>NC_139700.1:29898993-29903993 GCF_964188405.1 Protomyctophum parallelum | reverse complement strand
AACAGGAGATGGGTTCCTGCCCCATGGGCCACATGTCTTGGCATTAGTCTAAAATATTGCAAACATTTAATTAGAACCAGTGATCTTCTCAACTGTTTTTTTTTCAAGGACCCCCAATATCATATGCATTACAAGCTACAGACCCCCATTTGATAACATTTGTATCTATGGGACCACTCCACAATAGTTTTTATTGTAAGACACGATTTGATCCAATATCATCAATCTCATTTGATAGATATTGCTATGTATCTTAGATAATATACTGTTGAGATAACTGAAACTCAAATGAATATATAGCCATTCTTGTACATGCTGTAGGCCAGTGGTTCCCAAGTGGGGTCCGGCGGGGACTAAACTAAATAATAGTTTGGAACCAATTGGATCCATTTGTACACTCTCAGAGTTAAATTAACATTGATTTTACAATATAAATTGGGGGTCCCAGAGATAGAAATGCCATTAAATGGGGGTCCATAGACTAATGCATGTCAAACTGGGGGGGTCCTTGAAATGAAAATGGTTGAAAATCACTGCTAGAGCTGTAAATAATCTTCTCTTATGGGGCTCCCTGGCATATCATTTCAAATGGGGTCCGCGGGCTAATTAGTGTACATTTGGGAACCACTGCTGTAGGCTACCTTTAACTGTACATGCTGTAACATGTACATGTTGTAGGCTACCTGTTACTGTCAATCATTTAGCAGGGGAGCAGTGGTGTGTCAATTCAGCAAACACTTCAGCTTGCCACAGGTGTGGCAAGGTCACCTGATAGCATCAGTATCGACGACCAGGAAACTCTCTGTTCCAGCATAGGGTCATTAACAAAGGTACAACAACAGTGTCACGTGACGTGAGAAACTGCAGTGACTTTGAGTATACCTAGAAAACTCTCTATATAACCGTATGTATTGTTATTATTATTATCATCATTTAAACAAATGAAAATGAAAATTTCTCCAAGACACACATTCAGTGGTGGCCAAACCATGCATCCTGTAGGCAAAATGAATCAATAGGATCACTTTAATACGTATCTCAATTATAGATTTACAATCTTCACTAGAGTCGTGCATGCAAGGCCTGAGACAGGGACGTGCAGAGACGTTAGAGAGGCAGGGGCTGAAATCTCGTAAGAGGGCACTTTTGGACAAAAATAGCAGATCTACAAGCTCACAACGTGTCACGCTGCGACGTGTTGAGAGCTTGTAGATCAGCTATTTTCAGGGCGCAACCCAGCACTCTTCAAAATTTGTTCAATGCAAAATACTGTGTTCAAGTTCAGGAGACTTCAGGAGACTTCAGGAGAAAAAAAAGCAATTCTCCTGAACGCTGCCGTCCGGTATGGCATGGAAAGTGTGGAATTTCCATTTCTTTCACCATGTAGTAAACGCTACATTCGTGGTCTGGAGAGGGCAGTTGTTTTACAGATGGGTAAAGGGGCAGGGGCTGAAGCCCCCTTTGATGTCTATGTGTGCACGTCTCTGGCCTGAGACAACTTGGGCTAACATTTGAAATGCATCAGTCTGTCTCACCCTCCTAAGGTGATGTGTTAATCAATAATTGACCTTCACACTGACATGCTCATTCAGCACCATGGACAGTGCCAGGGTCACAGAGTAGAACAGAGACAGATACAGTATAGTTTTATTCACCATCAGGATTTAAGACTTTAAGCAATAGAAGCAATAGGATTCAAACTTGGAAATAATGAAAAAACTGCCTCAAGATTGTACTTTGTTACTTTCCACCACTGGAGAATTGTCACACCGCTCCTTGTTCCTTCATCCAGTGCAGTCTGGTTCCTTCAGATCATGGCAAGGCCACTGGCGGCCCGGGGGCCACATGAGGCTCTCATACCTTCACTTAACACGGCCCGGGGGCCACATGAGGCTCTCATACCTTCACTTAACACGGCCCGGGGGCCACATGAGGCTCTCATACCTTCACTTAACACGGCCCGCAGGATAATATCGGAATACTTATATATTATTGATTTCAGCTGTTACAATTCCAAACATGCAAACATGAACCGCTTTAATTACTTCAGTCTATATTAGTATAGCTTAAGTCAATGACTACCAGTAAGACGCCCTGAGGGCAAGAAGCGACCACCTGGGTGACTGGCAAGCACTGGCACTTTGGCATGGGGTGTACTGGCCATATATGGAGCGTGTCTTGAGTTTACAGAGTTTGATGAGGTCAGATCAACATATGGAATGTCAGAACAGGTCAGCTCCATATATGGAGATCTAAGGGTGGCAGCGGGGGCAGTATCTTAGGTGTGCATGGTTTGATGAGGGCCCATGAGGGCCGGGCCTTAATTTTTGTGCCTGTTGATATATAGTTTTCACTGGCTGCCGGGCGCAGCTGCACTAATTTTAACTTTGGGGCAGGCTCGTCTAGAGTTTGAATGGACAGGTATCAATCTAAAGGGAGACATGTAAGAGGAAGGACGGATGGGGACGGATGAACATATGGAATGTCAGAACAGGTCTGGAGCGTGTCACAAGGCGTGATAGACGCATAGCGACACATTTTGAGCTTGTAGATTGGCTATTTTTGCTACTACTTTTGTGTGACATGGAATGACCAAGTAAAAAGTTAAAATATGGAGGTAAAAGGTTTCTGCCTGACAGTACGCCAGTGGTTCTCAAACATTTTCATGTCAAGGACCCCCAAATTTACACTAATTAGCCCGCGGACCCCCATTTGAAAAGATATGCCAGGGACCCCCATAAGAGAAGATCTTTATGGCTCTAGAAGTGATTTTCAACCCGTTTAATTTCAAGGACCCCCAGTTTGACATGCATTAGTCTACGGACCCCCATTTAATGGCATTTCTATCTTTTATATTATAAAATGTGCTAATTTAACTCTGAGAGCGTACAAATGGAACCAAATGGACCTGTAACTCTCTAAGTTACAGACCCATAAGGGTCCATTTGGTTCCAAATTATCATTTAGCTGGGTCCCCCTGGAACTCCCTCAAGTACCCCTGGGGGTCCCCGGACCCCACTTTGGGAACCACTGCAGTATGCAATGTGGCGCCCTTGAGAGAGTGTGGACATCTAGTGGCCCTCTCTATCACCAAGGTTGCCCACCCCCGCTCCAGATGGTCTGGGAACTTCCAAGCAGCAAATACCATCTTGAAACATGAAACATTTGTGATTATCTGGGGTCCAATTATGAGACACCTTAATGTCCCTGATGAGTGAGTGAGTCAGTCAGTCAGTCTTCACCATATGCTCGCTTAGTTACTTATTTACTTACTTAGTTATGTACATGTGTTTGGAATGATTATATTATTATAACATTCCATTATATTCTGAAACATTGCTGTAAATAACACTGTCTGGTAATATAATCAAGTTGATTGTGTGATGCAAATGAAAAACAAGATAAGAATAAATACATTGATGAATTAATAAACTAATTCATATGTCTATGGCCCTTCCCAGCTGGCCTTTTTGATAGCCATCTTGTTTCGTCACACCCCCCACCTTTCCTGTCGTGCTCTCTCTCGTTTTGTCACTATCAGAGATGAAGAAAAAATATCTTGAAAAATAAATAATAATATTCTGTTGCCTATTTGGTGTTATGGTGCAATTGCCTCCATAACACTAGATGGCAGTAAAGTCAAGAGAGAAACTCCAGTTTAGACCAGGGGGGCAGTCAGACAGATATTTTGTGAAGCCACTAAGGAAATCAGGATTTCCTGAAAGTTCATATAATGGCCTGTTGTGGCGCTGTCATTGGGCCCAAAAAAACCCATAGCCCCATAGAAGTCCATGTATTTGGGCCCAACTTCACCTAGACTGTATTACCTTAATAAACATGGTCATGCATACTTTCTGCTTACAGTCACTAGTTTAAAGTCTCATTTCTAATGTCATAATATTCTTTTTGGAAAATGATGGTCCCATTTATTTAATAAATGACCATAAAGTTGCGTATGTTCTGAGGGGCGTGGCTACCGTTACCGTTAGTCTATGATCGGGATTCCCCACCCACTCGAGTCAAAATAAAAACCAACTAAGAAGAAGGGGGGAAGTCCCGCCTCGTTGTCTGGGCCAGCCAATGGCCAGCTGGGCCCAAACGGATCTAGAAAGATGGCGATTTACAATTCAAGGACTGACAGGCTTCATTTTACGTTCATGTTAGACCCATATTTTTTACAGTCTATGGTTGAGACAAACAAGCTGGTGAGAATAAGTTTTGGAAGGCTAAAGCCCAAACCACACCAAACTGGGACAAAACTGTTTTAAGGTAAACCAATGAGTTGCATTGGTGTGGTCTACCTTAAAAACCGTTTCATCCCAACCTGACCCTTTGGTGTGGTTTGGGCTTTAGCCTTCTAAGACTGTGCTATATTGAAAGATGGTTGTTCTTTCTTGGTTGAGGTTAATATGAACATTCTTTAGAAATACTCCACATAATGGGTCTCTAACCATTTATTCTAATGTGGAGCAGGCAGGTGAAAGGCCAGGAGTGCTCCCTGTAACTATCCCTATCAGGTGTTATTACACAATAACATAACACACATTACAAAGACTTTAAAACACATTCTGAGGCATGCTGGGAAGCACCTTCTCTGTCCAATGTGCCTACACCCTGGGATGCTCTGGTCCATAGCCCTAATGCTTCTATGATTCTGCCAAGGCAGAATCATAGAAGCACTAGGGCTATGGACCAGAGCTACACCCTGGGATGCTATAGTATTTTTTAAAAGATAAAAAGGTTGCTCTTCATCTAACAATCTGGTAGAAGACCCCACTTTAAATGACTGCTATTAATACCACAAACCACGAGGGAAAAGCATTGTATAACACAATGCTCTCCCGTGCAGGAATACTGAAGTGTACCAGATCTGCAAACTCACGTGTATGATGCTTTGTGAGCTTGTAGATCTGCTATATGTTCAGCATATATAAGACACTGTCGCACGACAAAGTATAAAATCAGCCTTTTATAAAGTGAACCTAGGAGAACAGACGGCA
>NC_139700.1:29581493-29896493 GCF_964188405.1 Protomyctophum parallelum | reverse complement strand
CACCCAACGCGCCAGACAGAACTGTTGGGCTGCAATGCAAGACCCCGAGGGGTCCATCGTTTTGCCTGCGAGACAAGGTCATGTGGGGGGGAGGAACCAATCAGAGAAGGTCACATGGAGGGTAAAGGTCATGGAGTCTGGGTGATGATGACATGACATGCAGTACATTTTCAGCATCCTCCATCACAGGTGCACACACACACAGCAATCAGTGCGGGGTTGACGGGTGAGCAGAGCATGTATTGATGCAGCCATGGACACAACTCCCAGCATGCCCTTCATGTCCACAGGTCCCAATAGTCCGCTTGTAACATAGTTTTCTGCATCTACACATGATATGTTATTGTCCATCAAAAATGATTAAATTGTGATATACATGTGTCTCTTTTGGAAAAGAAAAATACACTATGTCGATGACTCATAATGTTCACACTATATCATATTTAGACCAATAAAAAACCAAAATAGGTCAGACAAGCACTGCATAGTCCCATTATTGATTTCTGGTAAGAGTACTGTACTGTTAATATAAAAGTGTTAGTTAATATAATACGGTTGCAGCCATTTCAGGGGTTGCATGCACTGAACTAGAATCCACAGTGTCCAATTCAACTATTATGTCAATATTGGCGGGACATTGATAACAAAACAAAAAAAACAAAACAGGGGCTTCCAAAGCTCTTCTCAAGGGGCGTCTAAGTGACAAGGACCACCTCTCCGTAAATACTCCACGTTTTGTGAAGAGTAACTCGTGTCTCTATAGTGACAGCAGTTGATGTTGATGGGGGGGGGGGGGGATAAAGCCATGCGGTCGTATACTAGGATAGTGTGTGAGTGTCTGTGTGTGTGTGTGTGTGTGTGTGTGTGTGTGTGTGTGTGTGTTTGTGTGTGTGTTTGTGTGTGTGTTTGTGTGTGTCAGACCTTGCTACACAAACGAGTTCAAGGAGTTCATGGCGGTTATGGGGGACGGGGCCTCGGAGCTCTCGTGGCCCTCGGCCGTGCCCCTGCTGGCACTCTTGCCACTATACTGTCCGATAAACGAGCCGTCCTCGTTGAACTGTCCGTCTCCGCCGTCCCCGCCGTAGTCAACTAAACTGTCGTCACTGTCGTCTCTCTTGACCGTCCCGCTAGACGGCGTGCGGCTCCCTTTTAGCGGTTTATGGTCCTCATTGTCACTGAAGGGAGAGAATGACATGCCAAGCGTTACAGGTAGAAATGACGTGACGGGATGCATCAAGGAGATTAGTGTCCCTCCCCCTTTTCTTAGACGGAGCAACGTCATTGTATATACGCATCGATTTATACTTCTTTCGTAGAAAATGTGTAGCATTTCAGTTAAATGCATTCTGATAGCATTTCAGTTAAATTGGAATTAGTCACACATTCTTCCGATAGTGGATATCTCAGTATAAAAACAAGACAAGAGGTGAATTGCAATATAGTTACTCCAAGTCTAAAAAAGGGTAGTAGGATAGCCGTGGATGATTAGTTGGTTTCCATCTTGCAACAGGGGAATACATTTCAAGCAATCATTCTCTGCACATTCCCCTTGAAACCAACCGTGAAGTAGTAAACATGTTGCTTGACATGAGCCTGTTTTTCCCCCCGGCGAGAGTTGTAATGGAAAAACAGAAAATTCAGTGGCAGTGATACTGTATGTGAAGAAAAGATGAAAAGCAAGGCTTCAGCCAACACTCCCCACAAGCGTGATGATCACAAATTGGCAAAATGCATGAACAATCTGCAAAGAAAGCCTTCTTTGGACATCGGTTAGTCAACATTGGAGATGAAATAGCCCTTCATTCATAAAGTCTTCATACTGTTGACATGCAAGTTGTGATGTATTCCCAGCCCTGCGTTAAAATACAGGGGAAGGTAAAAAGGGTTTAAAAAAGGCCAAGGACGATTATATGTAATATAATAATAATCATAACCATTTTGAAGAAAATGTTTAATCTGAATTTGTACAGATCTTGTACTGTCAGGTAGTCTTGAAAGCAAAAGTGATTGTTTTTAAAATGGTGGTTATATTGACAGCCACAGTATTACATTGTAAAATAAATCTGTTATACATTCATGACACAGTATGAAAAGCTTCATGAACGAACGTTGAACTTGATGACAGCGGCAAAAAAATAAACTGGAATGATTACAGTGCAAGCATTTGTTTTCTCTCCACAGTAGCAGTGAATATATATACAGTATATATATAGTATATAGAGGATTCACCTAAGCCCTCGTCACAGAGGGTAGTTTGATGTAACCCTCCTGACAGCCCTTACCTTCCCTGAGCTCTACATCCTCGTTACACAGAGTGATGGAGGAACAAACAAAAAGGTCATAACACGGAAAATCCAGCAAGAATCCCTCTTAAGCTGAGAGGGAGACGGCAGTAGGATGTGCACACACACACACACACACACACACACACACACACACACACACACACACACACACACACACACACTGTGGAAGGTTTGACGGAATGATGTCCGTTGCGCCAAACACTGTTTCTATGCATACCGTATGAGCTCACATCCATTTCAAATGTAATGGTTCATTCATCACAGGACAGTGAGGACACTGTCGTCAGGATATAGTCGTTGTCGGGTGGAAGCTTGTTATGTACAGTATACAGATTAGAATTTTTGTGACCTTGTAGATCTGCTAGTTTCACTACTTTTCTGCACGCTGGGCAAGACCTAGACGGTTGAGTGTCTAAACGACGGAAGTACCGCAATTTGCATTTCCAAATCTGTTTACATTCTCCGTGAATGAAACGAGTGTTGTAATTGGTGCGCAAACATTGTTTCCGGGGGAAATACATACGGTACGAGGGAAGACCCACCGATATGACAAAGTATAAATAACATAAAATAACATAAAAATATAAAGATACAAGATTCCTGCCCGACAGCGACGACATGATCTGCTAAAGTCAAACAAAAGAATTTTGAGTCGCGTTAACTGATGCCTTTATTGACCTTGAGGAAATGGCATGGATAAAAATTATATTCTCACAAAAGGCATACTTTTGTACACTTCGCGTCTACTCAGTTTCCTGAATTGATGTCCATAGGAGGGCATTTCCTTTAGGTGTCACTGGAACTCTACCGTCAGAATGATAATCTGAATAGAGTCCTTGAAAGCTCTATATACTTGGTCCGCAAAAATCTCCAATCTACGAGTTCACAATGCATTGCATTGCAACACATTGTGAGCTTGTAGATCTGCTATTTTCCACAGAATGTTCGCCGCAGAATAGGGACTCTTGCATGTGGTTAATGAGAGAAAGGCTTTTAGCCTGGTAACAACAGCCGAAAACAGCACTAGCACATTATACTTTGTGCTGATTGTGTCCCTCAAACATGCCAATAATTTTATATTTGATCCATATACATCCATATAATCTCTCTCTATATATATATATATCATTATTTCATTCAGCACATTATTACCTACAGCAAGTATATCATACATCAGATCTTCACACCATGCATATGGCATAATATATATCAATATGTTTTTCATTTTTATCACAGCATACTGTAAAATGAACAGATCCATGTATACATAATACAAAACGTAATATCAAATATAAAACCAAAACCATCTTATAAATTGACATAGAAAAAAATGTTGAAAAAACATTAGCTGTACTTAAGTAAAGTGCTTAAATGTTCTTTATTCTGCGTGCGATTGGAGAAGGAGCCAACTGTAGGAGGATGCTAGCAAGCATATTAGCTAGGTATTAACAGCAGAATTATGTCAATAATATCTAATGTACAGTATGTAAATGGCAATCGATTAAGCCTAATGTTAATGTTAATAACCTATACAGACACTGCATATGGATAGCTTATTAGTTGGATGTTGGGGCTAACTTTAGAATGTTGCAAGTGTAGCTTATTTTGTTCTGACACTGATTTAAGACTATAACTTTAAAAATGCCCAAACCCCCTAATCACTAGAACTGACACCTGAATAAAGAAGCTTGCTTCTCAAATGACCACGTTGTCATATCAAGCACGCGCACACGCAAACGCGCACACGCACGCACACGCACACACACACACACACACACACACACACACACACACACACACACACACACACACACACACACACACACACACACACACACACACACACCCAATACTATATATATACAGTCCAGCACACACGAACATTACGCCTCCCCTCCACAGATGAACCACAACCCGGAAGAAGGAGAACAGGCTTTGTGCTTTGCTGTGTGGTAGAAGTTCAGAGAGGAGTGGGTACAATTCTTCCTACTGTTATGATATTCTGTGTATGCGGTGGTCCTGGGCGCTTGCCTTGCTGGAGGTCAGCTGCAAGGATTGAGGCAAAGGAAAGGTGGCCACAGCTCCAGCCCAGCTAGAGTGACCGGGTGTGAGTGGGAAATGGGGGAAGTCATTGGTGTGTCTCTTGGTCAGGGGGGTGGTGGGGGTACAAGAGGCTCAAGATGGCCACGGTCACTCTCACCTGTATTCCCCAAAAGTACAGTCCTCATCTTTCATGGGCTGGAACTCTGGGTCGGTGTGTGCGTCCTCCTTTTCCTTGACTGCAGAACAACAAAGTTGGCACAACATCACCCAACTGAGCCACAACATCACCACAACATCACCCAATGAGCCAAAGAATGAGGTACCTTAACACAACATCACCCAACTGAGCCAAAGAATGAGGTACCTTAGTGAAAGAACAGCTTATGAAAAACACAACAACACCCAACTGAGCCAAAGAATGAGGTACCTTAGTGAAAGAACAGCTTATGAAAAACACAACATCACCCAACTGAGCCAAAGAATGAGGTACCTTAGTGAAACATCACAACATCACCCACTGAGCCAAAGAATGAGGTACCTTAACACAACATCACCCAACTGAGCCAAAGAATGAGGTACCTTAGTGAAAGAACAGCTTATGAAAAAGTAGAGTGTGTGTAGCGTGTGTGTGTGTGTGTGTGCTACTTGCCAGGGTATTTGCCACCTTTATTTCTCTGGATGAAGCATATGATGAGGAGGATGAGGATGAGGAGCGCGATGGCGCACATGAGGCCGATGAACCAGCCCTGTGTGGCGATGTCCACCTGCCTGCTCGCAGTAGCTGTGTGGATGAGGAGGATTCACATTAACATGGGCCCCACAACCATCACACTCCACACAGTAAAGTCCTACAGTGTTAATCTAACTCTGAGTGTGGACAAATTTGCACACTCTCAGAGTTATAGACCCGTTTAGGATCCATTTTGGTTCCTAACTATGAATCATAGTTGAGGGACCCCCTGGAAACTCCTCAAGATAAAATTAACACTACAGACTTTACTGTGTAGAAAATGCAATCGTTCAAATCATGATACACGATTCTGTGTTAGACGAGCGTGGACCAACACTAATTATTATGAGATATCATGAAGCATTCCTTTTAGTATCTACGTATGAGGGATTTGCCGGTTATGAGCGCTTTATTACAATGTGCTGCTAGTGCTTTGAGCGTTAATGGCTGAAAGAGACAGCCTTGGTTCTGGTTAGAGCAGTAGTTACAAGCATCTCCATGGATTTAGCTGTCAGTGAGGTACAGCCATTCATCACACACACACACACACACACACACACACACACACACACACACACACTAGCATGTTATTGCAAAGACATTAATAATACGTTTAACATGAACGGATGATTGGGAATCCATTGGTTTCTCTCCCACACGTGCACACACAAGACATACACACACACACACGCACGCACACACGCCCAACCGTATTATTGCAAACACATTCTAATACTGTACCATTTAACATGAATGGCAGATTGGGTATCTATTTTTTTCCCTCTCCCACATGAATACAACAGACACAAACGCGCGAGCACACACACACACACACACACACACACACACACACACACACACACACACACACACACACAGTTAGGACATTAGATTGAATATTGTACACTAAACACATACATACGTTCTATATGAAAATGATTACCCATATTATGCACGTATCCTAATACATTCATAAGATGATCTGCAGCACGATCCGTATGCCGTAATCTTTCTTCCACCCAGGATGAAATCATGCACAACACTAATGACAATCTACATCACTATGGAACATGCATGGAATATGAATTCCATTGGAACGGCCACAGTGGTGGTCTGTTACCATACAGTACATCCACACTGGACTGGGTTAGACCTACACCACGCCACACGCTACTGCACAGTCTGCACACACGATCAGTGGTGGACAGTAACAAAGTACATCTACTGAGAGTACTGTACTTAACCCATTTAGGCCTGATGTCCAAATTTAAAAAAATGTCTTCTAAATCATTCTAAGACATTTTGACTGAAATACCTATATTTCTATATCAGTGGTGCTCACTATTTCATGTTAAGGACCCCCAAAAATATGTGTAATTGGCCGCCGACCCCCCATCTGAAAATGTGTTGTTCCAAAGACCCCCTAGAAGCAAAGATATGAGTTAAAATGCTCTGAAACAATATATATATAAATATTTGCGCCACATTTTCACGATCTACAAGCTCATAGCGCAGCACTCGGTGCCGCGCTTTGAGCTTGTAGATCTGCCATTTTTCAATAGCTAAAGTATAACAATGTCAATGATTAAAACACCAAAAGGGGTTCCCGCCCAGAATGGGTTAAGTAAATCCTTTGAGTATCTGTACTTTACTTTACTTGAGTATTTGTATACGTTTGGACTTTCACTTCACTAATTTCAGACACATATTAAGTGCCTTTGACTTTTGACATTTCTAGGAAGGGAAAGAAAACTTCAGGAACAGTTCACCCGTTTCAAATAATAGTGAAAATAGCAGATCTACAAGCACATCCGTTGCGAGCTTATAGATTTGCCATTTTCACTTGTATTGATACTTTTTGAAAGTCTGGAAATGTACTTAGTCATTTGAACATTACCTTTACTTTTTAAAAGTATGTACTTTTGAATACTTGAGTATTTTTTTATTTATTTTTTAAGATATTTTTTGCGGCTTACGCCTTTTATTGGTTTTTTGAAGGGACAGACAGTAGGCTGACAGGAAACGGGAGATAGATGGGGGAAGACATGCAGTAAAGGCCGTGTCGGGCCGAGTCGAACCCGCGGCACACTGCGACTGGATTACCAGTCGGGTGCCCAGACGGTTACGCCACCGCCTGGGCCTACTTGAGAATATTTGATTGAGCAACTTGTAGTTGAGTACGATTTGGCCAAAAGCATCTATACTTTGACTCAAGTACTGGTGAGGTATCACGTAGTCTCGCGTAGTCAGACAACTAATTCCACAATTTCCGAATGCTATATAGAGTCTAGAACTACTAATCCTGAAAGCCGAGACAGGAAGCTGGCATCTGTTCGTCTTTTCCGTTATCTTTACATTTATTTATTTTTATTTCCGTTTCTGCTGAGCAGCAAGCTATATATGGTTAGATGATTTTGATTTATATTAGGACTGGCGGGGAGAGCGCTTCCGCGCTCCAGACTGTGTGACGGAAGCATTTGAAAATTGTGGGAGACAACATTTTGGCTCGCGAGACAAGGGGTCGACTACTTTGTCCACCACTGCACACAATACTATACAGTCCTATGAGTACTTTGTCCACCACTGCACACAATACTACAGTATACAGTCCTGTGAGTACTTTGTCCACCACTGCACACAATACTATACAGTCCTACACACAAGTCGAGGCAGGCCAGGTGGGGCCTATAGGGCAGAGGCAAACTGCCTGCAAGCTGCCTCACCTGGGACTTCAACCAAAAGTTCCTTGGAGTGGTGGGAGGCCTGGTCACTGTGGCCCTTCGCCACCACCCGTACCCTATAGGACAGGCCCTCCTTTAAACCCTTCATCAGCACATAGTTCTGAGAGCCGTTCGCAAACTCTTTCTGCCAATCCGTTGCGCCTTCACCTGCGGAAGGGACACGGCCGGGAGAGAGGCAGGTTGAGGGTGGGAGGAGCACAGCTGTGAATAATGGGCCAGTATGGGATCATGCAGGGATGGTTTCATGGAACGTTTTATTTTACCGTGGATTAATTAAAGTCATACTGTGTAAGAATAACGTTAATTTCATTGGTCTTTTTGGCGACACCTCTGGTAGCTCTGTGATCGATAGTGTTCCATGGTAAATGCGAAATAAAAGGTCATGTCTGAAAAATGTGGAATTTGAAAAAGGAGCCCCCCAACATTAGTGCTGTTTCCAAAATAATTAATATAATAATAGAATTATGAGGTTTTAGTAATATTGTTCCTTTTCTACACATCCAACCAGGTGAATAAATCACAGATTGAGGCTTTAACCTTTGCTTTCATGAAATACCTGAGACCATTACGGTATTATGGAAAAGATGCTTCTGAACATATTGCTAGTTAGTTTGATCACTTCAAATTCTCTAATCTTAAACAATAGCCAAAAAAAAAGCTGATCTCAATCCGTATGTAGATTGGCTAGTTTCACTGCTCAACATGCGTCCATAGAAGATACGCTGACTTCGATGGAGTCCAAATGACTGAAGCCGTGGCGACTGAGAGCTTTAATGCATGAGCGTCTAGAGTGTCTATGGTCTGCTTGATGCCCAGAAGTCTGTGTTCGATACGAAGGATCACCGCCCCAAAGAAATGAAGCAGGGCCTGAGAGAGGAGCTTATTTTGGAAGCAACAACAACGTTGACAGAGATTGTATGTATGCTTGAATAAAAAGCACTGCGTTATTTTGGTGCGAGTGTCAGGGGCTGACACTCACGACTAAAAGTTATGTTGTCAATTTATGTTGAATGGTAATTGAAAAAGTTACACAGTATGACTTTAAGCCCTAGTAGGCCTATCTATGTTTTTCTAAATGTTTCTAAAAGTATCTCTTTTTCTACATTTATAATGTGTAACTACAACCTCACAACGCTTTGCATTGCAATGTATTATGAGCTTGTAGATCTGTTATTTTCTAAGAATTTCTGATACGTTTCACCTATAATGACCAAGATAAGGATGCCTGGGTTAAAGTGATTAATAATAGACTAACTGACATGACTTATTGATAAGATGGGGTGGCTAAACCAACCAAAACGATGTACAGTATATTAGATTTAACTACAATGCATGTTAATGGAAACATGAGACCTGGGTATGATAAATGTGGTCATCATAATGAAGGGTAAGACTCAATCATGAAATGTTGGAAAGTGAATATTGATCAGTTATTATGGGAATATATGAGTTATTCTAATTCCTGCATGAATAATGTAGAACGTAGGTGTGAGAGAACCATACTACAAAAGCACTTTGCTTTATTCATCCTCAGTGCAGGTGGAGCTAAATGAACCCAGATCATTTAACCCGTTGAGACCTGGGGCTGATTCTACAAATCTCTGCCGGGTGAAAACCTCATACAGTTTCAGTTTTCAAACTCAAAAACAGCTAAAGCAGCAGATCTACAAGCTCAAAACGTGTCACTTCGCACGGCGTTTCGAGCTTGTGGATCTGCTACTTTTAATGCTTTTGTGTGACGCTGTCTTGTGATCGAGTAGGGAAAGTTAGAATTTGGAGATAAGAGGTTTCTGCTGGAAAGCAACAAAATACCTTCTTAATCCTGAGTTTTCTGAAAAACATATTTTGCTATATATACTGTATGTAGCTAAAATCTAAAATGTCACAGTGCTTTCCCGCTTTTAATGGGTTAAATCTAAATCGACTGGCGCAAACATAAAAAGCTGGCGCCAGCTGTTTGTGTGATATACACAGATCACCAGCCAATTCTTATTTGATCACATCTGGGTTCACACTGGCAGGAGCCAAGAGCTGCCACGGTCTGCCAATATTTGTATAGACCTGCACAAGCCATTAATGGAGTAGGAATCTCTTGCCACCTATATGTAGAATTGGTACAAACACAGGTGGTGTTTTTGCTTACTGTTTTCTACGTATTCTACATAAACATTTTTCTCCGGGCCCCAGTATTCCCAACTGATCAGCGCCCCGTCCTCTCCCATCGAGGAGCTAACGTTCCCAAAAGATGGAGTAGCAGGCCGCACTGAGCACACAAGAGAAAACAAGGATCAAGCTTGGTTTTGGGTTTTTTTTGTCATAGGTCACAAGGCAAATATATAAATGCCAATATATTCATGTTTTCTTAATGTTCTACTAAATGTTTCTTCATAAAATAGGTAACTATTTACAACACAAATAAGCCATATGCACACGTACTGAATTACTAAGATACTGACAGCCCCTACATTGCAAAAAAATGAAATCTAGGTCACTTAAAATGCCTCTGGAACAACAGGTATCTGTCAGTACTGTAAGTCAAACACATCTACAGAGTGAAACAACAACACTATGTAACACACATACTGTATTGAGGCGTAGCACACATCAGATAATTAGACCATAGATAAGTAGGTATGAATCATATTACTATGATAATATGATGATATTATGAATAGTAATATCCTAAGATCTCAGCGGTTAGATCTGTACCCTTGTGGTTTGGGTGGAGAGGCGGAGGCCGTGCTATGGGATGGAAGGGTTGTGTGTTCCCTGAAACAACATGGAGAACGGTCAAAACCACCACACACGCAAACGCACATGCACAGTGCACACGCACACACACACACACACACACACACACACACACACACACACACACACACACACACACACACACACACACACACACACACACACACACACACACACACACACACGCACACGCACACACACACACACACACACACACACGCACACACACACACGCACACACGCACGCACACACACAAACAGCAACAAACACAGTCCATACACAGAGGTACAGCAGACAGGGCAGGGGTTATACACGTCCATTCATTGGCATGCCAAGCAAACCAATGCCATGCAGGGAGAAGCATCACCAGTTGTCAGCAGTCACCGAGAGAGAGAAGGCACATGGAGGTCAGGTATGACGGAGTGCTTTGAAAACAGCTCTATCGCACAGCAGGACAACACACATCACAGAGCAGATTTATTGGCGTGGGAGGCTTCACAGCATTCAGGTTTTATTTATCTGAAATAAATGTGCGACAGCCTACTCCTGTGCCGTTTGACAGCAGCGGGAGGGATTTGTTTAAATGCAAACAACAGTGCATGCTTTGAGAGCTATTTGAAGTGGGGAAAAAAGCATGCACACTCTCAGTTGTCAGTTGACTGGTACCTGGCCCAAAATCTACATCAAGCTGATTCATTAGAGCTTGCAGGGAGAAATAAGACACAAAGAGAGAACAAGACAAGGGTCAGACATCGGTTGATGTCGCCCTACTTTAGACAGAGGTTTCTGGGAACATGCAGTGTAACGTAATCGCACATTTAGTGATAAATTGGTCACTGCGATTAATAATGCAGGTGAATCACAATCCACTATGCAAAGTGGATTTTTCCCGATGATGTGACTGAACTTATATCATGTTATAAGAATTACAGACATCATTTGAACACTGTACTGTACACACAATTATGTGAGTGACAATATTGTGTCACAAGCTAATCAAACATGCCAAGTACAGTACACCACCAGGCATAAAATAAACAGCACAGTTTAGCTATTCTCCTGCAGTTGAAGCGATCAATCCACTGAATGGGTGATCTTCACCTGAGCAACACAACTCTAATTCCCTCTGACCTAGTGAGGAAGTAATCTGTCTGTCTGCAAGAAACACATAGGCCGATCATGGCTGCAACTATCAATTAATTTCTCTGCGATTATCCTATAGATTTTTTTTATTTTATTCATGCACTTTTACTGACGGACCGGATGTTGTGTGGAATGTGTGTGTAGCAGCTAACAATAGCCACAACACTCTCGATGCGATCGATAACAACGGGAGGTAAGATCAAATCTAACGAGACTAGCGACTGGACAGCGGGGGCCCGTCAAACACATTCTTTTCTTAGAATTGGACGGGATGATTTAGATCGCGAGTTATTAACGTTTTAAGATTTTCGTTCTCGTCGGCTAAACAGGCAGGGAACATTTTCAATGACGTGTCACTGTTGTGCAACACAGAGGATTGCGCAACAAGCGCTCCCAGGCTGTAGAGCGATGCGACCGGTTTTGATATCACTAACTTGACGGAGATTAATCAATCTCCGTCTCGGGCACATGACCGTACTAAGTACCATGACGGACATCTACGTCATGGGCCCCGAAACTGTTAACTGCTGCAGGCAGCACAATTTGGAATTAACGGTTCATTTATGCTGCTCGTTTAATCGATTATTGTATATTAATACATTTTATATAAGTATATATATATATATATATATGTATGTTATACTCAATTCAATCGATTAGTTTGATTAACTGTAGCACCCCTTAAAACTCTTTGACTACCAATAGTGATTATGTATATCTGTATACTACTAACTGCCTCCAGATGCATTGGGGACTTTTAGACCCCAAAAGTCACCCTATGAAGAACGGGAAGCAAAATCGCCTAAAGCTAATGTGTCTACTTTATAAGTCATCCGAAACGTTTGTAACCGCGAGGTTACAATAATGATTTAGTAATGATGAGCCACTAACATCGACGTTCTGTTCAAACACCTCAATCTGAGCCTCAATTCTGAGAAAAAAGATTGCTTTAAGATTGTGCTTATAAGTTAATACGGTTCATCTTCAAAACCTTCCATTTGGAGACAAACCTACCTTCGTCCATGATGGTGACTGCCTCCTCTGGGATAGCAGGGCCTGCTCCGTTGCCCGTATTGGCGTTCAAATAAAACCTGTAGCGCGTGCTGTACTTGAGGTTGAGCAGGGTGACGGAGGTCTCATTGGGAGGTAGGGACACCTCCTGCACCGGGCCCACTGCATGGGTGTTATTGACTGGAGGAAGGGTGGTGGTAGTGATGGGTGACAGAGGTGAAGGGATGGAGCAGTGATGGAGCAGAGTGGAAGGAAGGGTGTGGTTGGGTGGGGTGTGGTGGGGTGGGGGGCAGTCGGGGCAGAGATAAAGTGGGGAAGGTATAATGGCACAGGCAGTGTCATGGTAGGGGTGTGTTAAGATGGGACGGGTGGAAGTGGAGAAATTAGGGAAGGGGCGTGGTGGTTTAGAAATGTAAAATACTCATAGTACATATCAATGATAGATTCATTCATTTGTGCTATTGTACATTATTCGACCCCTATTGTATAATTGTTTACGATACGTACTAACATTTTTTGTGAGTTTGTAAATCACTGTTTAAGAATATTGAAACTTTCTGAACATCTTTGAAAATATGAAACTTTTTGAAAATCTGTGAAAATGTGAAACTTTTTGAAACTCTTTGAAAATGTTTTCAAAATCAGGCCACCATGTTTAATGTGTCTATAGTGTTCTCAGGCTATCCTAATCCTGTGTGTGTTGTGATTATGTTATAATCGTTACAGTACTTCGTTACTACAGTACCGTTACAACGTACTGCTGTTACATGTAAAAGGAAGACACACAAAACTACATATAGGAATACAAAAAAAAGAAGAAAAAAAAGGTTCTCACCTGGCTGATATCTGAGGGTGTAACCAGTGAGGCGTCCATTGCGGTCATGAGGAGCCCCCCACTCCAAGGTGAGAGAGTCCAGACTGGGGTCCTTGATTCTCAGGAAAGATGGAACGCCAGGGACTGAAGAAAAAGAAAATCAACAAACCATAACTATTCCCTTCATGGGCCATTGAGTTATTATTACTTAATACCATTGACTAATGACTAGTCATAACAAAAGAGTTCTGAACATCAGACACGAGAAATTATACGTGAAAGAAGGAAAGCAAGGCAAGAAACAAAGGAAACTGAAATTTAGTTTTATGAGCCTCCGCTCAGTGATGTCCATCGGCGCGAAGCTCCGTCTCATTTCCTGTCAGTACAAAAGTGGCCGCATGGTGAATTTCTTACAACAGCCCAGTGTTGTTTTTGGCAGCAAATTTTAGTCATTAGTCATAGTCTCTTGAATAGTTGTCATTTAGTTTTAGTTACATTTTAGTCACCTGGAATGTTTTAGTGTTAGTCTAGTTTTAGTTGACTAAATGTCATAAGATTTTAGTCGACTAAACATACAGTTGATTTAGTCGACTAAATTGTATTTTGGTGGGCCTTGATTCCGTCGTAATACACTTGCTGAAAATAGTATGTTTCAGCATGCAACCAAGTGTAACATGACTTATACTGGATGTCTTGTCCACTAGTCCCTTCTTAACATTTTAGTCGAATTTGTTGACGAAATTGTCACTATATTTAGTCTTAGTCTTATAGTCACCATAGATTAGTTTTCATTTAGTTTTCGTCAGTGAAAAAAGGTAGTCGACGAACATTTTTCGTCTTAGTTTTAGTCGACAAAATCAACACTGCAACAGCCCAAATGATTGAGACACAGTCTTCCGTTGGGTTACCTCCTTCGGGGGTCTCAAACTGCTGGTTGGAGCAGGGGGGGCCCTCGCCCTTGCCGTTGAACACCCTGACGTTGAAGGAGTAGAGGCTGAAGGGATGAAGGCCGGGCAGCATGCCGTGGCTGTGGTTCCCGCTGAAGGTCAGGATCTGCTTCTCGGCGTGGTGGGGGTTGTGCTTGTGGAGGCTCTGCTCCCTCCAGTAGTACACCTGCAGGGCAGACACAAGTGTCGACATTTACAGTAGCACATCACTGCATCACAGCTTGAGTGAGCCCAGTGCGAGGCAAGTAGAAGAGTATCCTTTGATGAGAACATGTTGGTTTTCTGCACTGAGCCGTGTTATTCTGCTGTGTGTGTACTGTGTGTGCGTGTGTGCGTGTGTGTGTGTGTGTGTGTGTGTGTGTGTGTGACCTTTATTTTCCTTTATTTGATTTTATTCTTTTTATGCCCTTTTCATGCATTGTGGCTCAGAATGTGTGAATGTGGGAAGTGAGGACGCTGGTGTTGACTGTTGCCGCTTCACCTCCCAATGTATGAATGAATGAACCATTGTAAAGCGCACTTGGAAAAGCGCTATAAAATGCAAATATTTTTTGTATGCCTTACCATATTTTCTCCGTAGCGTGGAAATACCATAATTATGTCCACACTTTTCTGGATTCAAATGTTAAAACAGCAAAAGTAGCAGATTGAACAAGCTCAAAACGCGCCGCTTCGTGCCTTGTTTGGAGATTGCGGATCTGCTACTTTTTTATGCTTTCGTGTGAAGCTGTAGTATGATCAAGCAGGGCGTTAATTTGCGAAAAAGCACTAAAAGTTAAGTTAATCGGAGTACGCAATGCGACCATTCTTTTTTTCTAAATGCACGCAAAAGGCCCTCACGGCACATTACTTCATTTTAGAAGGTTTCGAGAGTTATGCTTTGAACACTTTCAAAGCGTTAATTGACCACAGGGCAGGCACAGAACAGTGTTTACTTGACCCCAGAAGCCCAGTGTGTTTGATAAGTGTGAATTATTGTGTACCGTACCCGGGTTACACTTCAAAAGATTATTTTATTTTATTTCAGTTATAGTTGATGTCATTAATGTACAATTTGTGGTTTTTTACATTGTATTTCAGACTTTTATATTTTATACATGAATGTTGAGTACTGGTGTTGTTGGTTTGTCCTGTATCTGTCATGTATCTGTTGTCTGTCCTGTCTTACAGTATGTACAAACTTCAATAAAAATACTTGAATAATAATAATACACTTCAAAAGATGTTTGGGACTGGGAGTACGGTTCATGTGCTCTCGGTATGCGGTTCACCTCAGGTGTGAATCACACATCATGCCTGTGCATGTTGAATTAACCCATGTATACGGTGGATCAAACATGTTGTACTATACAGTATGTGATTGTGTTGTACAGTACCTTGTATCCCTTGAGACGTCCTCGCACTGTCTTGGGGGGAACAGAGTCCCAGTGCACCTCTGCCAGGGTGCTGTTTAACACTCTGACCAGGACGTTCTGAGGAGCTCCTATTGGTACTGGAACACACACCAAGACACACAACTTATTCAACTCACCAAGTCAAGTTAAACTTTACACTATGTAGATCTTTCCCTTATGCCTAATCATATTAGGCATGTTTTAATGTTCTGAAAAACATTTTAAAATAATGAAAATAGCCGATCTACAAGCTCAATGTACATCAGCTATTCGAAATTTTAAATGTTTTTCAAAATAGTAAAAAATGCATTAAAGGTTTAGGCATAAGGCATGAGATGACAGACAAGTCAAGCCACCGTACAGCCCTCAGTCTGTTGTAATTATAGATTAAACATTTAAAAAAGTAAAGGAACAGCTGTTACAACACGTCGCAATGCGACGGACACCTTGTGAGCTTGTTGACTGGCTATTTTCAGAAATCGTCGTACAGTGAAAGTAGGCATTAATTGTGCAAGGGGGAGGGGGAATTCACCAAAATACCAGATCTACAAGCTCTAAACAACAACGTTTTGCAACGTGTAGATCGGCTATTTTTGGTGAAGAGATTTGGTGTAGACAGAAAAGTACTGATGTCCATTTCAATAAGAATTGAGCGTACGAGTCCCTCTGAGGGCCCAGTGTCACTCACAGTCCTCTCCAGAGTGGCCGTGGGCCACGGCAGCCTCGGGACCGGCCCCAAAGTCGTTCACAGCTTGCACTTTGAGCTCATAGATGCTAAAGGTGGGAGTTCCCACCACCATGAACTTGGAGACGTTAGCCACGGTCTCTGACGTCCACTCCCTGTCCCCACCCTTCTGCCTCCACATCACGTTGTAGCGCAGGCCCGGACCGTTGGCCTGCGTGCCTGTCAGTGGCTGGAAGTGAAGAGTTATACAGACAAGTTTTAAATGCTGGAAATTCTATTAACGTGATATATGTTTATATTTGTATGTTTTATATTTTTAGAAATCAGTGTTCGAACATAAAAATCCCAGAGGCCCAATGAGTGTGCACGCACGCACGCACGCACGCACACACGCTCACACACACACACACACACACACACACACACACACACACACACACACACACACACACACACACACACACACACACACACACACACACACACACACACACACACACACACACGTTCCATGATCAAGGCCAACCTGTCAAACTCACTCAAGCTCACATTGAACTACAGTATCAATATCTGAAGTTGTTCATTTCCTGAACTGCTACTGTATATTTAAAATTAAATGTAGTTTCATTGTATAATGGAATGCAGTAAGCCATGTCCAGAGAGATCATTAGCATCATAAAAGAGATGTGAAAATGAAAGGGAGCCAAGGGGAACCAGAGTGAAATAAAATAATGTCTTATTTCGAGTAACAAAGACACTGTTTATTAAATCTTCTTATTCCCTGGACAGCAACAACAAGAGCTGTGACAAAACCCATTGACCATACAATACATTATTTTCTTACCTTCCATGAAATTAGAAGGTTGTCATGTTCTGTTCCATGTCCCTCTACACCTGAAGGGTTCTCATCTGGAGCTGTAAGACATTAGCACAACAAAACAACACGGTCTCAAATGGGCTATTGTGAGATGGGAATAATAATTAGGAATAAGCATTAGTTTCTCAGATTAATCTATGGCTGTAGCATGCCACTGCCTTTCATCTTAAAATATCCACATCTGAAAAATTGATGCTATGACTGGCTGGTAGACGACATACCATATGGCTTGTTGAGGTCTGAGCCATCTGTGCTATTCAAATGTAAACTCTTGTCGACATGAGGCTCAAAGCAAGGTGCAAAACAACCTGAGTTAATAATGTTCCCAATATTCATAAACCGGGTCTTAATGTACTGTACAATGGAACGTTCTGGGCAGCAGCTGCTTTTTTATTTATTTTTTTCACAGCATGAAAACATCTTGTATGTATATATAAATTCCTGTGGGTCAGCGACTGTACGCAACAGGCTCCTTCCTACCTGCTGCTTTGGTCTTGTACAATCTGGAAGGGAAGCTGGCCTGACTGAGACCCACGGCGTTGACGGCCAGGACCCGGAAGGTGTAGTGAACGTAGGGGGAGAGCTTCAGGTGCGTGGTGGTTTTGGTTCCAGGGACTTCGCTCAGATTGTGCCAGTGACCACGGTGGTGTAGCGAGTCCTCATACTGGACAATGAATTCTGGGTAAAAATGAATAAATAAATAAATACATTAAAAAGTGTTCCTTTTTTAACAGCAGTTGTGACTTGAGTGAATTAATTACAAAGAGGCTAATGTCCAAAACTGTTACTTTTCAGCAGAACGACAAGCTCAAGTTTCGAGCGTGCAGATCTGCTACTTTTGTGTGACGCTGTAGTATGACACCTCATATACACAGGCAAGGGGCGAGTGGTCCGGCGGTGATATCACACGGAAAACTGTCCTGATATGGAGCGTCAGATTCAGATTCAGATTCAGATTCAGATTCAGATTCAGATTCAGATTCAGATTCAAGTACACAGTTGATCCTTACTTACTTAACTTTGTTTTCAAATATGATGCTTCGCATGGTCCCCTTGCAGCAATTATTTATTAAAAAGATATGATTAGAAACCCATTTTGGGCAGGAACCCTTTTTGGTGTTAGCATTATGATATGCTTTAGCTATTGAAAAATAGCAGATCTACAAGCTCAGCCACCAAGTGGCGCGCTATGAGCTTGTAGGTCTGCTATTTTTGAAAAATCGAAGAACCACTGACATAGAAACATAGCTTTTTCAGAAAACTGTCAGGATGTAGAAGACATTTTTAGAATCTGATCTCAGGTCAAAATGGGTTAAGGCCAGGCAATTTTCACTCTGATGGAGGTTATTTGCAGAATATATTATTCCCCCCCCCCCCCCCCCCCCAGTTTGTGTTGCATTCTCCCAACAGTTCTCAGAGCTCTGAAGACTGAATGTTGACCTTATCCCCAAATGACATTTCTGGATGTTCCAGCAGAATGACCTGCAGTCCCTGTAGCCTGACCCAATCAAATAACCAATACATAGTAGAATGTAGATGTCAACCAATAAAAGTGTTTGAGGCCGTGAAACCTCGCTCAAATAGAGAATATAGGAGGGGTGGACAACGTTGCTGCACGCTTGCGGTACATCAGAACAGTCTCATTGAAAAACATGTATTCTAATGAGATTTCATCGTTCGTTCGCTCGCTTGCATCACTGGCAGTGTAGATGAGGTGCAATCAAGTGTAGGGAATTAATAAAATAAAATAAAATAAAAAACACTAAAAAACACTAAAAGTTAAAATATGGAGATATGAATTCTCTGCCAGACAGAAACAATATGTATGTATACTTACAGTAGCAAGGCTGGATGTATTAAAAACAAACTAAATGTATCAAGTGTATAGTATTCTTCAATTTATATATGGACGGCCTGTCAATGCAGCTGGGGGGGTGCAGAACAGGTTGTATGATGGGTGATAGCCTAATTAATAATTTTATGTACGCGGATGACCTTGCCATACTTTCCCCTAGTAGCAGTGGGTTCCAACAGCTACTCAATATTTGTACAAATTACGGTATTGACTTTGATATTCAGTATAATGCCAAGAAGAGCATGATACTCATATGTAGAACTAAATAATCTGGAACTTAAGTTTCCTGCCGTTCATCTGTCTGGTCAAATTATGGGTGTGTCCAAAATTACAAAATATCTTGGGCATATTATAACAGATACCTTAGAGGAAGACGAGGACATGTTTAGACAGAGGAGAATGCTATATGTACAAGCCAACATGTTGGTCCGTAAATTTCACCATTGTACTACGGATGTTCAGGTAAACCTCTTTAGAGCTTATTGCACCCCTCAAGAAGGAGAGCTTACGCAAACTGCAAGTAGCCTATAATGACTGTCTTCGTATTCTGTTAAAAAAGCCCAGGAGCACTAGAGCCAGTGGGCTTTTCTGTTCATTGGGTCTCACCACATTCATGGCTCTGTTGAGGAACTTGACATTCAAATTCATGAGCAGGCTGGATCGCTCACTGAATAGACTCATTGGACAGATGACAGACCCTGGCCGTAGTTCTGTAAGGTACACTTCTACCATCAGAGGACACTGGCATGAGTGCCTCGTAACCTGTGGGGCTGGGTAAATGTACTGTATTTTTTATTTTATTTTTATTTGTATTCTCATATGTGATGTACTGTCTTACCTTGTGGGCCACGAGCCTGTAATAAAGTTTATATATATATATATTATATTTATATATCAAGAGTTAGCATACACACACACACACACACACACACACACACACACACACACACACACACAGACACACACACACACACATGCCCGCGCACACGCACTAACATACTTTGTATGGGGCTGTTGTGCTCGTCTCCAGGGATCCAGGTGAGCTGAACACTCCTGTCTTTCTGGTCGGTGAGCTCCAGGTCAGTAGGAGGGTCTGGATGCTCTGCAGAACACACAGTAATCACATGAACCTCTGGACCGCACTCGTGTTCACAAGGAACTCACACTGGACTCGGGGGATGCATATTCATCATGCCAACCATGCCACAGATGGAGAAAATCAGGAAATGGAAACTGGTTTTGTTCCTTTGTGTGTCAACAACAAGGACTGAGCTACTAAAAGTAAGTAGGTCGGAGGGGCTTATTGTCCGTATCAGCCGAGAACACGGGAGTCTATCCCCGTGACAATGCACTAGACCCCTAGCTGGGAGATGGATAATGGATTGCCCACACCCTGCTACTCATACTCTGAGTATGAGTACTCATACTCTGAGTATGAGTCCACTACTGGCCTTAAACTACGCTATGTTGGTGCAGTAAAGTAAATACTTCAGTCATTTCTCATTTCAACTTCTTTATATATATAAATTCCATTAGGCAATATAATCATATCAGTTGAGATGATACACAGACTGCGTACGGTGTGTATAAAAGATAAATAAATAAACTGGTGCACAAATCAGCGTATCATCCATAATAACCCTTCATGAAATAGTCTCACAGTAGATAGGCTAAATTGATGCTCATGTTTTGGAGTTGTAATGATAAAGTGGGTTGCGTGCTCGGCATAAATGAGCAGCGTGGAAATGTTGTGCTTTTGTAAAGATCCCCATTGGAGATGGCAGTTTATAAATTATCGCGACGTTCACAAAGACGGCAGAAATTAATTAATTCCTAAAGTTGTTTGAAGTTTAATGTGCTGTTTCACATGCAGAACATGTTCAGCCTATTCAGAAACGTGTAAGAAGTGAGAAATCGTGATGAAATCAATATTATGAAAACAGTCCTGCAAGACAAAAATATGTAAAAAAAATAATAATAAGAAAAAAGTAAAGGAAAACATACTGGATAGTGGAAATTCAAATTGACAAATAGCCAGCGCATATCTGTCAGTTAAAATACTGGTGATGCCGGTATCACAGACAAACACATATATGTCAGTTCAAATGCTGGTGATGCCGGTATCACAGACAAACACATATATGTCAGTTCAAATGCTGGTGATGCCGGTATCACAGACAAACACATATATGTCAGTTCAAATGCTAGTGATGCCGGTATCACAGACAAACACAAAAGGCCATCGGGCCACAGCATGCTTGGACATCCACCACGTTCCACAAACAACACAGGCCCAGAGGGTGAAGCGGATCTGGATGCTCAGGTGACATGGATGCCACTTTACCGTAGACAACAGCTGGCGTTGGAGTGGCCTCTGCCAGGTGAGGTAGAAGGGTGAGAGTGAAGTAGGGGATTTAGTGCTTGGTTACTCAGCCGGAGACAACAAGGTGAGATGATCTGGTTTGCTGATGGGGCAATGATTCAATATTTATGCTGTGTAGATATTTAGCCTGTCACTCAGCCTGAATTTTCATTTCGTTTCATTTATCGCCAGAAGAACATACGGTATTTCTTTATGGCCGTGGCTTGCGATTCAGAGTCTGGAGCCAGGCTAGTAGATATAAGCTAAAAAGAAAACACCAGTAAACGACTGGACCTGTAAAGAACTTGGACACTCCAAGCTAGTAACCTTCAGGAGCTGAAAGGTATTCTGTTTTGTGAACCAAGCACTGGACAGATTCACATGGGGGGGAAACACCTAAGGGGGAGAAAGGTTAGAGCTCGAAGAGTTTGTGAGTCTGTTTTGGGAAGTAAAGCTGTTGTTTTTCACAGAGAGACTGGTGGTGGTGGTACATACCGACCACGGTGAGGTGTGCACTGGCTGAGTCGTGGTCCAGGGTGGTGTTCATGATGCAGGTGTAGACGCCCTCGTCACCCTCCGTCACATCCATGATGGTGAGGCTGTCGGAGTCTACGATGAACCTACCAACCAGCACAAGCAACAAGTTCAGATGGAAGATGATCTGTTTTTTATCCGGGTGGTACTATTGACCAATTGACACTGCAGCCATTTTGAGTTAACCACATGAAACCCTATTCTGGGAATGTCATAATTGCCGAACAATGGGCAGAAATAGCAGGTTTGCAATGTGTCGCAACATTATTTTCAACATTTGGCATAGACTACTAGGGGAAAAAGGAGGGGGCAAGTACAGACTCCTGAAGGACCCTGGTCAACGAAGTACGAAGGGTGGTTAAATAGATAATACCACTTAATTCTGAATTATACTTCGAAGGTCGATCAGCTACTGTCGCAAAATGTTGGCCTATTCTTGGCAGATTTTCTCCTATAATGGCATGAATACCAGAATAGCGACAACAAGGTTTTAATGTGGTTAATAGTTCTTTGTTCTAAGGTGTGAGTGTCAACACCAACCTCTCATCATCCGGCAGTTCTCCGTCGTCTTTGAGCCACGTCATGGTAGGGATGAGCGACGCGTCGTGTTTCACTTTGCACTCAAACATCACGGAGCGGCTCCTCTGCACCATGCGGTACTCTGGCTGCTTCAGGATGCGAGTGGGCTCTGGTGGGTGAGGAAGTGTTTAGGCACCGTTCTCTCTAATGCTGTGTTTACAACTTCACACTGGCAGCTACAAAGATACAATCTACCATCCATTTTCAATGGAAGCGAGGGAAATGAAGATGTATACAAAATCTGGTACCCCCTCAGGGAACCGTGAGGGTCCCTGGACCCCACTTTGATAAACACTGCTCTGAGTTATGCGTTCATGTCCGTTATTCCGTTTAATAAATGCTAAATTACCTCTAGTGAACAACGCAAGGCAATACATTTATTTTACGGATGAATCAAGTGCAAAATTGAAAGTTCACTGAAAAGCACTCAACTCATACAATATGTTGTTATTATTAACACAGTCAAGCAACTGAATTGAGCGAAATAATATCTCCTTTTTCCTGACATACAGGAACGTAGAAAACGTTCCATTTTGTCAACTTAGGTACTCAAGGCAATGTATCCGAGTTTCCCAGACAAATGGGAGATCACGGAGGTCCCCATAGGAATGAATGGACTAAACCCAATTACTGACATCACACAGGGCTACACGGCTCGTGGTACGGCCGTGTCGTTGCAGAACGCATACCGGTAACTGATTCTCAAGCGATTTTCAGTGTGAGCGACACCTGTTTGAATTGGGCTTTAGTGACATCAAAGAACAGTATAGAACAGTATAGAATTACTTTTCTTGCGAAAACCCTTGGGCTTACTTTCACAGAGGATGTGTTAAAATGTCTTTATCGACTAATAAAGGCATTTAAACCACATCCTTGGCTCGGTGTGACTGTAGTTAAGCCTAAAGGGACCTACTTCTATAGTCTACTAATTTGACTTCATGAGCACCTCACCTCAAGCCTGATTTACAGTACTACTGAAAATAGCACTTCTGCCACTTTCTTCACAGAACACTGTTGTACGAGTCGTACGACTAAGGGAATTTAATCCATTACAATCACCTGTGTCTACTGTGAGCAGTGCACAGCATTGTTTCTTGTGATTACTATATTCTACAGCATGCAGTATAGTATGGTGCACAGTATAGTATGCAGCACAGTATGGTGGTGGCATATATTGCTATATGCCGGTTCTCCACCTTTTCAGGTCGTAACCTCCCAAAAGAATCATACTGTATTTGAACAGGGGACCCCCTATCCTGACAAGCACTTGGAATTGTAGGAGTTGAGGCATAATCGGTTCCACAGATAAATATTTTGAAAATAGCCGACAAGCTTGTAGATTATTTTCCCACTTTGCCTCTCTCCTATATTATTTGACAATTTGGCCAATGTTATATTGTTACATTTGAAAAGTGAAATGGGGCATTCTGCATAATGAGTACTTTTCCTTTATAAGTACATTTTGAATTCTGGACTTTTACTTGTATTTCTATATTGCAGTCTTGATACTTTTACTTACAGTACTTTTCCCACCCCTGGATACATCTCATTTATATTCTCTCACCTTTGACTTCCAGATAGACGTGGTTCTCATAGATTCCCAGGATGTTCCGGGCCACACAGGTGTATTTTCCGCTGTTGTGAGCCTGGGCCCCGTGGATCTCTATGGTACCGTTGTCATGCATGATGTAAGGGTCTCCGTCAAGGGTGCTGGAACTGTCCTTGAACCTGAGAAAGACCACGACTGGGACTTATTTCAACCCGTTAAGGCCTGCGGCCGATTCTATGAACAATAAACACTTTTAACTATATCCACACTTTTTTAACACAAAAAACTGCTCGTGACGGAACGTTCCGCACACGCACACGCACACACATACACAGTACACACTCAAATACAACACAAATGTGCATGTTCATGTGCTCACACGGCACGCACGCTCGCATACACACAGACACACAGACACACACACACACACACACACACACACACACACACACACACACACACACACACACACACACACACACACGCTTTCTGACTCTTCCCTGTTCTACATTCATGAACTCACCAAGTGATTTTCGGGATGGGCGAGCCGAAGGAATAGCAGTCCAGCATGGCACGGCTGTTTCTGATCACCTGGTACACCTTGTTAGCTGGCGTCAGCACCCTGGGTGACTCGGCTGAAACCACACCACCACAAATCATTAGCACACAGGTTTCATTATTTTATTAGCACAGTAAAACTGTCAGTGTTCATTTAAAGGGGATTGAGAAGCTAAGCTGATTTTGTTTGTTTGTTTCGCTGCAGTGACAGTTATCAAATTAATAACATATGTGTTCGATTTAGGTGTTCCAATGTACAAGCATTGACAACAGTATTGCCAAAGCTTGCACACCTATATCTACAGTAACACACCAGTTATTATTGCTGCGTTGCTGGGTTGCTTACATCACAGTTATAGAATACTATAAGTTCAGTCTGCAATATTTTGACCTGCTGTAGTTTTTAACCTGTACAGGAAAATAAACAACATAATTGACCTTTAATTCTGGGAGTGTACAAATGGAACAAAATGGGCCTCTAAGCCAGGGGTTCTCAATGTTTTTGTCTGGGGATCCCCAAAAATGCTTTGGCCATATCTCACTCCCCACCACCAATACAAATTGACCGCTACAATAACCTCAATAATTGAGAAAAAACATCATAAATAAATACTGAAACCATAAGGAAAGTGTATGCATGCACTATGTGTACTATGTAAACTCTAAATTTCCATTTTCCAGCCATTCAGTTGCAAAACAAACCCTGCTCTAAGCGTTTTATATTATTATTTATATTACGTTTGTACACTCTCTGACTTACAAATATATAAATTAACCATGAGGATTTTAGCGTGGAAGCACCACAGAATCAATGTAAATGGAATGCAGAGTGAAAAAACAGGAACTTACAGAGAACGTTGACGAAGGCGTTGGCCAGGAGGTAGCCATACTCGTTGGAGACGTTGCACTGGTAAACAGCGCTGGATCCGGTCTGAACCTCGGTGAAGATAATGGTGTCATCCTCCACCTTCCTGCTCGGATCCACGGGGGAGTCTGTCGATAGAAGTACAGTACTTACTGCTTTTATAATGGTATGAAATGTAATCCCTACATAGACGGTAGGCTAAGTGCATAGCAGCAACAGGGGCATTGGTAACCTAAGCATCAGAAAAGGAACTGTGTCACAGAAATAAACAACAGAATTTACACATAATCCATATGGCTATGAAGCATCAACTGGTTTAAGACTTTTTTGGTCTCCAAACACTATCATAAACGACACAGAGTCACGTACCTGACCAAATCGCTGGGGTGCTTTGTTTATTAGATTAAATTTTGATGAGAAATCCAATACAAAAAATAACACCGTGACCCAGGTTTGAGAGTGACGTTAGGACTTGATAATGAGTACAACTACAACATCACTTCACGTCACTCGCAAATTCTGAAACGCATTCCTCCGAATTTTTGTTCTGAAAGCTGCACTCCCATATGTTGTGACTCGCCGAACTCTACTTCGGAGAAAACATTTAAGTCTGATCTTTCCGACGAAAGGTTTGGTGGTCGGAGACAGTATGGACTGCCCATTAGAGTGGCTGGGGGAGCAACAGGGACACTTTCCACCCCTCTCTCACAGACTGTTATCCCTTCATGCCTTCATGGGGTAACCACACAAGAGCATCCACGTCAGGACCATTTATTTCTACAGGCAGTCACACTTCTGAACTCCAAGAGGAACAATCCTGCATATTAATTTAGATTCACGGATACACATTTTTGCACTATTTATTTGTATTTTATTTCTGAATTTTCGCCGTCTTTTATGAGAAACAAATGTTACTTTTTCTGATGCTGGTTGCAGATGAGAAGAACATGACAAATAAAATTCAACAGGTGACCAACAAATATCTACCAATAATAAGCTGTGGTAGTGTCTACAGATCTGTCTGCAGAATAAACCACACGTGTGTTCTTTGGAGGAACAGCAAACAGGACAGATCGTAGAGGTCACATTATTTTGGTTCAGGTTAACATTTCTAACCCGGGCAGAGAAAAGGGAGCTCCAGCAGAGCTCGTTAGCAGTAAACAGTGGGAGAATGTGGTTATAATTGGCACCTCATTGACATGATTATACACTATATAGCTTTATTAATTTTTATCTGCATGGCACTAGAAAATAATTATTGTATCTGACTTCACATAATGAAATGTCTGCACTTGAGGGATGTTGGGAGAATCCTGGGTTGAGTTAGAATCCAACCCAGGATTCTAACTCAGGTCTTCCAAGACAGAAGAGTGAGTGGACAGGGTAGACATGCTTACAGTATGAGCTTTAGAGTGTACCACAATACTTTACAGTAATAGCCATTCAAACATTTTCAGGTCGAGGACATGTACTGCATGTCTTTGGCCGTAGAACCCCATCTAAAGATATTGTGTGCCATGCAGAGAGACCCCCGTAAGAGTTTTTTTCAAATATATATATTTCATATGCCAATCTACAAATCACCAATAATGCACATACTCTCAATGGGGACACCGTTCATGAACCAGCCGACGTTTGGCTTGGGCGTGCCGCTGGCCCGGCAGGTCAGCACACTGGTCTCTCTGGGTGCCAGCACCAGGTTCTTGGGAGGGCCACTAATCCAGTACGGGGCAGCTGAAAACAGAAGAGAACACTGTACTTCATCACTGTGTGCTGCTGTGTGTATAAATCAATTACTAGGGAGAGAGAGAGAGGCAGAGAGAGAGAGAGAGGAGAGAGAGAGAGAGAGACAGAGAGGAGCGAGAGAGAGAGAGAGAGAGAGAGAGAGAGAGAAGAGAGAGAGAGAGAGAGAGAGAGAGAGAGAGAGAGAGAGAGAGAGAGAGAGAGAGAGAGAGGACCCGGACCCCACTTTGAGAACCACTGGTTCTACTGGTCTATGGAGAGACAGAAAGTTCAAAGGTCAGTTCAACTTTGCCACTGCTGCAGGGCAGCGAGACAGAGTTGCAGCCAGCCAGTGGAGGTGGAGTGTTCTAGACAGACAGAGTTGCAGCCAGCCAGTGGATGTGGAGTGTTCTAGATAGAAAGAGTTGCAGCCAGCCAGTGGATGTGGAGTGTTCTGGACAGACAGAGTTGCAGCCAGCCAGTGGAGGTGGAGTGTTCTAGACAGACAGAGTTGCAGCCAGCCAGTGGATGTGGAGTGTTCTAGACAGACAGAGTTGCAGCCAGCCAGTGGAGGTGGATGTGGAGTGTTCTAGATAGAAAGAGTTGCAGCCAGCCAGTGGATGTGGAGTGTTCTAGACAGACAGAGTTGCAGCCAGCCAGTGGATGTGGAGTGTTCTAGACAGACAGAGTTGCAGCCAGCCAGTGGATGTGGAGTGTTCTGGACAGACAGAGTTGCAGCCAGCCAGTGGAGGTGGAGTGTTCTAGACAGACAGAGTTGCAGCCAGCCAGTGGATGTGGAGTGTTCTAGACAGACAGAGTTGCAGCCAGCCAGTGGATGTGGAGTGTTCTAGATAGAAAGAGTTGCAGCCAGCCAGTGGATGTGGAGTGTTCTGGACAGACAGAGTTGCAGCCAGCCAGTGGATGTGGAGTGTTCTAGATAGAAAGAGTTGCAGCCAGCCAGTGGATGTGGAGTGTTCTGGACAGACAGAGTTGCAGCCAGCCATGTGGATGTGGAGTGTTCTGGACAGACAGAGTTGCAGCCAGTGGAGGTGGAGGTGGAGTGTTCTGGACAGACAGAGTTGCAGCCAGCCAGTGGAGGTGGAGTGTTCTAGACAGAAAGAGTTGCAGCCAGCCAGTGGAGGTGGAGTGTTCTAGACAGACAGAGTTGCAGCCAGCCAGTGGAGGTGGAGTGTTCTAGACAGACAGAGTTGCAGCCAGCCAGTGGAGGTGGAGTGTTCTAGACAGACAGAGTTGCAGCCAGCCAGTGGAGGTGGAGTGTTCTAGACAGAAAGGGTGACATGGAACAGATGGAGCACATAGTTTTCAGACTGACCGTTGACCGAGACGTGGATGGTGTGGTGGGCAGAGTTCAGGCGGTTCCGCGCCGTGCAGCGGTAGTCTCCAGCGTCCGACTCCGACGCGTCCACGATGCGCAGGGTCTTCTGGTAGTGCAGGAAGGAGGTGCGCTTAGCCGGCAGGTCACCGCTCACCTTGGACCAGGAGATCTCTGGAGTGGGCCTGCATGCATGGGGTTGTAACGGAGTGAGAGGGAATTCTTTTTTTTTAAGTGTGTGAAAATGTTAGAGTGGTAGACAGAGATGAAACAGCGTGTACTGAAATATATTGAGTTGTTGCTGGCTGGGGATTTAATCCTGGGGGGGGGGGGGGGTTTAAAAGGATGGCGGTCTCACTTACAGCCCCTCTGCGATGCACTCCATCTCCAGAACCTGGCCCCTCAGAACCGTCTTTGAGCTGGAGTGCCCGAGTGGGGACAGGAATGACGGACCCCTCTCTTCCGCTGGTCCATCTACAAACACACACACACACACACACACACACACACACACACACACACACACACGCACGAGCGCACGCATGCATGCAGACACACACACACATACACAGTCAATAACCAGTCCCACAGCATATAGAGCTAAAAGCCAGATCCAGGACCTTGAGGCTCAAAGAGTCCCCTCACTTGCTCTGGTGGTCACTGATATTCTGCTATTTTACGATTATCATGAACCCTCCAGTCCTTTTCAAAGCACTGTGGTGTTTTATGTGCTTTAAATCAATTGCCCTCGGGATGTCAGAAGCTGAACTGAATTTAAACACACCGACCGAGAACAGAAATGTGAGGACACACATACCAGTACTGTAGAGTAGACCCTGTAGTAGTAGTGTACAGAATGGTGATACATGATCTGTTTTTTAACAGATAAACTACAGTGTTAAGTGTAATATAATGCTAATGCCTGTTGATGACTGTAATTAAACCTTTGAATGGAATATAATGCATAATCTATACTCTGTAGTATGACGGCATCACTTGCTGACAATTGTAACCGTCCTGCACCAGAGTATAAATTAAACTAAATGGTTGACTGGAGTCCATCAGGGCTTTTGTTTTCTGTTATAGCGGGGTAAGCTTTCACTGAAAATAGCCGACCGGCAAGCTTTGCAACGCTGCTTTGTTCCTGCGAAAGCCTTCTCCACAATGCAAATACGGATGCTGGGGTTTAAGTGGTTGAGTGTGATTTTCTGTAGAGTACATTCACGTACCTTTAGGCAAACGAAGGACAACAGAAAGAACGTGATGTTCTTACAAATACAAACAATGAGAAAATGAGCTGAAGAGGGGGAGAGACGGAAAAGTTAAAAAAAAGTCAGAGTGATCGTTAGGGGATTAAATGTTGTGTGAGGACAAGTTAAAAGGAAAAGAGAACAGAGTGCTTCAGTTCTGACCATATTATGATGAAAAACAAATTAACCCATTATTAAGAAGGTTTTCTGAAAAACCTTCGTTGCTATATCAGTGGTTCTCACACATTTTCATGTCAAGGACCCCCAAAATCATTTGTATTTAGCCGTGGACCCCCATCTGAAAATATGTTGTTCCAGGGACCCCAAGAAGCAAATATTTTAGTTTTAAAATGTTTGCTTTAAAAATATATATTCAAAGATTTGCATAAATTAAAAAAAGAATAGCAGATCTACAAGGTCATAGCGTGTTCAATATGATCTTCTATATCTGCTATTTTTGAATAGATAGTATAAAAGTAAGTATAAAATATTGGTTAAAGTAGTTACCGTAATATGAATGACACAAAATGTATGCTTTCCTGGAATGGGATAAAGAGGAGCTTTTTCATCTAGGGATAATGTTCCAAAAATGAATCATACTATACAGTATGTTAGGAGGATCAGATTATCATTTTCTATCCAGCACAGATGAAGTGTTGTAAAGAAAGAGTTTGTTCTTAGCAATCTGCCCGGTTCAATTAAAGAGGTCCTTTGTCCACCCTACGGCTTAATTAAAATTAAAAGGTCAGTTTAAAAACAGCAACAACCAAACCACCATGCAATGGTCAATGAAGAGTGTAGTTAGCAACAAGGGGTTTTATTGGATAGGAGAGAATCAGTGTGGGGTTAAGGAACTACTGAAGGGCGCTTGAATTTAAGGGTTAATGTTAGTGATCAACGACTAGTATTTGGTGCTCTATGGAGGGGCAAACACTAGGGGGTGCCAAAACTCACCACTAAAAAAATCTGTGTCATTGTAATAATCTGCCATTGTCTCATTGATTGCATCCACTGTAACACAACAACAAATTAAACATGGCACAAGTTTAAATCATCAAGTGAAGCAACAAGGTGATTATGACAACTTAAAAAATTAGATACATGAAAATCAAATGAGCAAAGAATAAAATGAATCACTTAAATAAATCATACGGTAGATAAGAAATAATCTTCATGTCTTCTCTAATGAATGTGGCGGGGGGGCACTGAATGAGTTGAGTCTTTGTTGTTAACAGAGAGCAATGCAGAAAACGCCTCCCTCACAGAGGCAATAAAGTGAAGGGCTGCCTCTTAGATAAGGCCTGAAGCCATGACTTCAACAATGTGTCTTTTCAGTGGGTTGAAAACTACATGGCGTCTCCAAGGAGGAGGACAGAGATAGGAAACACTGTTTCCCTCCTACGCACGTTCAGAGCATCGGACTTATAAGTGTGTTCTCTCTCTCTCTCTCTCTCTCTCTCTCTCTCTTTCTCTCTCTTTTGCATGCAGAGTGTGTGTCTCTCACAGGCACACTCACTCCCTCAAGTTCAAGTTAATGCGTTACTCAAAATACACACACACACACACACACACACACACACACACACACACACACACACACACACACACACACACACACACACACACACACACACACACACACACACCAAACATGTTTAAATTACTCCTAAACATTTTGCCAAACATCACACACTCTCCTATCCTCCTCCTATCCTCCTGATGGAGACCTGTGCACAGAAGGGCACTTTTTCTAGTTAATTTCTGCATCTCTTAGGGCCCATTTAACCATATAATGCATTTGGATGGCAAAAATGGCTCACACACAGACAAGCGCACAACTTACGGTTGGGGACCCTAACAGTGATGGGCTGTTTCTGCTGGATGGTCTGTGTGTGTGGGAAGCGGGCGTAGCAGATGTAGTCGCTCCTGGAGTCTTCCTTCACCACGTTGGAGAAGTACAGGTCTCCGTTCAGTCCCTGGGACACCCTGCTGCTCTGAGGCAGCCTCTGGAAATCTGAAACACACACATTATTTAGAAGACAGTGCTTCTCAAACCTTTTTCGTGCCAAGGAGGACCCTCAAATTGATGTGTTTGGCCGTGGACCCCCCACTTGAAAAGGGAGGGACCCTCCAGAAGAGGAGATTTATGTAAACAAAATGTATTTTTAACATTTCTCTAAAAATTGCAGATATACAGCTTGTAGATCTGCTGTTTTTTGAATAAGTACGACACATTGACTACTTTGCTGTGGACCCCCTGGAGCATCCCCAAGGACCCCTGGAGGTCCCCAAGGACCCCTGGAGGTTCCCGGATGACCACTTTGAGAACCACCGAATTAGGAGCCGACTAGCATCCCTCAAACCAGGGTATACATTAACAAACTCCACCACACAAATTGGTTAAAATATATATTTTTTGTTATTATATTATAGCTTTAAGAATGTCACTTTCGGTGTTTGTTAAAGCCCCATGGAGCAATGCTTAGCCATAAACCGAACAATGGGAATTACAAAACCTACATGCACATTTTCTGCAAGAATTGGGATCACCAAGAACCTCACACGATGAAACGTTTAAAAGAGCTTACTGTTGTCCATCCAGAATATGATGGGAGGGGGCAGGCCAGCAGGGGGGCGGCATGGAAGCACCAGGGGCAGACCCTCCCTCACCACGAACGGCTCATTTTTCTCCTTTGACCACAAGGGCGACCCTGGACAGGTTGGAGAAGAACAAGGGTCTTTAAAAGAACTCAACATGAGATGTGAGTGGCAAATGCAATGTGGCTGACAGTGACATGAAGAGATGAGGTGAAATGGAAGGGATGTAGCCTGTGGGGGAACACGAAGGGTAATGCTTTAAATAGACAATAGAGGACCGAATGATGTCTAAAGTCTAAACAACAAGTGATCACATGAATGGATCATTTATGACTGGTTCAGTGGTTTATAGAGCTTTTATTTTTTAACAAATCTCATTATTGATTTTTGCACATAGCCTACAACAAAAACAGTGTTGCGACAAGTGAAAAATGAAAGTGCACCAATAGGCTGTAAATGCTTTGTTTGTTTCAACCTTGTACAGCACTTTGGTCTATGTGCTATATAAATAAAGTAAATAAATCAATACATTTGATTTGAGGTCATTCCTCCCTACGTCATAGAGTAGCCTACAAGTACCAGAATGATAGTGCACTACAGGTATATTGAATAATGAGGGGCATGCAGTCCCAACGGACATCACCCTAGATGAAAACTTACTGGACTGTCGTACGACTATATCGTTGGAAACAGCAGTCCCGTGTTCATTCCTAGCAGTGCACTGGTAGACCCCCTCGTAGTTCTCAGCCTTCTCTCCACTGATGTCTATGACTAACGTCCCAGAGCGTTGCCTCATGGTGACCTTAGGCTCCTCGTCAATGTCAAAGTGGGTTCCATTTCGGGTCCAGGAGAAGCTGCAAAAGCAGAGGAGTCAAGAGTTGTTTAAATCTTTGGCAGCTAAACACCCCAGATGTTGTTGTGGTTGATGAAGAGTACAGGGAAGCCTTTATGACCAAGGTCATTAAATACCAACCACTCCTACAAATTTGATTTCATATTTGGCAGCCCTCCATCAACCGGTTTGTGGATATTAAGCCTTAACTAGGCCCTAGAACAGAACATACCCACAGACTGGCTGCTAGAGGGTTTCAACAACTTGGGATGCCCAAAAAGGAGGCGAAGAGTCTGGAAAAGTATTGTGCAGTCTGCTATAATTGGCAGCTGCCATACTGTATATTGCAGACACTGCTACTTATACCCATACAGTACTGAGTGATATGCTTATTGTATAATAAAGACATAATGCCATCATACTTTTGGGAACCTTATGGCACATTTAATATCTGTGTCCTTGCATGCCATCCTTTATATGGACACAAATCAATTGTTGTTGTTGTTGTTGGTGTGTGTGTGTGTGTGTGTGTGTGTGTGTGTGCGCGCGCGAACGTGCGTGCGTGCCGTGTGAGCACATGAACATGTGCATTTGTGTGTGCACATTTGTGTTGTATTTGAGTGTGTGTATGTGTGTGTGGTGTGTGCGTGTGACCGTTGAGTCACACACTATGGCAAAACAACACAGTGCATGTGTGTGTGTGTGTGTGTGTGTGTGTGTGTGTTCTCATGCAGCCTCCCTTTATTTACCTGGGATGAGGTTTCCCCTTCGCCTCACAGTGGATGACAATGTTCTCCCGCGGGTCGATGATGTAATCCTTGGGGGACTGGTGAGTTATGGTGGGCGGCTGCGGCACTGGTAGCGATCAGAGAGCAGGGAGAGATTCAATCACGACCTTTACTGCATAACTAAGCTCTTTCCTATCGCTATATCGACCACACACACACACACACACACACACACACACACACACACACACACACACACACACACATGAGGCAGTCGCTGGTAGCAATCACATGCACACTTACTATACTAGATTTAATCAGGCTGCTGCGTTTGCTGACAACGACACAGCGCTCTCACACAGCCCAATAAAAAATGCATGCAAGAGCGCCCAGGGATTTAACTTCATAATAACAGTTCCATGTTTGGTGGCTTTTTGTCGGCAATGGGAAGCGATAACTAATGGACTACAAAGCAACTGATGAGATAAAGGCAGTGGTGGAAAAAGCACTCACATTTCTTTACTTAAGTAAAAGTATCAATACTGTCTGTAATGTAGAAGTAAAAGTCTAAAAAAGTTATAAATTTACTTGAGTAAAAGGCATCAAAATGTACTTAAAGTACCAAAAGTAATTATGCAGAATGTCTAATTTCATGTTTTGAAATGTATAAAAGTATTTTGAAAATAGCCGATCTACAAGCTTACAATGTGTCGCATCACGATGCATTGTAAGCTTGTAGATCGGCTATTTTCGAATGGTCAAAATGTATATAATAATAATGTATAGGGCTGAAGAAGTTACTATATGTTTTGTAATAATAATCCAAATCTATCAATCTACAAAGTAACTAGTAGATTAAAGTTTGCAAATAAAGTGTGTTATAAATTGGAAATTAAAGTACAAATACCTCAAAATTGTACTTAAGTAAACTAAATACATGTACTGTACTTAGTTACTTTCCACCACTGTAAAAAGCGCATGCTTTTTGCAGTACATGATGTGCTCTATGGGACACGCTCTATCACTGCAGAAACACTCCAAGCAAAAAAACTGTAAACCAACACACAAAAAAAGCATTGCGTGCAAAATGCTCAAATACATTGCAAGTCACAAAGCATAAGCTAAACAGATAAGCTTTACAGAGCCAAAACAAAACTATACAATACAGTATAACCTTTAATGCACAACAAAACAAAAGGGTGCTTGCACACAGATGCTGCAGTGAGCTCACACCAGCCGTGTTGACAACTTACATCCTTCCAGAACTTTAGCTTTTTCCCCCAAGAATGAGCAAGACATTTGTGACAGTAGAGAGAACCCAACATTAGTGGTGAAACATTTCATGCTGATCACCCGTCCATTTCAAGGCATGGTTAGTACAAAGTCAGTTTCCAGATGTGCTGCATCAGCAGTCTGCAACGGGTCAATGACTCCAAACGTTACTCAGTGGCTGATGGATCTAATACCGCATCAGACCAACAACCTCTCTGCATGGAAGTAGGCCTACTGTAATACACCCAGGGCTGTTTTGTTTCTTTTCCATAAACGTTAAAACACTATGTATGAAAAGCAAGGAATTTCTAATACATTTTAAAACATTAAATTAAAATATTATAATAACCACTTGAAAAAGAGACTCCAAATAATCTGAACAAAATAAAGTAGCAAAGTGTATTGTTATAACAGATTTTTTGCAACATAATGACAGATACTGAACAATTAATATCAAACAGTGATGTATGTGTATTCAATGTCAATAACATTTTTGCCATAGAATCCTCTTATAAAGACATTTATAAGAGACGTGGGGGTCTTACGGTCTAGTGGGACCTCCAACGTGTTGGCGAGGTGTCCCAGGAGCAGCACCATCAGCGCTGCACCCATCCACCCCCTCCTCTCCATCCTCGATATGTGTGACGCGTGTGTCCGACCCCAGACACAGCAGAACTATACGCCTCGTCCTCGCAGTCACGCTGGCCGAGAAGAACACTTCTCCACTGGGCACATTCACCGCCTAGCAGCACAGTGGTGGGGGTGGGGGCGAGGAGGAGACAGAGAGAGGGAGAGAGAAAAATGATAACAGATTATTGGCTTGAGCATCACATCCAATGACCTCAGTCATCAGTCACTGTTTGTTTTATTTTGAATTCATCAGCTGCTGGCAGAGAGAGAGAGAAAGAGAGAAGGAAAAACAGCAGAGGACACTAACAGTTAATTGAACTAATAATGAGTTGATTATAAAGAATAATCAATTTGAATGAATTAATGGATATTTATTCTTTTTATAAATACAGTAGCAAAAGCAAAAGCAAAAATACATCGCAACGTGCCATGCATTGCAAGCTTGAATCGGGATATTTTCGACAATGTTGCAGGATAATATAGGGCTCAAAGGCGGTTAATCAGACTAACAAGCAGAGAGATTATTCAGCTAATCAAAGTACCGTAATCGACAGATTGATCACTTAGAAAAGAATCAATAGCTGTGCAGCCCTAAATTCATCATCCGAAGGGGTCGGAGGGAGAGTCAATGAAATTCACAGCAGAGGAAAGCAACTGAATGAATGAGAAGGACATGCAGATGGCCTTGGCCATGGATGAATGCTAGTCCCTCATGCGGTGCACTTGGCTGGGACCTATCTGTTTGATCTATAGGGACCGACGCGTCCCACATGGGTTCATTTAGCCCAGCTAATCACTGCCATGGCCCACCGTGCCATTAAGCTCTTATCTGCCATATTGATGAAGCATCCGATGGATGACACATGAAGGGACAAGGGAAGGGACACTGCGGGACACTTCACCTTCAGTCTCCCTCTCAGGTCATTTCAACCTGCTGTGGCACTGGTTGCGCACGCCAATGAAGCTCGTTTTTGTCGGGTGAAACCTGACTAATGAAAGCTCATGAAAACTAGACGACCTAGTCTAGCCCTATAGTCATACTGACGGCCCAGCCTGATTGGCTGCCTCGTCTGCCTCCTCTGGCCAATGGGACAGCAAGCAACGGCATCCATGCACACACGCACCTCTGGCCAATGGGACCGGGATAGCGAGCAACGGCATGCCAACGGAATCCATGCACACATGCACATAATCACTGACAACATCTTTTATACCGTCGGGTCTGTCGCTAGACTCGCTACGAGTGGACAGTTTGAAAATGCGGGTACTACGTGCATTAAGCCATTGACGATGGTTTTGTTTTGTCCAATGTGATTACGTGAAACAGCATGGCTGCGCCTGCAGTAGGCTACAAACCAAAACAAACACATTGTACTTTTGTGTCGCACATGGAAAGCGACTGAACAACACCATGCATTTAAAGACAGTTCCCCTGTTCTGCTGTGCACAGCGGAGATAATGCACAACTCCAGGTACGAACTAAAAAAACGTACTGAAGCTGATCATTCATGACTGTAACTACTACTCCACTTCTCTACAATGCCATTCTAGCCTTAAAACCTACATGTACAGTATATGTTATTCAATATAATACTTTAGCACAAAATATAGGCTTTTCCAAACCACACAAAATGGTTACCGTATGTGCTATGTATTGTACTTTCTGTGAATTAACTATAGTCTACAGTTTAACCCATTGATTCTCAGCCATTTTAATTTCAATGACCCCCAAATTAAATTAATAGAATTGTAATAGCCTTCTAGGCCATTTTATTATGATTTTCATCTCTGGCCAAAAGCCAGAGTGTAAACATACAGTACATACTAAAATAGCAATAATAAAGAAAAAGACAAGGGGGACATCGGAGAGTCTGAGACAGCACCTGTTTCACCTGACGCATTACGACTATGTCATCAGTCCTTGTTTATCATATTTTTACATATATTAACACAATCAACGGCCAGTGAAGGTCTGCGGACCGCCCGTCACAACCCGAACACAACAGAGTAGGCATAATAGGCATATACACCATACAGTAAATGCCTTCTCCTCCTCCTCCTCCTCCTCCTCCACAACACACAACTCGTCAACCTCATCAACGCTAGACAGTACTACTTAACACGGTACTACTCTTTTCTTATTTGGGCCCATCAAAGGAATCAGATATTAGTTTCTGAGCCATGTTGTACGTAAATAAACAACCTCACAGCTGACACTGTGACAGGAGAGATTTGTGTGTAAAAGTTAAAAAGGTAAACAGAAACAGCGCCGGCAGACGCTGATTTGTGATGAAAAAAGTCACTCACAAGTGTAGTTTAAGAATATTTATTTGTATCATTCCCACTCCTCCGAGAGGGGGGGGGTGCCTGGGTATTGATTTTGGGCATATCATTAAAGGCAAAATTAGTAAAGAAATTGTACACAATTCTTCAAAATAGCTAAACATTTTAATGATATGATACTTATTTATTTAATAGCTCACACAAATGTTGTGAACTTGTAGATCAGCTATTTTCACTATTAATTGTACGACATATACAGTGTATAGTGTTTATAAAAAAAACTCTACTGTGTGGGTAAAGGGGTTCATGGGGATGTTCAGGATCAGGCAAGGTGACTGGTTTGTACCACCTGATGAAAATGTGATTCTTCCATTGACTGGCTGATAATTGAGTGGATGTAAAGTCGTTATGCAAAGTAATCTAACTCTGCCCCTAGGGTCACTTTATCAATATGGTATTGGCTGCACTCCAATCAAATCAAACATACAGTATTGAACCTTTCTTTCTCAGAGTCATCACAATTGGCAAATGCTGCATTTATCTTGTTGTGCCTTTATCAAAAGTTCACCCATTCACACGCACTCATGCTTTTATTCAAAAGTCTATGACTTAAACTAAATCAAGATTTGCTGTAAAAAATCAACACCAAGAAGCATTCTGAGAATGGTGATAAAAGGGGGACCAACCAGTCCGCCAGTGGCCCAGAATAGAAAACCACAGCCGGTTGTATCCAAATTGGATACGGTTCACAGAGACCATCTCAATTCATTTTCTTCTGTTCGGCATGACACAAAGACATAAAAATGATGATATTAGGAATCATTATTTTTGTATGAATGTCAGCGCACCACTGAAAGATAAGTGGAAAGAAAAAAATGCGTCAGTGCAGAACAAAGGAGGAGTCATTTTCAGCCTTAGAAGCAACCTGGTTTCATCCTGCCTGAGGTAAAGGATCCACTACCGGCATGCCATTAAAATGCCACGGTTTTCATTTGGAGCCGGGGCAGAATAATTTGCTCGGTTATTTCAAAAGCACACTATCAAATTTTATATTTTCTAATCATATTACCGAAATGAAAGACTCAAATGGAGCTCATTTAGGACGGTGTAATAACCACCCGCCCCTGTGCCTTTGGCTGCGAGGTAGGGCAGGGATATGGGGGTGGGATTGGGGTGATGTCTGTGGATACAGCAGGGACTGGGGGTGTAGGATGGGGGCTAATGGGGAGCGGAGCTTGAGGCCTTGTGGGGGGGGGGATGCAGTCCCTTGGTTCTCCTCTGTTAGTGCCGCCTTCCTGTGGTGATTCAGGAGCAGCCCCGGAGCCTGTGTCTGGTGGCAGGAGAAGGGAGAAGGGACCGGGGGCTAATGTCTGATGCCCTCTGTCTGAACTATACAGCTCTCCAGGGGAAAGCCTGAATGAGTCACCTGAGGCCAGCCCAGGACCCCCTTCCTCAACTGAGGGTCTGACCAATGCTGGAAAAAGTACTGTACATGTTTTACTTGAGTAAAAGTATCAATACTGCAATATAGAAATACTCCATTACAAGTAAAAGTCCGGAATTCATAATGTACTTGTGCAAAAGTACAAAACGTATTAGCATCAAAATGCACTTAAAGTAGCAAAAGTAAAAGTACTTATTGTGCAGAATAATGTCCCATTTCACAAGTTCTCAAATGTACGAAAATCTTTGGAATAGCAGATCTACAAGCTCACAATGTGTCACGGTGCGACGCATTGTGAGCTTGTAGATCGGCTATTTTCAAATGGACGAAATGTATATAGGGTTGAAGTGGTTAGTTGTAATAATATTCTACAACTAGACAAAGTGCCAATCGGCACAGGTCTCCACCAGGGCAGGTCAGGTTGTGGCCTCATGGTGGCGCTATAACAGGCTGTTGAGGAAGATTTGGGCCGGAGGTTCGTGTTGGAGGGATGCAGGTACAATGTTTTTCCATGTGTGCATACATAAGTTGTATACAGATCGATGCAGTTATAGCTAAAAACAGGAATTGGCCTGTTATAGCGCCACCGTGAGGCTGATTTTGAGGAAAAAATTGTGGCATGTCGTCCTCGGCCTAGTGAAAATGTGCGTGTATAATTTAACGGAAATTGCACACTCTAGGGAGTTGGCATACAAAGTTATCCACAGATCCGTGCAGTTAGAGGTAAAAACACTTTTCGGCCAGTTATAGCGCCACCTTGAGTCTGAGTTGAAATTGTTCATGTGGCATTTCGTCCTCGGCCTAGTGGGAATGTGGGTGAACAATTTCACGGAAATCATGCGATGTGTTCATGATTTGCAGCATTTTGTTTGAAACTGAGCACTCCTGTGAACTTTGGAAGCCAATCTTAACCAATCAAGATGGAGTCTGAGAAATCTGAAAGACCGGTTTCGTTGAATGGCTCTAGAGAGACTGTGTACCAATTTGCGTGATGTTTGGACAAAATCTGTAGGTGTACTGTGCAAAAACTTGTTTTGCACAAAGCGGCCTCCTGGTGGCGCTATAACAGGCCGTTCTGGAAAGTTTGGGGCAGAGGTTCATCGTTGGCATCCAGGGAGTGTGTGTGCAAAATGTGGCATCGAGCGGGTTAACGGTGGCCGAGATTAGCTGCTCACGGACACACGGACGGACGGACACACGGACACACGGACGGACGGACGGACGGACACACGGACGGACGGAGTGCAAAACATACTCTCCCCACATGCCTTCGGCCTGGTGGAGACAATTAAAGTAACTATAGTAACTAAAGTTTTGTAGCCTAGTGGAGTAAAAGTACAATATTTGGATCTGAGATGTAGTGGAGTAGAAGTAAAAGTAGCCTGGAAAGTACAAATACGTCAAAATACAGTACAGTACAGTACAGTACAGTACAGTACAGTACAGTACAGTACAGTACAGTACAGTACAGTACAGTACAGTACAGTACAGTACAGTACAGTACAGTACAGTACAGTACAGTAAATGTACTTTCCACCACTGAGTCTGACATAACAGCATCCACCATAGGGGGCATTCTCATTTGAGATTGTTTTTGTGAGATATACAGTAAACAGTAAAGTCTTCACTGTTCATTAAACTCTGACAGTGTCATTTTCTTTTGTATATTATACATACAATAGTCTTTGCAATCCTTTCCAAGAAACAAGATTTTTACACAGAGACCACGGACATTTTTCACAAGTCACAAAAGGCGCCATGAACTCAGCTGTGCGCTGTGTGAGGCATGAAAGGAAAAGAGAGAGCGTATGACAGGAAGAGAATAATTGTGTTAATTATACATTTTAAGGTGAATCCCAGATAAGCAGAGGACTCTTATCTGGAAGGGAGCCAGGATTTCATCTAGGATTCATTTTCCGATTTAATGAGCAACGTATAGCAGCTCAACTCCAGCTGGTCAGCATGCATGTGACTGTGTGTGCATGTGCGTGTGAGTGAGAGAGAGAGAAGAGAGAGAGAGAGAGAGAGAGAGAGAGAGAGAGAGAGAGAGAGCACGTGTATCCGCACATACATGCATGTGTGTGATGTTAATATATGTGTGCATACTATGTCTGTGCACCATGATTAATCCCTGAGAGATGTGAGTTCCAGTGTGGCTGACGCGGGGCTCAGTGTCTCTCACTCAGGGACCCTAGCAGCAAGACCCCCTGCAGACCTGCTCACAGGGGGAGGGATGTATAGCTACCATGGCCTGGGGCTACTGTCATCGTCCACGCCCACAACCAGTCCACCAGGGACTTTGACATGGAAACACTGCTTAACCCCATCATATTGTAAAAGGAGTGTAGAACACACGTTCTACATGTAGCAGAGGTAGAGCAGGGCAAGCCCTCACACATGTACTAAAATTAAGCCTTCCAGATTAACGTCGTCCCACTAATAAAATTTATTTAAAATGCATTTCTCACACTACAGTACTGTAAAGTCCTGACATGTAACCAAACTACATCTTTATCATCAGTGTTGGGCAGAAAACTTATTGCGTCTCCATATTTTATCTTTTTACAAAGGACAAAGATACAGAAACTTGCCATGGAAAAAGGTCCGTTTTAGCAAATTTAGAGTTTTGTCCCCTCATCGGCATTAAACAAACTGCCCCGCCGATAGGATGGTTCTGTATACAACGTACATGTATGTTGGGATGGTTCTGTTAACTTCTGTATATATATAGTGGGGACCTAATCTTTTTGTATTGTCTTGGTGTTATGTGCTATGTGTTGTTTTGATGTGGGTGTTTGAACAGACTGTGAAGACAAATATCCTTCGGGACAATAAAGATTATCATTATTATTATTCCTGTCAGCATTATCACGATGAGCCTCAAAATAAAACCACTGAACGGTTTCCTATCTGTCTGTGAGCACCTTTCTAGAGGCCCTATATGTGTCTGGTACTGACAGAACCATGTGAGGCCAAATCCAATAAGGGCCACTGATCAAAAATCCAATACAAAGTGGTTTCTGAAAACACAAAAAAAGAATACAAGCCATTCCTGCCAGACCGTTTCACCTGTTCTACAATAAACATGATAGCAGACAGAATGCGCTTATAGTATACAACACAACTTGAGTGCGGGGGTGATTCATATAGTTATAGTCTATCGGGTGGTGCAGCAATTGCAGTATTGAATGATAAATGGCGCATCTACAGGATAATAAGCATGCAGTGCCATTCTCTAAAGTGCTTTATAATGTGCATTATATTTCCCCCATTCACACACACATTCACACACCAGCAGCAGAGGAAACTATAAACAAAGTGCCAACCTGCTCATCGGGGAAAATTAAGGATCATTTACAGTCAGTTGCATGCCGGTGTCGTGCACAGGATAATCAGGATATAGCCGATCTAAAAGCTCACAATGTAATGCAGCAAGCAAGACGCGTTGTGAGCTCGTACTAGTTTTGGCCATTTCTGTAGCGCAGCCAAATACTATGGGCCAGAAATCCAGAGCGGAGCATGCTCTACGACTACGTACTGTCAATGGATTAAGAGACGGGTGCAGACTCAGACCCAGTGAACAGTCTATAGAAACTGTCTGCACTCACAACGTGAATTTTCATTGAAAGCAGCAGAAAATCTCTGACAAACGTATGCGTGTCGAGTCTGTCGACTGAATAATTAAAAGACAATTCACCTTGTGAGTGCGGACTGTTATCTAAAGACTATTGTTGGAGTGCAACCAAAGTATAAATCCAGTTGGAACCGACGGGGATCGAGCCAGGGACCACCTGATTCCAATCTGATACACCACTCTATCCCCCATGCCAGTCCTGCTCTATAGTAGTGGTCCTCAACCTGTGGGTCGGGACTCGGGACCGACCACATGATTTTTGTGGGGTCCTCAAACGATAGTGAAGTGACAATTTTATAAAAAAGAAGAAGAAAAAAGGCCATTCCTGCATCAAGAGTAATCAACAAACTTTTGTGAAAATAGCCAATGTACAAGCTCACGCTCGCAAAACTAATTGAACAAACAAACTACAATTTTAAGTGCTTGTCAGGGTGGGGGGGATCCCCAGTCCAAAAAGGACCACTATAATATAGTAGTAAAAAGTACTCTTATTATCACGAATAATAACACACTGTAGCATCACATGCTGCAGTGCTTCTATAATTCTGGCCCATTGACAATGTGCTGCATCAGTATAAATGATTAATGTCAGCGACAGTGAGAAGCTGAAGCAGTAATTACTGTCCACTACCATGATGGAAGCACCTTGTACTGGGAGGACTGTGGTTCATTCTGTCCAGAGAGAAAACACTCGGCTCTTGTGTGTGGAGCTTGCACTGTGAGAGTCGCCTCTGGCCTCTCATTTCAAGCCCGGCCTGTTCAATTAGCCCATTGTCATGTTTCCACGACCGGCCACTTCAACCATCCCCAAACTAATTGGTTTTGTGCACATGTCAGAGTTAGTGCACATAGAAGCAGAAGCAGGAACAAAGTAACAAACAAACACACACAAACCCGCACGCACGGCACGCTCACACGCGCACACAAGTTTGGTGGAGACACACATTTGTAAATTGTTACTATACTTGCGAGGAAATCAATATTTGTATATTTTCCTTATTGTAAGGCTAACTCTAAACCTTTTTTTAACCATAACATGGTTTAATATAAAATTAAAACAATTCTCTTGTAATGACCAGGAGAACTGTCCTCACAAAGTATTAATAAAACATGCACACATACGCGCGCACCAGCGCGCGCACACACACACACACACACACACACACACACACACACACACACACACACACACACACACACACACACACACACACACACACTAGCCATAAGGAACGTGTGGGTCAGGACAGGTCTCAGCACACACAAATGGAGCTGACAGGGACACACAGGGACTGAGAATTGAACCCCCTCCCCCCACCGTGGTAATAAATTAATAGCTATCAGTGGGGAGAAAAGGGCACTCAATTGAGCGTGCCTTATACAGATATTATTTCAAAACATTGGAGGTGATGCAACACCGCAGTGCTGACAAAAAGGACATGACTGTTGCATCAGTTCTGCACACACGGCAATGTCTCTGATGAAAGACAGGAGAAAGAAATACGCCGTGTGGCCTAATTAACTCCCATAATCAGTGGCATTAATGGCTCACGCAATCAGGGGGTTTGTGAGTCCCTCTGCGGCCTTAATGAAGCAGTGGAGAACCCCCCCCCCCCCATTACCCGCACAAATGATGGGGGAGTATAATGACATGTGCGGCGCCACACTCAGGAAGGAGGTGATGTGGAAATGGAGCTTCTTTTTGGGCCACTGCTGTGTGCTCCCTCCCTCCCTGGAGCTCAGGATGTGATTTCAGTGTATTCACACCCAGGGCTGTGCGCCGGTCGCTCTGTATCTATAGGGGAACGGCAGGAGGGATGTTTTTGTTTTGGGTGAGAGGCCTTCCTCAGAGAGCCTGAGAAGGAGCACAAACAATGTGGGACTGTGAGAGTAATAATGTGTACTCCGTCATTCTGGCTGCGCGGCTCGCCGGAAATGACAGGTGTTCTGTGAGTGACACTGCAGGAGTACCCTTTTTATTTTTACAGCATGGCTCTGCAGGAGGCTAGCCGTCTATAAGACGGTAAATGGTGCATTTATATAGCACTTTTACCCAAAGTGCTTTACATTCACTACATGTGCATGTGCATTACATTCGCCCATTCACACAGACATTCATACACCGATGGCGGAGGAAACCATGCAAGGCACCGACCTGCACATCGGGAACAATTAGGGGGTTCTGAGTTTTGCTCAAGGACACTTCGACACTAACTCTGGGGGAGCCCGGGATCGAACTGGGAGCCTTGCGGTTGTCTACGGCCACTCTACTCCCGAGTCACTATAACGCCCCAGACGGTCTGTCATTGTAGCCATGCAGTTCCCATGTGGTTCCCGATATATCCACATTATTATATTTTTAAGGAGTGGCTTAGCAGGAGGTTAGCTGCCCGACCAGTGATAGATATCTTTTGCACACATGTCTGCCAGTAGGCCACAACCCACAGTAGTACCTCCAGCTCCACTAATGTGACCACAAAGGTTAAGAATGTTATTTGGATAGCATGTTGTTTAGAGTAGACAGATGCTACTGTAGATTACATTTTTTAATTGGTATCCTAGTTTATTGAGGCACTACATTGTTATCTAGAGTTCATGCTTACTCTGCCTATTCCGTTCTCACATGGGTAAACAATTCTGCTAAACAATTAAAATGTAAATTGTAAAAAAAAAAACACCACATAATGCGTTATTTGTTTTGTAACATCAAAAAAGTCTCTGTACGTCTCAAATTCGATACACACGTTCCACACCACCGCAGGGGGTGCAGTGGCCGGTGTCGAGTCGGTCGGACCAACGGTTGTCCAGCACCGCCCCAAAAAGGCATGAATTAAGAGGCACCATAATAATTCTGCTAAACTCTGCAAAAGTCCTACTTTTGTTAAATCAGGAAAGGAGCATTTAATTTGGTACCAGCTTTAATTGGCTTGGTTTTATAATCCGTGGTTTCAAAGTTAACAGCACTGATGTGAGTTATATAGTGGTGTGTGTGATGTTATTATAGCATGCATGCTCTGTAAAGTGTTGTGAAGTTTGCACATCAGACCGACACCTCTCACAGGCCTCTCATCCACGACGACAGCAACACAATGGAAATTCCACTCGCTGGGTTTCGGTATCCCATAATCCTCTCATTAGCTTTTACAATTGTGGGGAGGTATGCAAATAATTGACATGGTTAACATATGAATTGAGGTCCTGTTGTTCAGAGAGATCCAAAGCTCAAAAACAAGAGCCCCCCCTTTCATCTGCACTGTACAATAGCCAGACAACAAAGATCCATCTTTCATTCATCTGCTCCACAATAAACATGTTATTTGTATCCATTCCCTTTCTCTCGTTTGATGAATACCGCTGGCCACTGTCCAATCTAAACAGATTTTGCAACACAGCCATGACATCAACTATCAATTATTAGCAGATCTTCCTTTTGTTTGTCGACACACGTAGTAATAATTAATGGAGCTGCAGCTCCTTAACCAAATCTGCAGAGGTCACTGATTTGTTTAACCACTAAAAAGCCGTAGTTTATATACATTTTGTTTTACGATGATGTCACAAGGAAAATAGCCTATCTAAAAGCTCACAACACATTGCATCACAAGCTTGATATGCTATTTTCTCAACTTTTGAAACTTTTTGGAAATGTTCGCTTTATAATGGCACGCACAAAATATGGCTTTCTGAACACTGCATTCTCCTTGTTTCAGAGTCATTGGCAAAGCTTTTTGATGTTGATTTAGACACACGCATGAGCAGTTGAGCACACACACATACACACACGCACGCACGCACACGCACGCACACACGCACGCACCACACACACACCCACACACACTCAGCGAAGAGCTCCCTCCCTCCTACGCAGCTTGTCCCATAGAAAAAGAGAAAAATACATTAGCGTGGGATTCACTCTCTGTCCACGCACAAATTCTAATCACCCGCTGAGGAGAGATGGGATCCTTTTCAGCATTCAGTTGGGGACGGAGGAAATCCCTGTCCACTCAACCTGGAGTCAAAAATGACGGTGGCTTTGCTTTCAAGTTACCATTGAAATTAGGAAACCGAATTAGGAATATCGGATATCGGCAAAAAAGTAAATATCGGACATATCTAGTTAAGTGCCTTGCTCAAGAATACACCAACATGCAGCCGTGCACGAGTAGGCAGGAATCTAATGGGAAACCTCCCAATTCCAAGACACCGTCTCTGCCCCCTGAGCCACGGCCAAAGTCAGGTCCTGCTAATGGGTTTGTACAAAGTGTCTGACGCCCAACTCGCACTGTATCACATTACCAGAGAGTGGAGTCAGTGGAGGCACTTTAAGATGGCATTCATTAAAAGAAGATCAGGGGGTTGGCGATCTGAGACACTGAACTGGACCTCAGTTCATTGGATAGCGGATCCCTGGAGTGAAGAATTATACTGATTGAAACCCAGATTTATGTTACTATATTCCTAATTAGCCCCAGTTGTGTGTGTATTTGTGTGCATGTGGTATGTGTTTGTACTATAAATGTCTGTCTGTCTATCTACCAGAGTGTAAATGCCTAATGCACGTGTTTCTGTCTTTGTCTGCATGTGCTGAGCCTGTGTGTGTGTGCGTGTGCGTGTGCGTGCGCGCACGCGTGTGTGTGTGTGTGCGTGTGTGTGTGAGTGCGTGTACGTGCGTGCGTGCGAGAGAGAGAGGTGTCTAATAAGTCAGTGTTTACATGATGGAACTACTTAGAGTAGAATGACAATAAGGTTGGAGTTTGCAGATGACAGGACATAATGAGTGCTATATGGGTGAGGCCATTCATATGCTGAACAGTGATTCATTTTCATGAGCAAACACAGTAGTGCCCTTAATGAATAGCTACTGAATAGGCCTCTGGGGACCATACTCAAGGCATATGAAATTAAACAAAAACGAAACACAGATTGGACACGAAAAACAGCAGCTTTAAATAAAAGGTGAATAACAGATCCAGTCATACTGAAAGTGAATACTCAACAAAAAAAAACAGATGCAAAGTAGTATTCAGAGTTTGGGTCAATGCAGGAACAAATCTACGGGTTATCCACTTCAATCCTATATACTATACCTTATTACCTTATACTATATACCTATACTACTGACCAAAGTCCACCAAGAGTCTATACATGCGCCTTACTTTTTTTTCCCTCTGCACCAAATCTCTGTGCAGAAAAAACGAGTCAGATCTGCATTTTTTTTGCCAAACATTAGCGCCCGAATAGGGGTGCTCAGGTTTATTTGGTTAAATCCAAAGGAGGTCTAGTCTAGAGAACACAGAGAATGCAATTTTATCAGAGCTGAGGCAGTGGATATACTGCAACCTGAAAGGGCACTCCGTATCCATGGCAATTCAAACCGGTGTTCTCTGATCGCCGTGCCGACAAAGATGTCAACCCTCCAATCAAACACAGACATATGAGAAAAAGAAGGACAAAGAGGTGCAGGGCCCATTTGTCATCCCATAAGTAACCTTAGGGGGAAACTGTATGCTTGACATCTGCTATGCCCTAAAAACGTCTGGGACTCTGCTGAGAGCAACAAAGGAAAGGAGGGATGAATCTCAGTTTGCCATCATGTTCACACCGGATGGCTTACTCCGCGTGAAGGGTCTCTCAAGATGGGGCCAATATATGGAGTTTACTTTAAGCTTAGGGTTACGACAAAAACAGTCTGTGTGAGTCTGAGCCAAGACAAAAAATAGAAAGACACACCATCTTCAGTTTACTTCCCGTATCTGTGTGAAGTAGGAGGCCGCCTTTGTAGGAGACCGGGAAGCAGGTCTAACACTTGATTGTGTTTATACTTTTTCCAAAGAAGCATGGCTGTATTTCAAATGAAACAAACAAAAAACTCCAAATCAACAGTGGATGTGACTGTTTCTTTCTGGTAAGGTCCTACTGTATTTAAATGACAAACAATGGTTGGGTGGAATTTGCATTGTGCTGATACAGTATACTGTACAGTAGGTGGCCGATGGGTCAGTGAAAACCTGCCTGTGTTTTTTTTCCCCTTTTATCCGTTCAGTCGAGCAAAATCTGCAGACATCAGATAACAGATGCCTGGTGTCCAGAACCAGCACAAAACCCTCTGCCCAGGCTCTGGACCTACCTGATCACCCCTATATGTCCATATATAGAGCTGGACTAAATAGCCAATCTACAAGCTCGAACAACGTTTCGCGTCACAACGTGTTGTGAGCCTGTAGGCCGTCTATTTTCCCTGAGTGGTTGACTACTAATGTGCGTTTGTAAGTCTGGGGAGAGTTTCTCTTTTGGGCCCTGAACTGAAACAGTTTGGGAGGGAACCCCTCCCTGGGGCTAGTGTTATTGAGTGCAGACCCACCACCTCTACCTCCACACAGCTCCACAATGGGCCTCTCCTGCTGTCCCCCAACTCCACCAGTACACCCCCCTCTCTCCTACCTGATTTCGCACCAGTGAGGGGAGGGAGGGGCTAGCCCACACCGTGCCCACCGCACATGACAGTATCCTACAAATAAAATGTATGCCAACGGCTATACTAAATGATAGTAATTGGTCAATATAAGTAAAATAATATAGCCTTTCCATAGGAGTATCTTTTTATATTTTTCCAAGAAGAATACAGACAGTAGCATATTAAGTTATTGCGAACGCAGTGATTGCGAACGCAATGAGCACTAACTATGAGACCCTGCAGATCATGTCTGTGTGTGTGTCTGTCTGTCTGTCTGTCTGTCTGTCCCGCTGTGACACCACCCGCCCGCCACCAGAGGGCGCAGCTGTAGCACACACACACACACACACACACACACAAAACTTAAAACTAAAAAGAAAAAAAAAGTATGTAATTTATTCTAATTGTTGTTATTGCAATTTACGAGCTGCGTTCGCTTCACGCGTTTGCGCGTCTTACTTGTGTAACTAACTAAAACATTATAGTGGGCTGGCTATAGGCTATTATGGGAAATGTACACTAACTCATTTACCTCAGAGAATATTTTCATTCTGGATAAAATCATAAAATGGTCTATGGTCTACTCTAATGGAATACATGGATGATCAAAAGCTGGAGTTTTGACGATTCAACTAACTGTAACTAGGGCCTTGCCCCCTCTGCCCTCCCTCCCCTCACTGGTGCGAAATCAGGTAGGAAAAACTGGGGAAGCTCTCTCCCCACAAGCCTGCTGCATCTCTCCACTCCACCTGTGTTCTTTGAAAGGTCAGGGTGGAGGAGGTTCTCCGCCCCCTCCCCCCCCCCCCCTTGCAACACTGGATCCCCAGTCCCGAGAAACCCAATCAAAGAGGGGCTTCAGAGGCCTTCAGACCTCTCAAAACCCTCCATTGTTTCCAGAAGGCTTCCCCACACTGAGGACTGCCTATATGTAACACTGTAAGAGGAGTTCCTCATTACTCCCCATCCCCGGGTCCACTTTGTCTTCTTTGTGTGTGACTGATAGAAGAATCCAGTTGCCCGGCTGGGATAATAAAGGAGAAAGCAGTAAAAGGAGAAGAGGAAGAAAAGGATGGGGTGTGTGGGGGGGGGGGGTAAGGGGAGAGGGGTGGGGGGGTATTTTCAGGAGTTTTGTGATGAGAAACTGCATGTGTTGCATGCATGGCTTTCCTCTGGTTCAGTATGAGGCTATGAGCACACGCATAATGTATAAACATACACAATAGTGACACTTGTTCTGTTCTTGGAAGACAGTTATTATTACGTGGCGTGTGTCCAGAAATTATAATTCATCCTACGCATTTGGAGGCTATTGACTCAGACACACACAACAGAATGTGTGTGAATGTCAGTGCAGACCATTACCACATAATGTAAGCACTATGCCTCTCTCTCTCTCTCTCTCTCTCTCTCTGCCCCTCCTTTAGCTCCTATTCAGAACCGGCAGGTGAATACAAATCATTTCCCCTCCATTGCTTTCTAAAAGGACCGACCGTCCAATTTCAGACAGAGAGGTCACAAACAATGGTCTTTTCAAAGTGTGAGAAAATCAAATGGTTTCATAAAGAGACAGAACCGGGAGTTAACCTTTCAAAGTGCTAAGCAATCTGCCAAGCAGTGGAAACTCTTGGTGGACAGTAAAGCTTTTTAAATACGATTTTAAAAGAGGAACTGTGGCTTAAAAATGATGACAGAAATTCAGGTTATTTCCTGGATGATTTCATGTCAGTTTGTGGGCTCCATATTCGCTCTCTTTCTTATAACAAAACTACTTTTTTCCAATAAAGCAGGTACCTTTTTCACAATATTTTGAGGCCAAAATGTGAATATTGAATCTCATTTAAGTGTTAAATGTGTGTGTGTGTGTGTGTGTGTGTGTGTGTGTGTGTGTGTGTGTGTGTGTGTGTGTGTGTGTGTGTGTGTGTGTGTGTGTGTGTGTGTGTGTGTGTGTGTGTGTGTGTGCGACTGTGCGTGCGTGCGTGCATGCGTGCGTGCGTATGTGTCAGAATCTGATCAAGCGCTTTCTTTCAGCCAAGCCGAAATTAGCTTTGATTACACTGGCCACTCTTATTACATGGACCAGGGTTTCATATGCTAAACTTAATAAACATCTAGGGAGAAGGAAACAATTAATCAAGGACAGCGCTGAGCAAATCACCCCAACTGTATTTGAATTGAGGGGGCAACACAGTAACACTGTGTGCTCCATTTTTCTCTCCCCACTTGATATTAAATTGATCTAATTAAGTTCTGAGAGGCTGCGAAAAGGCATTTTACTGGGACCATAATAACTGGGGAGGGAGATAGCATCTCCCCTAAGCGGATTGCACGTTCTAGTTAGCAAGCAATGATGATGACCTCGTTTCATTTGCAGAACGACTTCGTCAAATTAAAAGGGAGAATGTGGGAGATTCTGGAACAAACCAACAACGTAAGTCCCTGATGTCAAGGGGCTGATGGTTGGCACACAACCACGGCTTATTAGGGAGAACATGTCCTCATGTTTCATCTCGGTCATGGGACTGGATGAATGAAATATTAACTAATGGGTATTAATGAAACGCTAACGAAAGGCTTTGTTTTCCACATGAAGAGAGTTCCCTGTCATCAGTTTCCGTCACTGCAAGTCCCGACGCGATGACATAAAAACAGCTTTCACGACTCAAAACAAAAAAAAGTTTTCCCCAGTTTGCACTGATCATTTCATGTGTGTGTGTGTGTGTGGGGGGGGGGGGGGGGGCATCCCCCCATCTCGTCCAACAGTGTTCCATCCTTACATCAACTGCTGCCTGGCCTCGTCAGAAATAATGGCCTCAACAAGTGCTGCTCCTGACTGCCTGCCCTCATTTGTCAAACTGTGATTCCGGTGGAGGCAAGGCTCTCTGCAGAGAGTTAACACTAACATTCTGCTCAGCCTCCCCGCTAAGAGCCTGTGTTCTGTGTCTATGTTTGGCTATAGGTGAGATCGGCCCAGGCCTGGTACTAATGCAGGGGAAGTGGCTGTGTGTGAGAGAGGTCTGGATAATAGCTGGGCGAGGCCACCGTGGAGGCAGGCGGCAGGGTTTCCTGGCTTCCATCCCAATCAAAGTGTGGGTACAGAGAGGTCTGTGGGGGGGGGGTGGGAGGGGGGTCGAACGAACCGCCCAAACCCAGTCAGACGGGGCATGTGCTGCATGCCTTCTGAGCTACACAGGGCCCCATTCCACAAGACCAGAAGGGTCATTTTGACTGTCCTTGTGTTCTGGGGTGGGTTGCAGAAATGATGACAGAAGGACGAATCACTCACTGGATGTCCAGTGGAAATCCCTTTCTGTATTTAAGCCTGCGGATGATGATGGATGACTAAGTGCATTTTAAAACTGTCACCTGATATATGAACCACATTGCACTCAGAGAAGCTTTAACACACTTGGTGGGGTGGGGTGGCTCACAGAGTAAGAGCACATAACACAGAAATAAGGCTATATAGTCTTTGAATCTTTCCTGAATGGCAACCCCCTCTGCATGAATGCAAAACAATGCAAAAGTCTTAGAAACGAGCAAACGATTCACAAGCTCATTTGCTTAGTCTCTGTCTGTATGCGGAGAAGGAAACTCCTCATTAGACTAGGCTCAGAGGCAGGTACAGTAAGCAAGGTGGTTACATCTATATGCAACCATTTGTATTCTGTGGCGACTCTCAGGGCAGCATGCTGTTTATATTGATGAGCAGATAGGCTCGGCCTTGGACCGCGACCCTGGGCTTAGCAGGGGATATAAATCACTAGGTTTTCTCAGAGCTCCGCTTCCGTATACAGATAGATCCTGCAAGCCACCATCGACACACAAAGAAATACCCAGACAGCCACTTTGGATCCCATCCACCTCATGAAAAACAGAAGACAGAAGAAACAGAGTGGTGGATATGAAGGGCAAGTTTGGCAGACAAACTTGAAGGAAGGGATAGGGAGATGCTCAATACCGCTAATGTGGAAAAACATAACAAAACAACAACGAAAGTAAATAACGGAAGAGAGAGGAGAGGAGGACGAGATGATTTATCTTCTAGAACGACATCTAGATGATTGGTCAGAAAAAACGCCTGACACTTCACTTCATTCGATTTAATAGCCAGATTGATACGGCCGTGAGTCACCGCAGTGGGGGCAGCCATGGTTGTTGTTTGACGCCGTCGAGTGACGGGGCTGATGGCCAATCAGCTGCTGCGATCAGATTCTCGGTCGAGACTGACGCCGCCGTAGGTAAAATCACCAGACCTGAATTGCCGGGAGATATTTTTAATGGTAGCGACTCAGGGCTGCAGCCAGGCTACGGACGTCTGTCCTCAGAGCAGTGGGTGCAGCTAGTCACAACCTTGGACGATTGGTGATTGAGAAACCGGGAATCCTCGGAAAACAGGAAACCAAATCACACCCATTTCCTTTGCTGCTTTTTCTATTCTTGTCCCTGTATGCACGCACGCACGCACGCACGCACGCACGCACGCACGCACGCACGCACGCACGCACGCACGCACGCACGCACGCACGCACGCACGCACGCACGCACGCACGCACGCACGCACGCACGCACGCACACACACACACACACACACACACACACACACACACACACACACACACACACACACACACACACACACACACACACACCAACACTAAATGCGCCCATCTGGGCGTCGATAACGGAGAGCTGTCAGAGTTGTCAAGCTTGTATCAAAAGAGAGAGCAGCCTGAGTCATACAGCCATGTGGAACGTTGCATGCAGGCAGCAGCTCTGAGGTCTGACAGGGGTCTGTGACACTTCCTCTTCCAATAAAACACAGCTGATCTCAGACCTGGTGCTGCCTGCTGCAGAAGAGATTAGCCCAGAGGTCTGGCAGGGGGCCGTGGCGTGAAGCAAGTTAGCAACCTCTTCCAAAACAAAACGCAGCTGATCTCAGACCTGCTGCTCGGAAAGATCATTGTTTTTTCACTTGGCATGAGCAACCCGCAGCTTTGGTATAGTCAGCTGATGATCTACTTGTGCTGATGGGATCAGCCATACTGCTACACACTCGCACGCACACAAACACAAACACACGTGCAGACACGCATGTACACAGACACTATTGGTGTAAAAATGCATCGATGCATGGTGATTCAACTGCATTTTGAAATGTTAGAATCAATCAAATCTAATGAAATATCATGGCAATTCCTCTTATCACAGTTGTGAATTCATTAGAAATCATTTGTAGCCTATTGGAATGGATTCAATCATGATATCAAAATGATCCAATCAAAGAAAATGTAATCGCACTGTGGTGAAATGAGAGATGTGCCTGCGTAGTGACAATAACACCACTTAAACCCTATATACTTCACTGACCTGGGAGCCCCAGGGTCTATCCTTGGCCCACTCTCTTTTTTTCCCTACAACAAATCTCTTCAGCAAAAATAGCCAATTTATTTATTAAGATTGTAGATTGTACATCGGCAATGCTCATCTAAGAATTGGGACACTGGGGCACATGTGATTAATATGTATTAGGCCGTGTGACTGTGTAAATGGTCAATATATCACTGGACCAATGTCGCTTAAGACTAACTGATGTACACTTGTTGTTCTTATCTTGACAACAAATATACATGAACATTACTTTATGTACCGCCAAGCAGGGAATTAGTTACTGAATGCAATTATATAACTAGCACTTCTGCAGTAGTTGGTGGTGGATTCTCGTACTCTTCCATTGAGAAATCTCGACCCTGGTGTCAGGCTGGACACCTTGATAATGGCAAAGTTATTTGAAGCAGACTGTGCAGCGGATTGGATACTAGATGCAAAGATCGAAGCTATGCACGTGTAACACCAAAGACCACTGTGACTTGTGGTGTTAAGTGGTGTCTTTAGTAAAATACAAGACTGGATTATGTCACAGTTAGTTTTCAGGGAATAACAAGAAAATGGCCATATACAAATAATGTCATAGCAACAAGGCTCTGGTCGGGCAGTCCCCAACCCCCTCTCTCTAGCTTCAATCCCAAATCTCAATGTCGGCATCAAAACAACAAACTCTCTGACAGCCACGTGAGAGAGGCCGCTGAAAGAGATCCCACTGGAGGTAAACAGAAACCTCTGCGGCCTTCTATTGAGGGGGCCGGGTTCTGAATGCGCCCACTCACAATGGACGCTTCACTTCACGCCTCAGTGTGCTTCAAACCGCCGATTCAGTCTGCACTGCAGCTATACTAACTATGGCACTCTCTCCGTCTCTCTGTCACACTCTCTCTCTCTCTCTCTCTCACACACACACACACACACACACACACACACACACACACACACACACACACACACACACACACACACACACACACACACTCTTTCTCTCTCTAATATGTCTCCCTCTTTATTTCTGTCCGGGTGGCCGTGGAAAAGTGTGGACTCAGCCTCTCTAGCCTGGAGCACAGGCAGCATTAGGCAACATCATCAACAGCAGAGAGAGAGAGAGAGAGAGAGATAGAGAGAGCGAGAGACAGACAGACAGACAGACAGACAGACAGACAGACAGACAGACAGACAGACAGACAGACAGACAGACAGACAGACAGACAGACAGACAGACAGACAGACAGACAGACAGACGGACAGACGGACAGACGGACAGAGGGAGAGAGGGAGAGAGGGAGAGAGGGAGAGAGGGAGAGAGAGGGGGAGATTGGAGAAGGGAGAGAGGGTGAAACATAATAGACAAAGCCTGGCCCGGCTGCCTAGCTTTCAGGCTGCAATGGCAGCCTGAAAGCGTGTCGTGGGTTCGAATACCCATTGCTGCGTGTCACTCCCATGCATCTCCCTCTCTCCATATCCTGTCAGCTCTACAATAAAGGCATACAAGCCCCAAAAAAAGAAATCTTAAAGCAATAAACATAGTCAAAGCCTTGCAGTGAGTTAGTCAGAGTTACATAAACGATCAAAGCTATAAGATAAATTAAGTCTTAACCCTTTTACTGCTGCCATTTATTGAGAAATTAGGACCTAATTCATGCCAGCATTTTTTTAATTTGAGCTCTTATTTTGAAAAGCCACATTTTGCCTCAACCGGAAGTGAGCTTATCCCTGCTAGCTTTACGTTGCCAAGACAACCTTTGTTTACATGATCGAATCATGCCGGTACATTTTAGCACTCCACAACGTCGGCTCGTGCCGTCAAAGAAACGCTGTTTTGACCAAAAATGCCATCTGGGACAAGGAATAGGAGATACAGGCGATTGAAAGAAACGGATAGAATGGATTCTTATGGCGACGGTGAATTAATATGAACGATCCAGTGCAGTGCTAACAACAGTGCTAGCTAACCGGCTAACGTGAGTAGCATTATGGCTTGATCAATCATAAGCACTATAAAAGAGCAATTGCCGAAGGGCTTCGGCAATGGCAGCAAGCGTTAATATCAAATTAATGCTTCAATTGCCGAAGGGCTTCGGCAATGGCAGGAAGACGGTTAAGGGGTGGCAGGTTGGAACCAGTGGGCTGTGGTCCTGGCTACAGTATGTTTGTGTCTAATGAAACCCTTACAGGACTCTGCGTGAGGCTGCGGTGGGATCCTTCCTTCACACACCGCTGAGCAGTGGGTCACCTCATGTCACCTTCACTCACACAGTATCAGGTCAACTCCCCGCTGAATCATGGCAACCCTTCCAACACCGTGGGGGGCCGGGGGGATAAGTCAAAAGGTTACCGAGTGTGACTTTCAACAGGCCTGTGTGGGCTGAAACTGAAAGTCAATGCTTTGGGTCCTAATGTATCGTTATGGCCCATGCCAAGAGAGCTGTTTTAAGCTCCTTATCATCAAAGTGCCATTAGGGAACCATTCTGCCGGCGTGTATTCCATTATGACACATTTATGCGCTGGTACCAGAGAGACACACACTGGGACAGTTTAAGCTTGAAGTGCCATTTTGTGTGACACGTATTGACGTCCTCCTCTCCTGTGTTCACCATAGAGTTGGGTTAGCATGGGGCACGGATGTGTTACCGTGACAACCATAAGCTTCCCCTCCATACTAGCATTGAATTTGACAACAAATTTTGATTTAGTTTTAGTCATAGTCTTTTGAATAAAAATCCATTTTGGTTTAGTCATATTTTAGTCATCTGAAATGTCTACCAAATATCATATCTACCAAATCTACAGTCTACAGTCTAAAAAAGATTTTTTTGGTTGCATGCTGAAAATAGCTGATCAACAAGTATCACAACACATCGCAGCGACACCTTGTGAGCTTGTAGATCTGCTATTTTCAGAGCGCAACACCCGAGCACAACCAACTAAAATGACTTGTCTAGTTCAAAAAGGTAGTCGACGGACATTTTTCGTCATACGTCATATGTCATAGTCTACGAAATTAGCACTGGTTAGCATGGGTGTGGATGTGTTACCTTGACAACCAACAACCATAAGCTTCTCAAACCGACAGCTTGGAGATCAGCGAGACGCTGTAGCAAGGAGGTGCCTCACTGGAGCCTGCTGCTCCCTCCCCTGCTGCTCCCCATCCCTGCTGCTCCCCATCCCCTGCCAACACCACAGCCTTTGGCCAAAATGGACGGCTATTTAAAGGGGACACTTCGTCCAAGGACAAGGACAAGCAAGGATCAGTCAAGCAAGTGGGAACCTTTGCCCTGTGGCATGGGACCGGCTGGTAGAAATGAACTGGCAGGAAATGAAACCAGGATATGCCAGGATGCCCCATTCATTTATGGACTACTGGGCAGCAGAGAGTTTGTTAATATTAATGTGTTCCATTCTGGCGATATCGCAGAGCTGGAGACATTCTGAGCGCATGCATTCGCCAGGCAAACACAGCGGAGGGTTTGTTCCTCTGGGATGGAAATGCCTTTGAGAGGGAAGAAAACATTCTGGGAGACGGAAACTCACACTGTTTTGGAAAAGAATATGAGGTTGGGTGTAAATGTGGAGGGAATAACACGAGGGCTAGGAACTAATAGATGGATTCAGGCCAGGTTGAAAAGGAAAAGGTTTCTGACTCACCGGAGAAGAGTGAAATCCCCTATCTCCTCCTCGCTTGGTAGTTCTTCTTCTTCCTCCCTTTGTTGGTTTTCCCCAATCTCTGAATAAAATAATAATAATGAAGGACATTAGTATTCATACTTCATACTTGTAGAGTACCAACAGCCGGACAGGATATTTTTTTGCACAGGTACAGGCATAATCTTTCAGTGAATGTGTCCTATTGACTTGAAGCATACGGAATGTGCTTGAAATACCCACTGCACAGTGAAGTCATCAGTGTTAATTAAAGAAAAGGGATTTTGGCGTTGAAGCATTCTCTGAGACGATAAGCTAATCCAAACTGGCATCTGGGACACAAGAGAGAGACCTTGGGGGAGAGTATGTGCTTTCTCTTGTGTTGTGTTGTCCTCTCTTCTCTACTCATGCCCTCCCCTGTCCAGTCCCCTTGTCTCGTCTGATCTCCTCTCCTGCCCTCCCCTGTTCTGTCAATTACAATCTCATGTCCTGTCCTCACCTGTCCTCCCCTGTCCTCCCCTATCCTCTCCTCTCATAGCCTTCCCTCCCCTTTCCTATCCTCTTCTGTCCTGTCCTCTCCTCTCATGTCCTCCCCTGTCCCCCTGTACTGTCCTGCCCTCCCCTTTCCTCTCCTGTCCTCGCTGTTATGATATACCAGACTGGTGCCCGGCTGTAGGGCACAGAGTCGGTAACGATGGAAGTTATCCATGCCTTCACCCGGCAATACAATATCCACTACTGTATTGGAGGGACTGACTGTATGTGCAATATGATATGATATGCGTGCTTGTTCCTGCTCGTTCTGTTCTTATCTTTGTTTCCATAATCTGTATAGGGATGTCATAGATCCACTGTTCTTACTGTATGTATACATATATGTATACAATCACATACGTAGTTGTGTTGGCATTATGTTCTCCGTGCCTGTGACTCAACGGATCATCACCCACCACCCCTTGATTTGGATGGAGACTTCTAGAGACCTCATAGAAGCTCAACCTAAATCACAACACTCTTCTCTCATGCCCTTCAATCTCCTGTCGTGTCATGCCCCGTCCCGTCCTCCTCTCCTCTCATCTTATGCCCTCCTCTCTCCTGTCCGCTCCATGCCTCCTCTCTCCTCTACATAATGTATGCCTGTTCTTTTCGTGACCTGCCAGGGAAAGCGTGTTACATGAATGAATGGTGAGTTCAGGGATGTGCAGAGTGTTGGAGGGGCAAGGGCTGAAATCCCCTGATTTTGGACAAAAATAGCGAAAATAGCAGATCTACAAGCTTTCAGTGCGTCGCAGCGCGTTGAGAGCTGGGTTGCGCTATTTTCGGGGCGCAACCCAGCACTCTTTAGCTAGTGAAGATGCGGTGTGTGATTTCTAATAGGGATGCTCCGATCAATCGGTGGCCGATCGATCGTGGCCGATCACCGATCGATCGGATCGGCCGTGCAAAATCCACCGATCCGCGAAACCGATCTCCAAAGCAAAAATCTGCGCCGTTTACATCCAAGGACCCCCCCCCCCCCACACACACACACACACACCCCAGGGAGGGAGGGGGGAGAGAGAGAGAAAAGAGAGAGAGAGAGCGAGAAAGAGCACGCACGTCTTCACCCCAGCGAGGGAGGGAGACGGAGAGAAAGGGAGAGAGCTCCTCAGGCTCAGCTCCAGTCCAGTCGTTACCTTTTTTCTCATTGACCAGCAGCAAAGGGAGCTAACTATAATCCAAATTGTTAGACAAGTAGTGTGCCCTGGCCCCTGATACAACTTTCTTAGAAATGTGCATGTTGCCTGCAGTGGCAGTGAGTTTCTGTAGCAGCGTTAGTTTTCGGGAGGGGGGGGGCAGTCGGTTTGGGGGGGTTCCCGACGGCTGCGCGTCGCTTCCTCCTCTGACAGAGTGGAGGCGAGTAAGCGACGCCGTCAGAAGCCCCCTTGCTCAGGAAGGCCCCCTCACTCAAACACACAACGTGTGTTTTTACGACAACATACAGCCTATGTACCAGGAATATAAACACAGGACCGTGGCGCAAAACTTCATATTTACCCTGCTCTAATGCAACAAAAGTGTGTTCTTACATCCTCCATTTCACGATTTCAGCACTCGTGAGTAAATTAATTTAATTGCTATTATGAAAGTTTTCAGTGACGTTGCACCCACAGGATCTGAATAGCTTTTTTCAGGAAGGTATGATATGCGTGGTCCATCAATCAGCTGTTTGGCTGTTGAATACAGTAGGGCATAAGAAAATGCATGAAACAGCATCGTTTCTTCCCCATCTCATCATTGCCATGCATGTTTCATACATTTTATTGTATACAATACATTTTTACAAAAATACATTAATTGGGGAAAGGAGGAGGAGGAGGTGATCAAGCTGCAGCTCCACAAGACCACAACATATTTGGTAGGCTCAAGGCTGCATTTTTTTCCCTTTTTTTTCTCTCGAGGGTGCATGGGATGATGGGAGCCCCTCCAGCAGGCTAGGGAGCCCCGCTCAGGTTAGCGGAAAATGACCGCGGGGCGCGGGTTGCCAGGTAAAAAAAATAAAAAAATATATATATTTAAAAAGATCGGGATCGGAATCGGCCGATCTTTAAAAAAAAGATCGGTGATCGGGATCGGCCCCCAAAAACATGATCGGAGCATCCCTAATTTCTAACCAAATTTGTACGACGCCAAATGCTGTGTTCAAGTTCAGGAGACTTCGGAAATAAACACCATTCTCCTGAATGCAGCCTTCCAGCCTGGCATGGAAAGGAGATGCATTTGCATTTATTTTACCACAGTATGCTGCATTCATGGTCTGGAGAGGGCAGTTGTTTTACAGACGGGTAAAAGGGCAGGGGCTGAAGCCCCCTTTGATGTCTATGTGTGCACGTCCCTGGGTGATTTTGTAACTCCAGGGCTCTAACCCAGAGAACTGTGTCACAGTGAAACGGTAACAGAGAACTGTGTCACAGTGAAACGGTAACAGAGAACTGTGTCACAGTGAAACGGTAACAGAGAACTGTGTCACAGTGAAACGGTAACAGAGAACTGTGTCACAGTGAAACGGTAACAGAGAACTGTGTCACAGTGAAAAGGTAACAGAGAACTGTGTCACAGTGAAACGGTACCAGAGAACTGTGTCACAGTGAAACGGTAACAGAGAACTGTGTCACAGTGAAAAGGTAACAGAGAACTGTGTCACAGTGAAAAGGTAACAGAGAACTGTGTCACAGTGAAACGGTAACAGAGAACTGTGTCACAGTGAAACGGTAACAGAGAACTGTGTCACAGTGAAAAGGTAACAGAGAACTGTGTCACAGTGAAACGGTAACAGAGAACTGTGTCACAGTGAAAAGGTAACAGAGAACTGTGTCACAGTGAAACGGTAACAGAGAACTGTGTCACAGTGAAACGGTAACAGAGAACTGTGTCACAGTGAAAAGGTAACAGAGAACTGTGTCACAGTGAAACGGTACCAGAGAACTGTGTCACAGTGAAACGGTAACAGAGAACTGTGTCACAGTGAAAAGGTAACAGAGAACTGTGTCACAGTGAAACGGTAACAGAGAACTGAGTCACAGTGAAACGGTAACAGAGAACTGTGTCACAGTGAAAAGGTAACAGAGAACTGTGTCACAGTGAAACGGTAACAGAGAACTGTGTCACAGTGAAACGGTAACAGAGAACTGTGTCACAGTGAAACGGTAACAGAGAACTGTGTCACAGTGAAAAGGTAACAGAGAACTGTGTCACAGTGAAACGGTAACAGAGAACTGAGTCACAGTGAAACGGTAACAGAGAACTGTGTCACAGTGAAACGGTAACAGAGAACTGTGTCACAGTGAAACGGTAACAGAGAACTGTGTCACAGTGAAAAGGTAACAGAGAACTGTGTCACAGTGAAACGGTAACAGAGAACTGTGTCACAGTGAAACGGTAACAGAGAACTGTGTCACAGTGAAACGGTAACAGAGAACTGTGTCACAGTGAAACGGTAACAGAGAACTGTGTCACAGTGAAACGGTAACAGAGAACTGTGTCACAGTGAAACGGTAACAGAGAACTGTGTCACAGTGAAACGGTAACAGAGAACTGTGTCACAGTGAAACGGTAACAGAGCCGGCAAGAATCAATGGCCAAAATGACCGAAGAAGTCAGAAGCCAATTCAATTGACTTCCTGCAAAGGCGTATTGACTTCAGTGGCTGCGCTAAATAAGAGAGGGCTCCATATGCCCATAGTTTACGCTCAGTTAAATATGCACATTGTTTTCCACAACGCTACACAGATATAATTGGAAACATTCGTTTTATTTCAAACAATCTCAGACAGCTGTGGCTTTTTAGACCGGTGCGTCTCAAAACTCAATTTCGATTTAGCAGGGGTTGACAAACATTTACATATTGTATTATGTTTCTGCTGCTGTAGAGCAGTGTTTCTCAAAATTCAAGGACCCACAGTTTGATATGCAATATACCACAGACCCCTATTTGATGATTTGTATACACGTATATCTGGGACACAAATCAAAACACTAGTCCCAGGGGGTCCCAGCGGTCCTTGAGGGAGTTCCAGGGGGTCCCCAGCTTAATGATAAGCTTGGAAGTTTGGAACCAAATTGACCCTTAGGTCTTTAACTCTGAGTGTAAAAATGGAACCAAATGGACCCGTTGACTTTACAATATAAATTGGGGTCCCAGAGATAGAAATGCCATTAAATGGGGGTTCGTAGACTAATGCATGTCAAACTGGGGGTCCTTGAAATTAAACGGGTTGAGAATCACTGCTAGAGCCGTACAAATCTTCTCTTATGGGGATCCCTGGCATATGTTTTCTAATGGGGGTCCGCAAAGGCTAATGAGTGTCAATTTGGGGGTCCTTTGGGGGTTCTAACAATCAATCATTTAGCTGCATGGGGACCCATGACTCATGACCTTACCTATTTATCATAATCCTGTCTGCATGTGGGCAGACAGGCAGATCTATAGCCATAAAACAGCATTTGAGGCTATAAGCTGAGCTCCTCAGTATGAATAAAAGACCAACAAAATGACCTTTCCATATCCTCGGTCACTGCAGCATCCAGGGGCCCATCCCATCAAACAGCTAGGCTGAGCTCCCCCTGTGACACCCAGCCAGCAAGCCAAGTGGTCAGGCAGGCAACCTCCAGCCCCCCCCCCCCCCCAAGACATCAGAGAGCAGACCTGCACATGGTCCAGCCCTGCTGCCATGGTGATAAGAGGGCTGGGGAGCTGCCCAGATTGAAAATAGCCTGAAAGCAGCCGTCGAGAGTGAGCAGGGAGGAGAGAGAGAGACTCACAAATAGCCTATACCCGTCGAATGCTGTCAAGTCGTATCATCAGTATTTAAATGATGAATGTAATATGTTGACAGACAAGTGAGCTCAAGTGGACTCAATATCAACAGTAAAAAAATACAGATTCAACGCACAATTCCTGCAACATGTCAAGCAAATTCTGCAAACATGTTGAGTTGGATTAGGGGGGAAAAGTATATAGAGTATGGAGACTGCATTAGGAGTAAGCTGTCAAATCAGTTCCTATATACTCAAGAACATCTGGAGTGTTAAATGGACAGGACAGTAAGGCACAGGCAACCTGACAGCCAAGTGGTTAGTTAAGGTGCATACCTTGTGACATGCTTCATGTCACTCCCTACTCCCTCTATGATTCCTGTCTCTATCCAAAAAAGAAACTCCCCCCAAAATAAATGTCAAAACATCCACAGACTATTATGTGTACATCTGAACATTATCAGAGAGTTCCAGTAACCTTCTGGATTTTTACCAGAAGTGTAAATTTAAGCCAGGAGTTAGCATGTACATCTAACAAGGCAGACACAATAAGTCAAGTGAGACGTGTATGGCTTCAGTGAACACAGTGTGAGGCCAGTCATGGTAGAGTATCCTCTGATGAGAACCTGTTTTTCTGCACTGCTGTCGTGCGTGTGTGTGTGTGTGTGTGTGTGTGTGTGTGTGTGTGTGTGTGTGTGTGTGTGTGTGTGTGTGTGTGTGTGCGTGGCTGCGTGTGTGTGTGTGTGTGTGTGTGTGTGTGTGTGTGTGTGTGTGTGTGTGTGTGTGTGTGTGTGTGTGTGTGTGTGTGTGACTGTGTGTGTGTGAGAGATATAACTCTAAAGAGAGAAGAAAGCAGCACTGGAGTGCATTGAGGGTAATTTCATTCGATGAATTGAGTGTGAAGGACCCCAATGGAAACAAGCCATAGGCTTTCTTGGGTTTAAATCCTCTTAGCAGACCTTGTATTGAACAGTACTTTCCCAAGGCTTTTTGTTAATAAAGTGTTAATTGAATGTATTCAATGAATGAATGAATGAATGAATGAATGAATGAATGAATGAATTAACCAATCAATCATTTATACTTGGTTGAGAGCTGGTTTGATTGGTTGAAAGTACAGTTCAATACAAGGTCTGCTAAGACCTCGTTTTCATTGGGATCCTTTGGTACCTAATTCATCGAAACAATGAATGACAGACAAATATCCAATACTACGCAAATCATCATATAAACAGTTAGAAATCAAAAAGAAAAACATGTACAGTATACACATTTCAGGCAGGGAGGTAGGTGGGCTTTGACTTTTTACAGGGGACAGTTTAAAATTGCAGCCAGCTTGCAAGTGCTCTTTTGGAGCGGTTTTGAAGAAGAGTAGGGATTTACCGTTGTTTAAGACTGGTGTCCTAGTTAGTATACCTGAATTAGCAGATCTACAAGCTGAAAGCCGCCATGCCACGCTGCCTGTGAAGCATGTATTGTATTGCATGCAAAACAATATATTTGTGTTTTTGTCCTTGAACACTGGACCATTAATGATTAGAAAATACATTTCTGAAGTTGCAAAGGGCAGATATGACAAATAACCTACATATACAAAGAAACGTACATACTTTCAAATAAACATGAAAAGTGGAAATATATGATCTGCATTGCGACACGTGAGCGTGTAGATCTGATTCACACTATTTTTTTTCAACAAGGAAACGATCAGGACAATTATGCAAAAATAATTGTGAAAATAATTTAGGCGATTATGAAATAATTCCATGTAGCTCTGCTATTTCAGCGAGCAGCCAGGGTACAAATCAGGCATTACTAGACTCCTGGGTAATGAGAGGCAGAACATCGCTGCAGATGTGACGCTCTCCCAATGAATCGTTACCGCCAAAGAGGGGAGAAATAATTAGAGCCCCCCCGATGGAGCGTGAATGGCGATGCATTTACACTGGGAGAGAAGTGACACCAGAAGACAGAGAGCTGTGCTTTGAAAACCATCAGAAGGATAATAAGTTGAGATTCAGCAGGATATCTGTTACAGCATGCTAATAGTATAATGGCAATGAGAAAACGCAAGCTATTGAAAAGTGTTAAAAGTGGAGGAGGAGGATTTTCCAACAGTTAATGGTCTCTCAAAAGTCTCCAGAGAATATTTATTTTGTGAGCAACTGCAATACCTTTCCTGAAGAGACAAACTAGGCAACTGTCGGCACTTTCTGTCACACAGCGAAATACAGTGCGATAAGCACAAGAGAGAGCTCTATACATCACCTTTATCTCTGCATGTGTCAGCAAAGAGCAAACTCGCTGGTATCTTGGTGTGTGACAACAAAGTTATGTCCTCATATTCCCAGCGGCTGTGTATTCCACAATGTCACATCTAGTGTGACTGAGTGACAGTGAGAGAGAGTCTGTTTCGCTCTCGCAGCCAAGCCCCCAAACACACACATGCACACCCCAGCAAACCCCTCCCTCCCTCCCTCCCTCCCCACCACCACCACCACCTCCCCTTCTCTCACAGTGGGATTAAAACAACCTTTTGTCTCTTTACAATAGGGGTTAAACATTTCCTGGTATCAGATGAACGCTAGTATAGTCCACATGGGTGGTTCGGACCAATTTCTCTCAAACCAACAGAAGCTCTCAATCCTCTGCGTGTGTGTGTGTGTGTGTGTGTGTGTGTGTGTGTGTGTGGGGTTCCAAGATAGATTCCCAGTAGAAGTATAAGAAGAAGCAACTGTCAAACTGAAAAACGAGGGGGGGTGACAGAGTGTGGCACCCTGCTAGAATTATTGAGCAAACGCTTGGAAAGGTCCACGCTTTAAGATGCTGTGCCGAAGCAAATGGCACTTGGATTATATGTTTGCTGAAGTGAATCCCAAGTGAAGCTTTCAAGTTGTTCTGGTAGAGGGCGAGGAAAGGTAGAGCGGGACCAGCAGAAATTAAGCAAATGAAAGGAAAAAGCCTGAGGGCAAAACGTAGTGCACTTCCTTTCCCACTCAGTGTGAAGCCGAGAGAGAAAGTGTTCACCTCCACTCCACAGATGTCCCATGCAATCCAATCTCCCTGACTTTTAGAGATGGGAGGTTTGTTTATTGCAGACTCCTCGCCGGTACTAATGCCGCCCGTTATTGAGAATACATGTGGAAAAAGGGCCTTTTGATGTCCCTTAGCTATGGTTGTGGCTGACAACAATGGTGGGAGCGATCCTATTGAAAGAGTCACTATTCTCTGTCCCCTGGACCTGAATAATGTCCCTCTTGCCACAAAAGCACAGAAAATGTAACATAATCTCCCTCAAAGCACATTGTCCATCACATACAACAACAATGTTGGCCAGTTCTCAAAATACTTTTTTTTGGTTCTAGATTGTTATCAATGGTTTAGTGTTCCTCCAGTTTGGGAATAGGCCACTTAATACTTCCACAAAGGCACATATGACTTACTTTGTATATATCAGTGACACACACATGGCCAACGGCTTCGTTGCACGGTCACCCTCACATATTGCTCGTGTCATTTCTCCCCACCAATTCCCATGATGACATGAAAGCGTCCAGCCTAGTGTCCAGGTTCTCAAACAGAGAGAGAACCCAGACATGGAATGTGCTGGAATGCTGCCTTTTAACACGACACTGAATAGCATGGGAAATGGCTTCTGTGATCTGCACATATTATGCACAGACATAATTCAACACATTAAAGCTTTCTCAGACGTCGCCGCATGCGTGCCCATTAGTTTAAAACATGTATCATAAATAAAAGCATTCATGGTGGCAGACATCTTTCAGAAAGATGATGGATAGTGCATGGCGAGGTATATGGATTATGCTATGAAATGAATGAAAGGGCCTATATTTCATTGAGTGAGGGGCGTGATTGACCAAGTCTAATGGGCATTATTTCTGCACACTGACTCTGTTGAAGAGAGACACTGGGCGATCCCCCGACGGCCCATTGGTTCTTCAGACTCACACTGGGATAGGACGGGAACCCTCCCTGTGCTTTGTCACGCCACCAATAGAAGAACAATATTTCAATGGCAACTGCATATTTCAATGGCAACTTTTAACAGAACAAAGTTCACGCTACCACTCTGGGCTAAGCCCTCCTAACTAGAACGGCACACTGGGAAGGGTGTTTTTTGGCACACATATTTTTGTGTGCCCAAACCCGTGTGTGTGTGTGTGTGTGTGTGTGTGTTGGTGTGTGTGTGTCGGTGTTTGATTGTGTGAATGGTGCACGTGCATCTGAGCACCAGTGTGTGTGTGCCTCTCTCCTTCTCTCAGTATGTAAGAAAAAAGACTCCTTTGGCATTTCCCATTCACATTATTTGAATGGAAGTGAAATATGATTGGCTTGGCTGGAGAATAAGGGGCTGAGTTCCCAAGGCCATCGAGACCGGGTGGGGGACACTTGTGGGATACTTCACTTATTGTCAATTCAAGAATGAAAAGGACAAGTATGGAATGATTTAGGGCCCTCAAATAGTTTACTCATTACGGACAAATGGCTGATTCCTAACCCCAATTTTCTACGCCTGTTTGTTTGATTTGTCCAAACATTTGTAATTATTGTTCCGTCACAACATGTTCACCCACCCAGCGATTTGGATCATCATATCAATAAACTGTTTAATTGCGTCTCAGTCTCTACCAAGCGATAAAAGCCAACAATACATGAATAAACAGAGCAACACTATCCTCAGGCAGTTTGATTATCACACAATTGCCCCTGTTCCGTGCTAATATACATTTGAGTCTGGTTAACTCTGGCTGAACCCTTTCTGCACAATAACATTGAGGGTGATTACTCACTGGGCTCTGTGATGCTGTCACATCATTCAGTGACTAGGCGGTCAGAAATGTTGAGCTTAATTTATACTCAATACTAGATAGACGGTTGCTTAAAGCTTAAATAAATGTGCAGATACCCTGTATACACTTATACCGTATGTAGGTTAGTCTATACTAGCGTGAGAAAACAACGTTGCACATTAAGCTAATCATAGCTTACATAAGAATGTCATATTTGAACACGCTGGCATTTAGAGTATTTGGGCGTTCTGATGACACAGCCATCTGATTCACCTTGGTGACAATGGAGGAAAACAAAAAAGGTCGCCTTCTTAAGGGAATTTACATGAATTTCAGAAAAAGGCCCGTAGAGACGGCCGCGACCTCTGTTCAGCTTTTTGAAACTAAACAAGACCCCAATCCTGCCCCCGAACACACACACACACACACACACACACACACACACACACACACACACACACACACACACACACACACACACACACACACACACACACACACACACACACACACACACACACACACACACACACACACACACACAAATAATAGTGCACATGGTTTCCATGGAGCCATGGGACTCGCTGACAGGGAGTGAAGTGTTAACACGCTCACACACAACAGAGATGGAGATGGAGAGAATGAGGGACAGAAGAAGTAGAAGACAGAGCTAGTGCAGTAAAACACAAAGAAGTAGTAGAATGGGTAAGATTTACCACCCACAGGCAACAGACCCTCCCTGAGGTTAAGGACTCTGTATTGTCCTGTATCGTATTTCTCTCCAGTCCAAAGGGCCGAGTTAATGCAACTCAAACACTACATTGTTCAAACTAGGTGGTACGTATCGCAACGCATCAAGAGATTTATTATTTTTAAATCTTTTCCGCAAACTTGTTGACAGGATTTGCACTGGTCTCGAATATTAACATAGGTATGCAACTTCATTGCTCGAAGGTGTTGCAATTGCTTAAAAGAAAATATTTTCAAGCTTGAAGGCCAGTTCTTGTCGAGTATAAATTGGCCCTAAGCCAGTCAACAAAATGCTCTTAGCATGCCATGTTTGTTAGCTTTTTTTCATTTAGAGTAGCCATTTATTTTTACCTATTATTTTCTCCCAATGTTGTTGTTATGCCAATTATTCCTGCCCACACAATTGTGTGTTTTACCAGTGTCCACTTCTATTGTACCCTACTGCCTGGTTCACCTGCCCGTGAGCCCCCACCTGGAACACGTAGTGCCTCCGTCCTAGCTCCCAAAGCCTCCCATTCAACGAGTGGTAGACAATTAGATTACCACTAGCTTGCCATTTTTGTTAGATTACCATGCGTGTTGGCTTAACATGCATGAGTACACTAATATATCGAGCGTTAACCTCAGAGAAAGTACCAGCTGTAAACATGGGGGGTGGGGGGTAGGGGGGAGGAGTGGTTCCAAGTCATTTCTGGGTGTTGCACAGAGGAAAGGAAGGGGGGTGTTGGCCTGCTGGGTCGCTCCAACCATATATGCTCCACGCTGTCACCAATAAGAAGATCATCCACGCTCTAGTGAACAGTGAGCGAACACACACACACACGCGCACGAGCACGCACACGCACATGCACACACACACACACACACACACACACACACACACACACACACACTCACCTTCCTCTTTCTCAGTAGTACATGTGTGCTGATCCATATGTGTCCACAGAAGGTGTAGTGTGTGTGTGTGTGTTGGTCCACCAGGACCAATTGTTATTCACAGTCTGTGTGCGATCGATGTTGCATGGTGAGCATCGTCCGTCCGTTCATTATCCTTGTCAGGACGATGCAGCGCACGGACATCAGCACAAACACCCTGCCCCACCTTTAACTAACGGCCAGGGCCGCAGCACGCACGCACACACACACACACACACACACACACACACACACACACACACACACACACACACACACACACACACACACACACACACACACACACACACACACACACACACACAGAAACTAAAACAAATCTAACACAAACATGGACAGGCACAAATACACACACTCAAACTTTAAAAAAGTTAATCTCAAACTTTTTAATTTACAGCTATCATTGTTTGTGATTCTGCTCTCTGTTTGTATATAACAAGCCTATTTTCTCCCCATCCAATGAACTAACAACAACAATGTGATGACATCTTCCTCCTTAAAAACGATGGATTCATCAAATAATTAGTAAGATGCGGGGGTTCATCAACCACGGAATGGAAACCTGTTCATTAGTAACCAATGCCAGCTGATGGAGGATATGTGGGTGAATGCTATAGAACCCAGAGGGTTCCATCCTTGAGGAGCCTGGTTGTGCCAGCAGGGAGGGAAGTGCCCCTGCTCTCTGTCACCCAACCACGCTGTGTCCAGCCATCACACCACCTGTTTCCTCACCACGCTCTCACTGCCCGCATGCTCATACAGTATGTGCACATACTGTATGTATGGCATGCATGCGCACGCACGCACGCATAGATAATTTTCAAACTCCATACACAACAGAATGCTAATGGATTTTTCATGTTTTTATGAAATATGAGGGCTGTGCGAGTGTGCGACAGTGAAACCAGATCAGTCTACCACTCAGCAAGGTGTCATGTGAACAGACAGAGGTAAAGTAATACGCATATTATGCTTTGCACTCTGCAGCCTCCATAACAAGGTAATGCACATCACCTCTTTGGAGATAAAGACAATTTCACAGCGTGTACGTATGTTATCGCATCTGCTGCTATTTAACTTCTGATATTTTTTTCTGCCTGTATCTCTTTCCACCTTTCTCGAAACGTTTTAATAGCTTGTAAAACTGTGATGTAACAATAAAGTGTTGAGTTAAATGGTTCAAGCTGCAATCCGGGAACTCATTTTAATGAACAAAATGTTATTTTACCAATGAGTATGGTAGGTAGAGTAGAGTATGTTTATATAATATACTAACACATCTACAGTGGTTAGAGATAGAGGTGGTCTCCCTACTTTTAGACTCTGGTGTCAGGGGTTGAACACCTACTAGTAGACAAGTAGTAGTGCCTGGCACTGAAGCTCATGAGCATAAATATCTCCCCTGGCCAAGCATTATGGTCTCCTTCTTACGAGCTCAGCTACAAATGTGTTCTCCCACGCAGGAGACCTGGGATTGAATCCTGGGAAGACATGAAACATACGGAATTTGTTTTCTGAGCACTCTCTCTCACATCAGTAAAACAAAAAGACAAAAAACTAAAATCCAACATCAATGAATCAATGATCAAAACAAAGCGGCATTTTCACAGTCAATAGCCGATCTGTTTTCACTGACATCGTTGAGGACAGTTTACACCTAAAAATAAAGATATGGCCATCTGTCCTTTTCTGCCTCCAACTTCTCTGTTGATGTCTAATCCATATCTTGCTAGTGAAGTCGTGATGAATCGATAGGAAACCCCACCAAGAAAAACGACCTATACTGTGCAGCTAAGTGTGCACTGGTGCTACAGTAGAGTGATGAAAGACCTCCTGCTGGACGCAGAGCCAACCGCAGACTGCAGAGCCGATTTCAATGTAGCACACGCTGAACTGACATCCTGTCTGGGCGTCCATCTTTAATGCTAAATGAATACCGTCAATGCTAGCGAGCTAAAATGAAGCCATCCTTGCTCTAGAAAGCGCCAATGTTTCCATCTAAACCACCGGATAATCAGCAAAGACCTCCGAACATTGCACATTTTATCCAAACCATGGAGAGCTCCATAGAATTAGAGTTATTTAGCTTGTGCGTGTGTGTGTGTGTGTGTGTGTGTGTGTGTGTGTGTGTGTGTGTGTGTGTGTGTGTGTGTGTGTGTGTGTGTGTGTGTGTGAATCCCCTCACACTATTTGTGTTTGTGTACTTGTACAGTATGTGTTTCTAACCCAATGGAGGTTGACCAAGCAGGTCTGACAGACCGGCACACTGCCAACCCCTAGAGGACCCACCGCTCCACCTCGATACCTCTCCTCGTCTCCACTGTCCTCTATTCCTCTCCTCTCCTCGTCTCCACTCTCCTCTCCTCTCCTAACGTCTGAGTTTCCGAGGCTACTCTCCTCTCCTCTCCTCTATTCCCCTCTCTTCTCCACTCCACTGCTCTCCTCTGCTCTCACCTCCCCTCAAATCCTCAGTTCTCCTCTCCCCTCTTCTCTTCTCCTCCCCTCGGCTCCTCTCTAGCCTCTCCTCTTCCTGCATCCTCCTCGTTGCAGGTGACAGCACGGGGACAATGGGATGATATCATCCAGATTGGCTTCCAGCAGCTTGTCTGCATGTTCCCACAATGACACACTGATGGTGCTCGAGTGTGGTAGATTGTGAAGTGAGGGGGACACAACAGGCTGGGTGAAGAAGGCAAAAAGGACATTTGTATACAGAGTGAGTCTCTGTGAAGACTGTGTGTGTGTGTGTGTGTGTGTGTGTGTGTGTGTGTGTGTGTGTGTGTGTGTGTGTGTTTATCACAGCTGAACCTGTGTGGGCAGAAATGCAAGGCGATGTTCCCTTGCCGTTTCCATGGAGAGTCATGCCAAGTGCCGTTTAATTACCTTGTTCCTGACGGCTCTTCACACACACACGCACACACAGACACACAGACACACACACACACACACACACACATACACACAATGCACACCTGCCATGGGGCAGATTGGATTTACGCTGCATCAATAATTCACCCTCACACATACACATAAAGAAACGCACAAACCACACACACACACACACACCCCCCCCCACCCCCCCCCCCCCCCACACACACACACACACACACACACCCTTTGCTTTGGACAGGTTGCCTTTGAGTAACCGATAGCATTTAACCGGAGGCCGTGGTCAATGTCTGTAGATGGAAACATACACTGGTACCAAGGGAGCCATGCTCCCACTGTAGGGAATATCCCTGCTTAGAGGCTATAGTTGGTTATAAAACATCTGACTGCATGCGTACACATACACAATGACCACTTATTGTTGTACGTTGTCAAATCAAGTGGGTCCTATTCTTAGAAACAGCTGAATAAAACATTGACCCTGCAGGACGCACCACTCTGCGGATCTGTCATCGTTCTTCTGTTCAATGCAGACAGACACTGTGGCGAAGGAAGGCTAGGCAGAGTCTGTAGCACTCAGACAGCTGAGGAAATTCAACGTTTCACAGAAGATCCTGGAAACCTTCTACTCGACTACAATGTGTATACCGTATCATTCTGACAGGGGCAATCCACCGCTTGGTATACGGAAATAGCTCCCATACGGGCCAGTGAGCCAGCAAACAGAGAGTGGTGCGGTGTCGGCCAAACGCACCATGGGGACTTCGCTCCCCTTCCTGCAGGATTCATACTCTAGTCTATAGAGAAGATGCCTTATGAAGGACCCCATCACCCCAGCAATGGACTGTTTGCACGGCCACTACAGAGAGACACATAATATATAGAGATTTTTCCCCTCAGGCTTTCAGAGCTTAGAACAATGACCCAACTGCCATGTCAAATGTCTTCAACCTACAAACATACCCATACCACAGCAACGCACAACAATATTTTTGGACAATATTGTCTACTGTATATGTTTTCCATTTTTGGATGCAACATATACGTAGATATTTAAAGTAAGTAGTATATACTACCCCTCATCTAATTAAAAACTGTATAATTATAGTAGTTTATCGCCATTTACTACACCAAAGTGTTTATAATGATGTTGTTCTTGCACACTAATTCGGTTTTTACACTTTGGTATAATCTCTCAAGGCAGATTCTGAGCAGAATCTGTCAGAACCACTGCCTTAAACAGTGCCTTAAAGTAGTGTCAGAACCACTGCCTTAAACAGTGCCTTAAAGTAGTGTCAGAACCACTGCCTTAAACAGTGCCTTAAACAGAATCTGTCAGAACCACTGCCTTAAACAGTGCCTTAAAGTAGTGCTGTTGTTAGTAGGAATAATCACAGAAGTACCTGGGAGGAAGTGAACTAAGGAAGGGGAGGAGCCAAACCGAGATTGTTGCATTACTTAATAGTTATATTAACTAATGTATTATAACTTTTATTTATTTTCATTCATTTTGCATTAAACCTTGTACTAAATACAGTATGTTGGACATTATGTGTAGCACAGTCAGTCTGGAAGAGTCTGCCACGTCGACGTTGCACTGCACAGTCATACACACCTGCTGTATGAGCATGTGACGAATAAAGTCTTTGAATCTGTCTACGACAGGTTCAGTACCAGCCACACAATGCCTGCCTGACAGAGAGGCTTTCATGTGCCTCGCTCCATTGTAGATGAGCAAGCATTTCAGCTGTCCTCGTTTCAGCTGCCAAGCGTAACACACAAATACACAACTATCTACTGTACACTGCACACAGTACACACACAAACAAACATATACGTCGTACATAAGCAAGAACACACACACACACACACACACACACACACACACACACACACACACACACACACGCGTGCGCACGCGTGAAGGATTACAAAAATGATCAAAGGTATAGCAGATGTACAAGGTCCAACCGCTTGTAGATCTGCTACTTTTGATACTTTTGTGTGACGCTGTAGTATGAGCAAGTAGGGCGTTAATTTAGTTAAATATGGAGATAAGAGGTTTCTGCCCAGCGATGATATACTGTGATTAGTCATGGCAGAAAGCCATGTCTTGCCAAAACTTTGTTTGAATTAAGGTAATGGAATATATAACTGTCGTGTAATGGAACAAGGTGTCATGACAACAGTGTAAATCGGAGGAAGAGAAAAAAGAAAGTCCCATTAAAAGTAGATTCAACAGACCACTTAATGGATTCCAATGTTTACCGTTAAAGCTTTCCTAATAGATCTTTACTGTGGAAAAAGCTCAGGTATTGATCAAATGAGCCATTAGCACTTTGAACCAGCTGGCCTTTATTGGAAACACTTCCAGTGGATTCCTTTAAAATGTTTTTAGTGTATGGATTCCCTGAACTGCTGGCATGGAGTAATGGCAATTATGGCATTCATATAGTGATACAGACTTCCATTAAGCCAAAGCCCCAATGATGGATAGTAACGTCAAAGTAATTTTACTCTTTACTTATGTATTTATAATTTGTATATTTTACTTGTTCACTACAAAAATAAACTTTTGTGTTTGGTAACATAAGTAACCTATTGTGACGTCAAATTGTCAATACGAGTACAATTTTGAATACAAGACTTTACTTCTAACCTGTCTCGCGGCAAACTCAGAGTACTTACACCATCACAGCTAAAGCTCCAAAAAAGAACAATCAGCAATACATAAGTAAACTGCAATGGCTGACTCAGGACAGTGTGGCCTAAATCCTATTAGCAGATATTGCATGTTGTTGCGTGGGGATTTATGAGTGGGGAGCTTGAATGTCTTTAAAAGTAATTTATTCACTTCAGCAACGTCAGACAAAGGAGGAGGCTGGAATTTTGAGGGGTTTGTAACAATCCAGCCTATCCCCAAAAAATCTGCATAATATTGAGGTTAATTCAACAAGGAGCTTGTGCACTATTGTCTTTGAATACGCCTGCCGCTGCTTAAGCAAATACATTAGTGACAAAGCAAGGCTGACAGACGAGCACTGACTGAATGCTAGACACGTCAGAAGGAGCAGGCTGCTTGGTGGAAGAAAGAGGAGGGAGAGACAGACCGTAGTACTTGGCTAGCTGAGGGACACCATGGAGACATTACTATTGAAATGCAGTCAGGCAGACCTGAGCTTTTCTCAGTGATAGGCCTACTACTTCTCTGGTATCTGTTCTAACATGCTCTGTGGAACAGCCTGCATGGAAGAGGGAACACAAACGTGTAATGTGTATGTGTACACACACACACACACACACACACACACGTAAAACACACGTAAAACGCGCGCACACACACACACGTAAAACACACACGCGCGCACACACGTAAAACACACACATGTGCACACGCACACGCACACGCACACACACACACACACACACACACACACACACACACACACACACACACACTATTACAATGTTTTCACCAGCTGGTTAGCTTGACAAAGGCATTTTCAGCGGCACATCAACATATAATAGCACAACAGAATCTATTTTATGTTGATGAACAGATGTAGTTTGTAGTGCAGTTCATCAAAGCCCAAACCACACCAAAGGGTCGGGTTGGGACAAAGGTTTTTAAGGTAGAGTAAACCACACCAATGCGACTCATTGAGTTGCAATGAGTTGCATTGGTGTGGTCTACCTTAAAAACCGTTTAGTCCCAAGTCCCAACCCAACCCTTTGGTGTGGTTTGGGCTTAATAGAGAATTATCCATCTCCATCCATGTGTAGCTTTCACACAGTCATATATGTACAGTAACTATATATGTATTGTTCAATCAATCACTGTCAGAAGTACAGTAGAACGTCCTCTGCTACAACACAAACTACATTGGATACAAAGTAGCGTCAATGTACAGTAACTTCTACTAACTGCACTTTTATTATGTTTCTTGCATTTGTTCCTATATTGCCATCTATTTGCTATTTAGATGAAGTGTAAGAGCTACAGCTTGGAGGGAACACATACAGACATCCTGGGTGGGTTGAATGCATGCGTGTGCATAATGCATATGGTATATGCATGTGTGTACACACCTAAGCAGGGAAGACAACATACCTGACAGGGGATACAGATATAGAGCCAGCTCTCAACAAAGGTAAATAAAGACACAAAGATTAAAGTAAAGAAAGGAAGAAGAAAACAAATATTGCAGGATATTCTTTCGCAAATTATCTGGTTGGTTGGGACTGTGTGTTCATTTCTTCTCATCCCTCAGGATTTTGAGGTGATAACAAACAACAATGTTTGACTGGAAGATTAGCTAGAGCAGTGGTTCTCAAATTGGGATCCGGGGACCCCCAGGGGTCTTTGAAGGGGTTCCAGGGGGTCCCTAGCTACATTTGTTAAAGGTATATTCAGTGATTTCACTTAATTCAAATATCACTTATTTTTTTGTTTTGTTGTGATAATCCTCCCTACTATAGAGTGTGCTGGCCATATAAGGAGTTCCTCCCTGTCCCCAGTTAACCCCTGGGGGTCAAAAAACCTTAGGTTTCGTTTTTGACTCTCTATCCTGATTGGACGAAAGGCTGGGTCCCACAGCCAAAAACGAAACCTAAGGTTTTTTGAGTGAAATCACTGAATATACCTTCACTGAATATAGCAGATATACAAGCTCACAGCGCATCACTTTGTGCCGCGCTGCAAGCGTACATCTGCTATCTTTAAAAAAAACATTTTGATTATTTTTTTCAACCAATCTCTTCTGGGGTCCCTGGCACAAAACATTTTTCGATGAGCGTCTGCAGCCAAAATATATCGTTGCTGTCGGGAGGAAACCTCATAACTCAATTTTTGAGGTTTTGATTTTTTTTTGCATAAATCAGTGCTATTGAACACCATTTACGTCGAACCAATGGAAAGTGGTAAAAAACCGCTTTGGACAAAACCTCTTAACTCCATTGGACCCTCAAACTGTCTGCTAAAGCAAACTCCACCACCTCTCCCCATCTCATGCAAGTAATTGAGAATATATAAAGTCACAACTACAACTTTGATGGGGCAGTATTGCTTTGTTTTGTATACTTTTCATTTCCTGAAAAAACTACATTTTGGAGTTAGGTGGTTTCTTCCCGACAGCAGAGAAATATAAATCTTCCTTTGCACGATTTTGTTGACCATTATCTCTATCATTGTCATGTTGCTGTGCAGAATGGAGATGTGTGACCCTGTGCGTGGAGATGCTTGTACCGTGTACCTATACCAACAGGAGCAGAATGGAACACTATTTAAAGCTTGTGACATAATCTTATGACAAAGTATTAATGAACCAGTTCAATGGCACTCAACATTTTTATCTATAATGACATGGGAGGCCGGGTTGAAAGTGGTTCAGAAATAATACAAAACGGCTCACATTTATAACTCCAGGACAATAATGGACACCCAGTCTCCAACTTAATAAATCATAATATTTATATACCACAGTGTAGCCGACTCATCCCAGTACTGAATTTAGTTTTCATGGAGTTCCCATACTGTAGGTTTTATGCAAATCTCTGCTTCAGTGTTTTTCAGTAAGAGCCAGTGTACAGTGTTCTATACAGTGACAGAGAGTTAAATGAACACAGAGTTGTACACAGTCGGTAGTCACATTCTATAATGGTTTACACCCACGGAGCCTTACTGGACACACTGACCATAGTTAAACCTGCCCATTAGAAGCAGCTAAAGGTGGAGTGTTAATATACTTAAACCTGCCCCTAGTCCTTACTCTGTCTTCTGTATAACGTGGAGCAGCTCTCGTCTCCCCTGGAACCTTGACGTGATGGATGCTTGTCCTTGACATGTCTCAAGAACGGGCCATGAGGAGGGTGGGAGGGGAAGAGAGATGGAGAAAGAGAACTTTGTACATCTCTTGTCAGGGAGGTCAAGCACTGCGGACCAGGGGCTAAGACATGGCTGTAGGACCTGAGTGCTCCCTGACTCCAGCGTGTTGCTCCAGGGCCCTGGAGTCAACCAACCCACCAGTCTGGGGGACTATGATGTGTCTGTCAGGGCCCTTTCTGCTTGAGTGGTCAATTAGCCACTGAGAGCCTTTTATAGCAGAGTCCAACATGAGTGCATTACTTTACAAGTGTGGGTGTGTGTGCAAGGTGGAGGGTAGGGGAGGTAGGCCAGCATCGCAGACAGAGTACACCTACCCCACCCCCCCTGTGGGGCAGGCAACTCAGTCAGAAATAAGTCAGAACAAGGGCAGTCTCTTCAGCCCAACACTAACAAACAGTGAGACAACAAAGAACAGGTACTATAGCCACACAAAAGGCACTAATCATTTAACTGGAGGGCTTTTCTGTTCCGCTGGTTTAAGCCTCATGCTGTTTGAAGTACGCCTCTCAGCCCCTTGATTTGTTGACTTCCAGAGAGACAGTATAAAGGGGACCAGTGTTCTAGTTTAGGCCAGCACCTGTCACACAACGGTTGATAGAGAAGTGCCTTTCACTCTGAATTTCTTCTAGCGGCAGTGTTCAAATATTCGTTGACCTTTCCACGTCGCTCCTCCTTGCTGCATTTAAGCGAGACGGATGCCAAAGCGGAAGTAGTCTCGTGGCTACTTATGTGTTGCAGGCGCCGTTTATGAGTGCTGACAGGCTCATTCTCTGCCTCAGTAATCTCTGCATTCTCCAAAAAAAATAGATAAAGTCCCGGCCTAGTCAGAAAGAATAAGCCCTGGATCAGCACTTTACACTGCATTTCCTGTCACCATGAAGTGATCACAATGCCAGTCAGAGCTTTTCGTCCCAGTGTACACTTATTATATAGAGTGGTGAGTCAAAAAGCCCCGCACAGTGGTAGGCATCCTGGCCCCGGTGTGCCTTTCACATGTTAAACAGTTTCAGATGGCCCCAGCATTGTGCCACTATAATACAGCATCTGCTTTATGGCATGGAAAAAATGCATTGTCCCCAAGGGGGCGGTGAATGAGCCATTGAGGGCCGTCCGGGGTTTCTCCGGAGCGCTCAGGCTTTGACCGTGACACAGGCCGGTGGGTAGTGGTCAAACGCCATGCATACTGCCCAGACACTGTCGCTGGGCGTGTAGAAGAGTAGAAAACCGCGGCAGAAAATAAAAGACCAAGCACCAAGGGGCCAAGTGGAGCCAAGTGAGAATGTGTTTTCTTTTTTTAGAGCAACGGCAGTAACAAACAGTATTCAAGGTTTAAAGAATGTAGTACGTGTATATGTGCAGTGAAATGAAGGACGGTGTGGCAGTCTCTGCCAGACTGTGCTTACAATGTCCAACATATACAACACAAGGAAAATACAAATTAATACAAGTTAAGTACAAAGCAGTAATAACATAATAATGAAAATGTAAGTAACCTGATAGGTGTGCAAAACAAGGTTGATAGTGGTAGCAATGTTTAAGAGTCTGTATAGAGAGAAGGGAGACTGTATTGTGCAGAACAGTCCATACATGCCACACCACACCACACAAGTGACTGTTATCATAAAGGCCCTGTAAGTCTCTGTATCTGGTCTCTATAAGTAGGCAAGTGAAAAGTGCTGCAGTGTGCTCTGGAGCGCGGCCAGGTGGGAATGAGACGCCAGGCAGACAGACACGGAGAGGAGAGGCAGAGAGCTGCCCTTCTCCCTTAGCTCGCCATTAAACATTTAGAGCAACATTCCTGCCTCTGGCACCGAGCTGAGAGCTGCCTGCCCTGCCACAATGTGAGGCTCTGCTGCACAACTTTTGCAGTGTCAGAGAAGTGTTCATTAATGTCATATAAGCATCCATGATGCCGTCTGTGGGCACATTCGAATAGTTTCCCAAATGAGGACGAGGAGTGGAAGTAGAAGGCTATATGGACAGTAGAAGGCTGTACTGCCATTATCATACAGCCATTATTATAAAATAATAATAACCACTATAATGCTTGCCATTAAATGGCAAGCATTATAGTGGTTATTATTATTTTATTCAATATTGCGAATATTGTTCCACTAACAGATGTCATTCAATGAAATGAAATGCTTCAACATTGCCGAAGGCTGAATATTCCACCACACAATAAAATAAAAATAAATTTGTATTATACAATCAATTATGCAGCACTAATGGAAAGATAATGAAATTCTATCAAGAAGCAGAAGCCACTCAAGAGTGTTGCTCTGTTGTGTATTGGTTTAGCCATGGTGAGAGTGGTTTGTCTAAGTATACTGCAGTATCTGCACACATTTAACACTACAGTAAGTACTAAGTACTGTTGTGTATTGGTTTAGCCATGGTGAGAGTGGTTTGTCTAAGTATACTGCAGTATCTGCACACATTTAACACTACAGTAAGTACTAAGTACGCTACGCCTAACTGGGTTTGACTTGCCCCTATTTAACAACAGCATTGACTTTAATGCCACTGGGCAACTTATGATTATCATAATGATCAAGGTGAATATTAGGGCCCGTGTGCAGCTATGGATCATAACATACATTAGCATATCCAAGGGAAAGCATTTTCCCCCTTTTCATTTAACTACAGCTACGTATGTAGGACTTTAGCCACTTTCACCATGGCATATTTTGGGTATATCATTATAGGGGAATTTTAAGCAGTGAAAATAGCAGATCTTCAAGCTAACGTGGTAAAAGTTGTTAAATTGCACAAATTCCATTGTAACACCATCTTAGTCTACCTTGTGTTGAGGAATGCAAATGTCACATCAAATATTCAAGCTCAATGCAAAATTAACAATCTCCCTTATTACCATATCAAGCACATGCCTCCACGGTTGCTAATTTTAGCATTACAAAACACAAAACGTTGAGGTTGATCCAGATTTAATTCACTGGGGCCCGATGGTGAATGAAGGCGGTTTCAGCATGCAACTCCAATGTTATGTAAAAGAGTCACTTTTAGACCATTTTAGCGTGTCTGAGAAAAGAAGTGGTGTGTCAATCAAACTGAATCCCTACATGATGAGATGCCCTAAGTGGCTTCTTTATCACCAACTACTCCATTATGTTTCAGTTACACACAAGATGGGTCAGTGGAATAGAAAAGGAATGGTCCCACTAGATATTCTGAGCAAAAAACAGACCTCTGTGTTATAGTGCCACATTAGATCAATGCTAGGATTTCAGACTCTCATTTCACATTCTTTCATGCCATTTGGAATGCATTAATTCAGCACGGGCTGTCAAGGACGTGGAACTGCTGCGGCTTCCAAAGTTCTGCTTCAACAAGAAATTCACATCCAAAATTCACAGCTTGGACAATCAACAGGCCAAAAGCAAGCTTAATGTCTTTTGTTGCTGATGTAGCTGGAGCATTTTTCATCACTTTCTTTTGTTGTTGTTGCTGCTGTGTTTGATACTAGACAAGGACGGACAAACAACCTAGTTTGTTATTATAACTCAGCAGTTTTAAGTACCTTGGTGTGCGCTGTGCACATCACCGGGGACTTGTTAATGCACACAGAAACTGTGGCGAGGAAGGCTAGGCAGCACATGTACCACCTCAGACAGCTGAGGAAATTAAAAGTCTCACAGACAGATTCTGAAATGCTTCCACTCGGTTACATACAGTATGGCATGCTGGCAGGGGCTATCTACAGTATCACTAGTTAGCTCCTCCGAGCCTGAAGAGAGCGGTGGTGTCGGCCAAACACAAATTAAGTCGGGGACTTCACTCCCCTTCCTGTGATGGACTGGAACTAGCCTGTCCACCTGGCTTATGCAATCACCACTAACTACTAGCCAGTAAGAATGCTTTTTACTCTAGAGCAGTGTTTCCCAAACATATTTATGGGTAGCAAGTAAAACAATAATAATCTTGAGGGTTTTTTATGAGGTTTAATGAGGTTATGTTAGTAGTATACTTTGGACTGCACTTTGGCAGAGTCTGCAGCACTGTATGTGCATGTCTTTGTACTTTTTAGAGTCTGCAGCACTAACATTTCACTGCAAATGCACATACGGGCGTTTGACAAATAAGGTCTCTTTCATTTCTTCTTGAATCATGAAAGAGAAACAGTGGCATGACTCTGACTCATAGATTTTGGTTATGTAACGGAGGGAAAACCATTGTCTTAGTAAATTGAGACAAAGAAGGCAATCAATGGAATATTCAGAACACACCTCCGTTAGGTTCAGGCCAACGATTCCACGTTAGAAAGAGGCAGGTGGGACGAACAGAGGGGCTTAGGCGACAATGAAGGAGAACAGGGCCTCAGGGCCTCCAGCGGGTTCATTGTCTCCAGCATCAAAGGAAAGGGGAGCTATATTTCAGACTGGCTGCACGGCATGTCCTGTTGAGACGGAGACAACGTCCTGGTCAACCAGGACCGTCTCTCAACCCCAGCCTGACCCCTTCCTTCATCCACCCTCGTGTTCCCCTGCTCCTCACTGCTTCATCCTTACTTCCTTTAAGTCAAATACAAGGCCCTAACCTGAGCCACGGGGGCCTCCAATTCCTCAGTACGTTCATTGACTGTCAGAAGAAACCAATGGCCGTCATAAACACACACTTTCACTCACTGTACTCTGAAATGATGGAGTACTTTGGGGAACAGTCTGTAAAGTTTATAGGCTCTGAACAACATGCATCATAAAGTTGTTGACAAAAGGGAAGGACAACATGCTGAGTTCCATATAAGCGTTAGAGGGTTGGGGGAGATTTCACTTTGTTAAAGAACCATGCTTAAGTTCAACTGGTCTCGGTCTCTCTCTCTCTCTCTCTCTCTCCCTCTCCCTCTCTCTCTCTCTCTCTCTCTCTCTCTCTCTCTCTCTCTCTCTCTCTCCAAGGTTAGCTTGGTATAAACTTTAAAAAAAGTATTTCATGTTTTGCAAAGTTGACATCAAACAGGGATCCTGAGAGATCAGAAATCAAACTCAATATGACTTCAGCACATTCTCTAGCATTATCTCCCATAAGCACATGAACTCAGTGTTTCCTGCTGTGTAAAGATCAGTCTATGCTTTATGCTTTGCTAAAGGCCATGATTGCTAAAGGCCATATTTCACCGCTGTGAAGTCAGCTTTGACTGATATATATAATGGCTGAATCCCATCAGTCACCCCCGTCACACAGGGACACGTGTAGTGGTGGACAAAGTACTACATTGCGTTACTTAAGTAAAAATATATATACATTGTGGTATCAATAAAAAAAGAAATGTAGAAATACTGTTACAAGAAAAAAGTCCTGACCTGTATGGAAAGTACCAAAAAGTACTCATTGTGCAGAATGTACCAATTCACAAGTGCGTAGATTTTTTTTTGAAAATAGCAGATTTGTGACGTGTTGTGAGCTTGTGGAATGATAGTACCGGTAAATAGGGTGAATTCGTTAATGCATGATTTGTAATCATAATCTACATAGAAACTGAAGTTGTAAAATAATCGTAGTGGATTAAAAATAATCCAGTAAATTTGAACTTTAGAACTGGAGACGAGGGTTGCGTACTAGACGCAGTCTGTGTGCATGATGGGAGGCAGGATGGCTGTCTGAGTGGGAGGTTTAGCGAGTTTCGGCAACCCCGCCTACAGCCAGTCATAGCTTCGGATTATGGGGAGTCTAGTTTATCGCTCTCTCTCAGTGCCGCGTATTGGGTAAGAGGCATGGGTAAGCCAGGAGAGTTTGACTTGGGGCGCCAAATGTTTAATTGGATTCCTTTCATTGAGGACGAGCATGGAGAATCCAATCAGACCAGGCAGCCTCCGCCGTGGTTCCTCATTCCTGTCTGATGAGGTACTTTATCACCGAACAATGCCTACTGTATGTTTAACACAGCGCCGAAAACAGGGAGAATCTCTGCACTGAATTGATTTATAAAAAAAGTTACTTCATGATTCAAGCTTGTTACTATTCTGCCTGAAGCTTAAGTTCAAAGTAAACAGAACCACAACAGCTTACAGTGTAGAAGAATAACATGTACACAACATTGTATTGAGTGTTAACAATCCCAGTACAAAGGAAACCAGAGAGTTCTATGTCTCAATACAGCTGATGAGTAGCATTACCGAGGGACAATACAGTGTGTCTCTGGTTACAGAAGGGTGTGCACCATGTCCCTTTCACCAGAACCACATCCAGACGCCAGTGTGGAAATACGGTACCTCCTTTCCCCTGCAACCTGTTAACACTCGAGTCTAGATAGAACAGCTGGATCACCAAGTGTAACTAGAAAGGCGTGCTCAGTAGAGTGTAAATCTCTGCCAAGAGGCATGCTCTAATAATAATAGACATGTACTTTATGCAGCAAACCTTCTGTATAGAGCCATCACAGTAGCACGGCATGTGATTAGCAGACAGTTGTACGTCATAATGCACCGCTGTTTGCCTCTCTAATACTGTGCATAATCATTGTCTACGTTCCTTCCCAGCTTCCCTTAATTCATATTTCTTTGTAATTCACACAGACTGGCTGTTTAACATGTGGTGTTAATCACTACAAACTTTAGTCTATTTTCGTCACCTCGCGCTAATGAAACACCAAGGTGTTATAATGTCAACATTCAAGTGCAAGATGTAGGCTAACCCAGGTAAAGTAATGCATCACTCTACAAGTTTAACTAAAGTTGTAAAGTAATTTCTGATACAGACATAGCCTTGGATCAAGTTATCAGGCTAATTCTTTTTTAATCATCCTATTAGGTCAATCATTATATAACTTTATGTTGTGATAATAATATAGCAGCAGTAGCCTACTAGACCCTCACTTCTCACATGATTTTTTTACTTTCTACTTGCAGGCTTGAGACGTTTCCTTTCCCAGTTGAAAACTAAGTTTTTGTTTAAGTTACAAGTCCTGCAAATACTAGCATTTTCTTTTAACAATGAGAACATTAGAGGTAGCTCTCTTAATAGTTCCATTCGGAAGACCCTGGAGGTTCCACTTTCAAAACCCATGGCGCGTGCTTGCAAGAGATGAGTGTTGAGTCACTCACAACCATTAAACAACGACGTTCTGAAAACAATAATAAGCCAACCAGTGATGGTATTGTTGAGAATTGGCAGCCTGGCAGGCGCTGTACTGTATGTTGATGTGTGCACGTTCGTTCTGCCAGATTTACTTTGTGGTACAACGGTGTCGACTCGTGTGCCGAAAACAGACGATCTACAAGCTCACGGCGCATCGCCCAAGCGTTCTGAACTTCAGAAGCATGCCACATTCTGGGCGCAACAACGCCATACGGCAGCATCTTAAAACATCTTAACTTTATTATATTGGCGAGGCGGGTTAGAGTGGGTTAAATAAAGCAATGAAGCATAATGGGATTTAACTTGTCCTCCTGCGAGGACGTTTGGTAATCAAAGCATGCGCCTGCGCCTACCGTGTTGTGGAGCTGCATGCTTCATGGCTATTTGCATTCACCGACGTTGTTGTCAACAATAAATCCAAAAAGCCGACATTTTCGCATATGAGGGGGGTGAAGGAAGGAAGACAGGTTCTCAATCACACGCAATTCACGTGCACAGTTGACGTGCAGATTGTGTGCACTGTGAGAATACATGGGCTTCAAAATAAAAGAGATGTGGTTTTAGTCCACCCATAAGGTAATTAGAAAGTATGTTTTATTTTCTGATTATCAAGTAATCTTTCGCGGGCCGTACAATGCCCAGGTCTGTACTAGACTATGCCAGTCAACTGTTTTCCGTGTGCGATGCACCACCGCCACCCACCACCACCACCACCACCACCACACCACACCACACCACACCACATCACATTTAAAGTCAAAGACAGCGAGCGGTGATACGAACAGGCAAAGATCTATGATCTATTCAATGTAGAGTATCGTTTCGGTGATTCGGTCACACACATCCTTCCTCAGATGCCTGCGGAAGGATGTGTGTGACCGAAACCTTGCTCTAAATCATTTTCTTTTTTAAACACCAGACGATACACATCATAACTACAGTGCATCAAAAGTAATTCCAGAAATGTCAGTGACGTAATAGTAATACAGTAAGCCCAAGAGTGGGACCAGAAGCACAGAGGCTGCTCAATACATCCATTCTATTCAACAAGCACATTTCCCGACAGCAGCGTTGAGTGGACTTTGACTCAGAGCTGACTCCTCAACATACCTCTAAATGTCAGACACAATCGAGATGTTGACTTCAAAACCCGGACCTATATGAATCCCCTCTGAATGACACATAAGTGGCCAAAAAAGACTGAAAGTGTCCCATTTCTCTCTTGTAGGAACTGTGGAGGCGTGCTGTCATTCACACACTAACCCCTGTGAGTAACTCGTCCCGCCATGGCTCTGCTCAAAGGGGAATATGGTCATGTGTCATTGTTCCAGGGGTCCGGAGAGGCCCCTAACCACCCAACCTTGAAGACCCAACCATTTAGGTCTGATTCACACACTGGGCTCCTTTCAGCATCAGTCAGCACTGTCACAGCACAGTCACTGTGCCCAAACCACCATAGGGAATAAAACATAAAGTCTGTGGAAAAGTCAGACTGACATAGTTGTGTGTTTGATGTCAAAATATAGAACACTTCAAAGAGGAGTTTGTGTGCACATCTTGTACGTGTATTTAGGCCAGGTGCACACCGGTTTAAAGCACCCAAACAATGTTATTAATGCTGCCACAGGCAATCTCTGTAACTCTGTAAACACCCAACCATCATGGACCATGAGAATACTTGGCTAGGTCTCTTAAAAACAACCCACATCCATGAGATCAGCAACTAAACAATACGTGTGATTGAAACTATGAAGCCAGGGGGCACCGAGAACCTTGACGGTCTCTCAGACAGAGGAACAAACAGAGAGCTAGACATGACTGCGTGGAGGCCCAGACAGCTCCCAACCACACTGACTGTTTCATTGGGTTACAGGCACTGATAAATGAAGTCACCACTCGTAACATCCTCCCTTAATTCCTATACGGCCCAAAGCAGGGAATTATGCTAGCGAGTAGTGACAATGACATTCTTTCAGGCTCTGAAGAACCCTGGCTGTGAGAAGCTAGGGAAGGACAGAGAGGAGATTACACTGATTGCTATTCCACTGATACGGTTTGATCCTAAATTGCTCTGGCATCTGATCTGAGTCCAATTTCTATACAGCCCCAATGGCCTGAGCGTGGCCATATCCGCATGGCTGCTGTCCTTGCTTTTTTTGTATTAATACATTAATCAATACAATTCACAGTCAATGTTTTTTCACACTAACACGTGCATGCATGCGTGCGGTAGGCTGCACAACAGTGACACTTGGTGGTCAACAAACACTATTTCCGTACTCGGACGGGACAGACAGAGACAGACAGACACAGCCAGGGACACACATAGCTCTCTATAGGAGTGGCTAGGCACCACTAAAATAAATCACACCTGTGTGAAGTGAGAGGCGCTATTTATCATCATACATCATCATCACTGACCTCTTACTGACAGTTGAGAGTTGAAAGACTCCTATATATACAGTACAACATACCAATGTTTTGTTACAAAATGTTTGTGTTTACACTATGACGTAAAATTGTCCATTCTTTGTCAATGGGAATTTAATGTTTGTGTTGGGACAAAGTTTGCGCAGACACACTAAGAGCTGGACATATATATGGGCTAACGCCCCTTAAAAATATATATACTACTCCGCTTAATCCGTTTAGCTCAGATCACCAATAGTTGAGTTGTGATATACAGATTCAGAACAGCAGTGCCTGAAGGTGGTGACAAAAACACTAGTGTGGTGTTGGTATGGCTTTTATTCCTCTCCATTCATTCAAACTGCAGAACTCAGAACCAGGCAGCAAGAAGAGCCTGGAATAGAAGCATTTGCCATAGCTGACAGAATGAATTAGTCTCCAGGCAAACATATCTAATGCTCATTGTTCTGATACTAGGCGCTATTGGCCCATCACTCAACATGTGATCTCCAAACGGTTCAGCCGATTGGCGTTGGGAGAGTAAAGGGGGAATGGTTTCAAAGCACCAATTTGACGATTCTAATGGTTTTTTGACCCCAATCTCCCCTAATCATTTTGCAGCTGGGGCGAAGAAGATTATCTGTGTAGGGGCCAGATTATGCTTTTACAGAACACGCAGTACAAAGACAATAGAGAAAAAAAAGACTGACACACAAAACCAGTAGTTTTTTAGTTTAGGGTTTGGGATATCTGAAAGGACAAGCACATTTATCTTGAGCTGAATGGAATAATCTCACATCGACACACACGTTTGTTTATCATCTTGTGTGTTTTTGCCTCCCCTGGGAGAGTTTCTTCCCAGGATTCTGTGTTTGTGTGTGTGTGTGTGTGTGTGTGTGTGTGTGTGTGTGAGTGAGAGAGAGAGAGAGAGAGAGAGAGAGAGAGAGATATAGAGAGAGAAAGTGATGGGGGTGGGGGGTTAAAGGATGAAAAAAGGGGAGAAGAAAAGCCCATTGGTCTCAGCGCCACAGAATCAGCATCTCGAGCCAAGCTGTCATCTCGGTTGGATTAAGGGCCTTTCGGAGGTGGCGGCTGCTGCACCCCTAAGATGGTCCCTATATACACCCATGAGATGGGGTCTGGGTGGGGGTTAGAGGGTGGGAGCAAAGGCTAAGGGCATTAGCGGTCCTGTCCTAAATAAGACCTCCAGGTCACTGGGCCTCCTGAACCATGGCAAAGCCATTTTGTGTTTCCGTGTCACTTTCATTCGTGAGCTGACAGGCAAGTGTCCCCCGTCCTTCCTGTTGATTCAATCCACTGTTGCATCAAGAGCAAAATGAGGGCCGAAGTAAGCTATGACCCCCCCCCCCCCCTGTTCTGCTTCTCACACACACACACACACACACACACACACACACACACACACACACACACACACACACACACACACACACACACACACACACACACACACACACACACACACACTTACAAATTCATATTTACACACAGAGGTAAGATTCAACAAGCGGATGCTACAGAGCATGGGAATGAGGGGAGTGCTGGTAGATTTAGCTTTGCTCTTTCTTGGCAGGGCTCTCGTTTTAAATCTCCGATGTGAGGGCTGGTTTAAGAGCTGCAGTGGCGTATTTGCTGAGCTATTAGACAACACAAGTGGGAGGCACCACTGTGCCAACACAGAGAGAGAGAGAGAGGGGTCGGGAGTGGGGGGGGGGGTTGGATGGCTCACAGGACAGGTTCTTCTTAAGCTCTATGCAAATGGGAGGAAGAGAGAGTCATGAGAACAGACTAGGGAGCATGCAAGTGCACGGTCTTCCCAAACGCCCTGGATGTCCTCCTTGCCAACAAGCATCCTACTGGTGGAGCAATGCTTGTCTCCAGTTGTCTGGCCCCACTGTACTGAACTCTAAGCTGGGCATTTGGAACAGATGATGTTGTTGTTATTGTTGGAGCCACTGCCTAGTAAAATCCTCAGTGTTCATTTATACTTCTGTGTGTAAAAGATTAAAGGGATAGTTTTTTTAAGCTGTATGAAATACTTTAATATAGTGTTGTCTGTGGTGGGAGTTCTGCTCTGGTTTTGGTGAAATATTGAGTAGTTCCGGTCATTTTGTGGGGGGCACAGGGGACCACGCATTAAAAGTAAATTAATTTACAAAGCTAGTATTTGTATTGTTGAGCTATTTCTACCATATAGTGCAACTTTCGTTCATTTTTATCACATTGTGTCCATATCGCTACTCAAAAAAATAGTTCCATGATTGTGATAGAGGGGTCAAAGTTGAACGAAAGTTGCGCTAATATTTTAGAAATAGGTCAACAATACAAACTATAAAGTGTTTTGTTCAAACGGGCCAATCCAGCAAACTTTGAAAGCCAATGTTAGACAATTAGGATGGAAATTGAGATCTTGAGTGCATGTCTTGAGCACATGACTATAGAGATACTATGTAACGATTTGCGGGATTTTTGGACAGAATCTGGAGGAGTAATATCAACAAATGTGTTTTACAAAAGTCCTGGTGGCGCTATTAAAGTCAGATGTGAAAAATGCTGGTCAAAGACCAGCATTTTTTTCCTTCATGGCCATATGGTGCATGCAACGTTTCACACAACGTTTCATGCAGATTGGTGCAGTTATTATTGAATATGTGAAAATCTGCCTCATGGTGGCACTATAACAGGCCGTTCTGGAAGATTTGGGGCAGAGGTTCGTTGTTGGCATCAAGGGAGTGTGTGTGCAAAGTGTAGCATCGATCGGGTCAACGGTGCCGGACATTAGCTGTACACAGATGGACGGACTATCGATTAATTTACTTTTAATGCGTGGCCCCAGTGCCCCCCACAAAATGACCATAACTACTTAATATGAACCAAAACCAGAGAATAACTCCCACCACGGGACTTGGACAATCAATGAATACAGTTGCAACACTATATTAAAGTATTTCATACAGCTTAAGTAAAATAAATGTGAACTATCCCTTTAAGAATGTGTCCATTTGGGTCCAATCGACCACTTTCAACATGACTAGAAGCTAGTCAGTCATGTTGAAAGTGGAGCAGTGGCCGCGTCAGGCGTTCAAAAGTGCGGGAGAACCACGACGACCCTATTCTGATTCTGGTAGTGTGATGTTATCTAGGCTAAAAAAGGCAATTTTGTTTTTTTAATATTTGTAAAAATTGTGAAAATAGCACATCTATAAGCTTGTATAGTGCCTTGTGTGAGCTTGTATATCCATCTAATGCTGGTCAGAGCCTGAATGAGCCTGATGCTGTAGCTTGACACGGTCCCATACAAGGGAATCTACTCCTGCGTTCAAACGGGGGCTCAAGAACCCAGCCCTCTTTTGTGGCTCTCCTCGGGACTGACCCCCCCAGTACCCCCCCACACCCCACCACCACCTACTGCACAAGAAAGGGGTGAGAACAACAGCCCAGCCATGGGGATGGAGAAAACAGACCCCCTTTGTTCCTGCCAAGCCTCGTCTCAGCGTCCATTGAGGCCCTCCTCCTGCCCGCCCACCCACCCGCCACCCCAAAAACCCTCACTTTCCCTTCCCCTCCCCCTCTGCTTCTAGTGGGTGGTGTAACCCATCTCATCCTCGCTGCCACGTCTTCATGTCGTTCCTATGGAGAACCTTGCAACTGAGGTTAGAGATGGAGGAAGATCAAGTTGTTTACTTGAAGTCAAAGCTGGATGGATAACCCGTTAGATATTAGAAAAACTGGGGATGTGAGAGGAGATAAAACTCTGCAATATTACGTTACATTATCCTCTTCACCCCACTTTAACAGAGAGGCTGTTCACAGGCGTTTGGTTGGAACAGAAAAGAGAAATGCTCAGGCTTTGTTCTCACTGGGGTGTAATAACTTGACATGGTGTTCCCTGGGTAGCCGTGAGTGATTGGGCCTGTCGACTCTGGTGGTGAAATCACCTGACATTGGTAATGATTCCATTCTGGTGGTGAAATCACTTGACATTGGTAATGATTCCTGTAATCTCAAGTCCAATACTACGTACAATACTACTAAGTCCAATACTACGTGGTTACCGACGGCTAGGAGGATGTTCAGACGTATGCTCGATAAACTGAAGTCCAAGCGTTGTCTGTTGGGTTCACAAACAAAGATATTTATTACCATAGCCGGTCTGTCACCTCCTCAGCATATACAATAAATACTCAAATAAACAATCAAACGTACAGGATACAGACCACAGCTCTTACAAACAGTCGAAAACATTGTGCCTCTGCCAATCAGCAACACCTGCTGCTTGATTATGGACGCATTAAATATCCTGGCAACTTGACCTTGACCATGGCCGGCATTGTGACGTCATCAAATGAATACTAAAACAATATAGAGTATAGAAATCATGTGGCTCTTACAATTCCATTCTGGTTGTGAAATCACCTGACAATGGTATTATTTAGCTCACGGAGTGTATCACAAAGTATTTAATTTACTTTATTTTGGTGGTATTTATTTTACTTTATTTTTGCACTGTTTGCATAACTCTTTGCAATTGTCAGATTTAGAATTGTGTTTATATTATTTTATTATTGAAATGGGAGTTAAATGCTGCAGTTTGTAAACATGACAAAATATGACTCCTAACGTCGTTGAAGTGTGACTCATAACATTTCCCTTGGAGTCTGGGACCCATCTAAAAGACCACCCCTGGGTCCCAGGACCCAATACATTGAAAACCTATTTTCATCACTGTTGAATGCCATTGATATTGAATGGCCATTTTTGAGGATGCAAAGTGTGATTGGCCATGATGAAATTATGTATGATGTATGATGATAAGAGCGCCCCTCACTTCACACAGCTGTGATTGTTTTTTGAGTGGTGCAACCACTCCCTTACGGAGCTGTGTGTGTGTGTGTGTGTGTGTGTGTGGTTGGGTGGCTGGCTGGCTGGGTCTGACCACGAAAACAGCATGGTTGTTTTTCACCACCTGTGCGCAACCTTACACACACAAACACACTCGCACATATTAAGTGTATATATGATGATTTTGGGTGTGCCAGTACAGTAGTGACAGTACAGTACAGTAGAGGGACCCCCACATGGTAACTGTCATTTCTCAACCGTTTCGGACGCGGGCGGCACGCCGGAACCGGCCCGGCCCTGTGGGCACGTTCCTGGGTGTCTGGATGTTCCCCCACACAGAGTTGCACCACTCACTTCACACGGGTGTGATTTTATTTCCCAATAGAGGGGCTGCCAGAGGCTATGGACATTTGGGGGTCGTTGGAAGGGAAGGGTTTGGGAACCCCTGGCCTGAGAAACCTTTCCACACAATGCAATAAAACCACCTCATTAGGGTGCCAAATGGTCTAATAGTGGTTAAGGCATATATTGCAGCGTGCCCTTTGCATAGTTTTTTGTGAGGTTAGAGTCAGGGTTAAGGTTAGATTTAGGCATAGTTTTTGTGAGGTTAGGTTTAAGCTTAAAGGTTTCATGACATTTTTTTTATTTTTTTATTTTAGGTTTTATGATCTCAATTACACCCAAACAACCTGAACTCAGTGGATGTTCTGTGATCTGAGATTTTCTCTGTGTATGTGAAACTTTTTGAGCTGCAATGAAAACAGGCAAAACAGTGAAAACAGTGACATCTGCTGGCAAATTCCATTGTCATATTATGGGATTTCTCGCATAAGTAATACAAAGTACAGTACAGCAACTGTACTGTACTTTGTAGTACTGTACTGTTCTTCATAGTACTGTACTGTACTTCGTAGTACTGTACTGTACTGTTCTTCGTAGTACTGTACTGCAACACGTTGTGAGCTTGTAGATCTGAGAATTAGGCTGCACAACAGTGACACTTGGTGGTGAATTTCCGTGCTGGGACCCAGCCAGCCAGGGACCCAGGCAGCCAGCCAGCCAGGGACTCAGCCAGCCAGGGACCCAGCCAACCAGCCAGCCAGCCAGGGACCTAGGCAGGCAGGGACCCAGACAGCCAGGGACCTAGGCAGGCAGGGACCCAGACAGCCAGACAGCCAGGGACCTAGGCAGGCGGGGCCCAGACAGCCAGACAGCCAGGGACCTAGGCAGGCAGGGACCCAGACAGCCAGACAGCCAGGGACCTAGGCAGGGACACCACTTTCTGCACCACTCAAAAATTTATGCTAGCCAGAGTCCATGACAGAAACGAATGGATTCAGCTCTGGGTATCAAGCACGTTCAAAATCTGAAAAATATCTGTGGCTTCTCTAAAGACATCAGTCTCCATCCACTCACAATCATTTAAACATGTAAACATCAACACTTGCAGCTGTGTGGTGTGGACCCACAGGAATGTGTCAATCCCCATTAGCGCTCCATGTCTAACCATGTGTGAAACCCTAATTGTACCAACCAGCTTGCATTCTCTCTTGCCTCATAACCCAAGTGTGTGTCTGGGAGAGACAGAGAGAGAGAGAGTTGAGAGACAGTGCGAAAGAGAGAGAGAGTGTTGAGAGACAGAGCGAAAGAGAGTGAGTGAGTGAGTGAGTGAGTGAGTGAGTGAGTGTGTGTGTGTGTGTGTGTGTGTGTGTGTGTGTGTGTGTGTGTGTGTGTGTGTGTGTGTGAGAGAGAGAGAGACAGAGAGAGAGAGATGAGCTACACTTTCTTTTCTAACTACCTGCCAACTGTACTTACCAAGACATCATAGACACATCACAGTTTACAGACTGAAAGAGAAGGAGTTTTAAGACATGACTAATATAGTAAAAGAATAACTTCTGCAGGTGAGGTACAGCAATGTGACTGCATACACAGCAGCAGTATTTGTGAGCTGAGGAAAAAGACATTCAATGGGATACCACTATAAAGACCATCAATCACATGTATGTGTATCCCTGCACTATCATGATACTGTAACCTTTACATGCATTTGTGGAAAAACATGTGTTTCTACTTTTATTTTAAATTCATATCTTCATTTCTCTGTATATAAAATGATATGTATATACAGATTGCCCAGGGTTATTTAATCCATTAAATCGTAGTGCCCAGCGATTTATAGCAGCGGAGCACTTTTACTGACGGACCGGATGTTATCCCGGATGTGGATGTACTGTAGCAGCTAAATGTAGCCAAAACACTCTAGAGCCGATCGACAACAATGTGAGGTATGGTAGGTATTCTATCGCGACTAGCGACGGGACCACGGTGGGCCGTCTAAGACATGATATTTTCTTAGAATTGGATGGGATGATTTAGAACGTGAGTTATTAACGTTTTAAGATTTTCGTTCTCGTCGGCTAAACAGGAGGGGAACATTTTTGATGACGTCCCACTGTTACGCAACATCGAATGTTGCACAACAGGCGCTTCCATGCTGTGGAGCGATGGGATTGGTTTTGATAAACTGTTTAATAATCTTCGTCTTTTGGATAAAACTTCGTCCTGGGCGCTGGGTGTTACTAATTGAAAGGACGTTGAACTTCGTCCTGGGCGATCGGGGTGTTAAAGCACAGAAGCAAACATCTTCTGCTTATTTTTCTGAAAATGCTTGTTTATTGCTGTGGTGCATGACGTAACGTTACATGCAAGCTTCATATTAGTTTTGTTTTTTAGTTTAGTTTATTTGATCATCTTCACAGTAACAATACAACTTATTTGTCAACTCACTCATATTATGAATTTATTTTACTTCTCATCCATCTATATACAAATATAGGCCATATACAGGACAACAGCATGCAACATTATGGATTAAGATAAGACAAAAACTATCTAACGCATTATCTAACACCTTCCTAGAAACAAGTAAACAAGATCCATTATGGATTAAGATAAGACAAAAACAATCTAACGCATTATCTAACACCTTCCTAGAAGCAAGTAAACAAGATCCATTATGGATTAAGATAAGACAAAAACAATCTAACGCATTATCTAACACCTTCCTAGAAGCAAGTAAACAAGATCCAGAGAATCTGCAGGATTTTCAGTTCTCATTCTAATGCTCTGCTACCGAAATGTGGAATGCCTTGACACCATTAAGGATGTATAACACAGTCAATGGTTTCTTTCAAACTTGGCCTGAAAAACATCTATCAGGAGACCAAACCCAAAAGGGAAGTAAATTCCCATCTCTTGTATACATAATTGTCTCTTATTTGTTGTATCACATGTGTTAATTTTGTATGCCATGTTGATGAATTGAATACATAGGACCACAATGGAAACAAGTCCCCAGAGCTATTTTGTTATCCTTTTAGCTTTAATGATTTACTGTACCATGGGCTGTTTACATTTCTGACTAATAAAGTATTCAATCAAGCAATCAATCAATTTCAAGTCACATAAAATAGACCACCTGGTCTGTGTGTGTGTGTGTGTGTGTGTGTATTCGAATAGAGTGGCAGAAACATACAGGAACAGCAGCATAATATTATGAGCGTCAGCAAGCACACATGTCTACATGTGCATCCTAGCATATACATTCATCAAAATTAGCGCCACACTCAAACGCAGTTCAAACAGCCGTGAGGCGGGACGGGGGACATCGCTTCCCTCTGCGGCCCCCTAATGAGACACTCATCAGTCCCAAAATGAGGTGGACAGGCTTGTGACAGAAGACCTGCCATGTGTCTGCTGTGTGCTGCTGTGTGTGTGACTGTGTGTGTGTGTGTGTGTGTGTGTGTGTGTGTGTGTGTGTGTGTGTGTGTGTGTGTGTGTGTGTGTGTGTGTGTGTGTGTGTGTGTGTGTGTGTGACTGTGTGACTGGCCCAGTGGGAACAGACACAAGCAACTACGGTGACACTAATGGATGTGCAGGGGCCTCCATTGGTCCCCAGAGACCGCCACCCCCCACCACCACCACCATCACAGCAGAACAGCAGAACAGCGCAATGCCTCCATTCACGCTCAGCATCAGATCATCTCCATGTAAAGCAGATACACGTGTTTCCAGAACGCAGTTCAACCAGAATGACCCGTAATGACATGTTACTGAAAGCTGCCATATCCAGTGCCACTTCACCTAATATACCAGAAACATCACACAAGCCAATAATTACGTCCAGTAGCGATACAGCAATTGGTAAAGCTGACTGTTGAATTATTCAAGGCAATGATAAACTTTTTGCAGGTTATCTCAACTTTTAAAATCCTGGCATCTTTACCCAACTAAGGTTGGGTTCCGGAAGGACTTGGATCCAACATTGGATGACGTAATTTTGGGACAAGAGCGCCCCTCACTTCACACAGGTGTGATTTTAATTTCAAGGACCATCATAATTCCACTCCCAGAGTTCCAGACCTGTAACTGTCCATTTGGACCCCCCTAGGAATCGTTACAGTTAACTGTTAAGAAATCGGAATCGTTACTATCTTAAAGGATCCCAACCCTACCACTGTCTGGACTGTACGGTAATTCAGAATAATTTGAGCAAAAAAGGAAGCGTAGCTTTGGGACTGGAGTAATGAATGCAATGCACAATCCAGTGTGTCACAGTCTTCAAACCACTTCATCTGAAGAGACGCTTACGTCACCGGCGTGACGAACTGAGACTATATTGTCTCGTCCATCAGTTGGGGGAGACAGACGGATGGTGACAACAAGGAGCGCCTATCCCTTCCCTTCGGCTTCTTATCGCAGGATTGTCTGCGTATTTCTGCGGCCCACAGAACAGAATAAGTAGCATTTTCTTTCCACCACCCAGGCCTTTCCCATAGCCCACGGAGTGTAGCGCAGCCTGCCTGGCTGCCCGCCTGGCCCGCCACTGCTTCTAGGTCAGCGGTGGTTGATGACCGGGTGCTCTCACAATAACATCCAGCCAACGTGTGCCTGATAATCTCTTAGTTATGCAAATCTCCCCGGATGAATAGGATAGTGTTAGAGCCATTTGTGCTGAGGGTGAAAGTAAAAGATGGAGGTCATCATGAAGTAGGCCGCAATCTTTGGATTATTAATCTTGTCCCTGCCTGTACGCTCCATGGCGGTTGGGTGAGAGTTGGCCTGAGCTTCTGGGTTGAAGCAGTGGTCAGGGATGAGTGGCAATTAAACCACTTTGTTTACCCTTTAAAGTCTCCAATCCACTTTATTTGTAGAGCACATTTAAATCAACAGCGTTGAACCAAAGTGCTGTACAATAAGTAAACAAATATCAACTACTCAGAATAAAAACTGGTGAAAAACACAGAGGGTGCAACACATATAAACACATACAGTATGTCAAACGGATACAGCAACTCTTAGTCTGAATCATCGAAAGCCAAGTAGTACAAGTGAGTTTTCAAACGTGATTTAAACACAGGCAAGGTTTGACACGCTCTAAGAACATGGGGTGGAGGATTGTTCCACAGTTTGGGTGCTACAAACTGTAAAAAGATCCATCGCCCCTGGCCTTCAGCCTTGTTTGTGGGACCAGAAGAAATGACTGGCTAGTAGACCTCAAGACCATTGTAAGCCGGGAGGTATAAGCTCTGATATGTACTTAGTTGATCAGAGTCCACAGGGGTCTATGTATGTACTATAGGCCCTCTACAAATTTCTATACTGAAAATAGCAGAATGTTCGCCTCAGAATTATGACACTGGTGTTCAATTGGCTAAGTAATTTGAGTTAAAATGACAGTTAAAATGACAGTCAGTTGGGTCAGACAAATAACTCATCATGGTGAATCATGGGTTAAAGTGATACAAAAAGGATGCTATACTGCATTATAAAGCTGCATCATACATTTTGCCGCCTATTTCAGGATTAATGCAAAGACGGCATACGGCACAGATAGGACAGACACTGTTATCTTCTTGGGAGAGATTAACAATAGTCTGCTTAGGCAGACACAGTAAACATTTACTAGAAAGTGTGTCAGGCAGTGCTGAACACAAGAAGAACAACGCCCTCAGACAATAAAGCAACAGTCATTAGCATTAATGTATTAATTGGACTTAGAGAGAGAAAGTGTGCAGCCATAATGTGCGTGTGTGTGCGCGAGAGAGAGTGTGTGTGTGTGTGTGTGTGTGTGTGTGTGTGTGTGTGTGTGTGTGTGTGTGTGTGTGTGTGTGTGTGAGGACTCGAGAGGATAAGGAAGGGGTGGGTGTGTTGGTGAGTGTCCGATGAATGAAGGTCTGACCAAAGGGAGACAGGGGAAGAGGAGGGGGTGATAAGGGTTTTTTTTTTCCAGTAACGGCAGTTGTTTGGCTGAGTATTATTGTTTGAAATAATAAATGACATCATGAGATGTCATGAATCTCTGGGGAAGTGGGGATCGTCATAATCACATCTCTGGTCTCATAACGGGAAACCAGACTGGACAAATTGACAGCGTCAGAAACATATTAGATTTGTAGCCCATTTAAATGCCAATATTATAGACATTAAATATTTCTGGAATAAATCCGCTTAGAATGAGGATTTAGAGCACAAGGAAAACACATGGAAAATCAACTGTGAAACAGACTGGCAAATTATTAAGCAGCAATCTCTAATCTGATCTCTGTCTCTTCCCGTCTGTCCCATTTCAAAAATCCAAAATATGCTGGCTGGATCATTTGACACAAATGTGCAATGATAGAGGAATCCGTCTTTACAAAATGCGTAATGCGTTAATATCCCATACAATTTCATTCAGCATCTTTTCGGCAGCATACATACACAAGCTGCTACACATGCAGTACATACCAGTGCAAGATTTGACAGCTGCGCACCAGACCAATCACTGATGCGACCAGTGCACCTGTTTTCTATGGACCATGCAGCGATCCGAACCACCAAGACGAGATTTAAAAGCTTTTAAAAAGTCGGCCACGGTCCGGTAAAGAAACAGCTTAAAAAACCCATCCAGCGGGACAGTGTTGTCACCGTCAACGCTCCACCAGCAGCACCCTGCAGCATCCTACACACACTCGTTAACAACAACTCAAAAGACTGACGACAGTCAATCCTCAAACTCTTCACAGTGAAACAGAAGAGGCATATATAGATAGTATATGCGACGTTGTATTCCGCTCACCTTATTTATCCCTCGTCTCCGACGTATAGCCTATAGTGCGCAGTGGATGCCGAAGGTTGGCCGGGTCCTCGGCGTTTTCCGCGACAGAGCGACGATGTAGCTACGTGTCTCCCGTGTGTGTATCTTTACGTTGAGTCCCGTCTGTCGCTCAGCTTGTTTCCTAAGTCCTCCTTCCTCCGCACCAGTACAGGCTACAGTCCCTGGTCCTCTCTCTCCTCTCCTCTCTCCCACCAGTTCACGCGGGCGGGCGCTCTGTGGGCGCACGGCACGCCAAATTGCGCGCACTGTAGCGCCTCTGCCTGCGAATGGTGGCCTCGAGGCACTGAAGGGTTCCAGATAAAATATATAGATAGATACGATAATAGGTCCTATTACTTCCCCCTCTCTGGAGGGTTAAAAAAAACCATATCTGTGCCCGTGCCACAGTCCGCCGCCGTGCGTGTCATTTATGATTTAGACGAATTCATATGGAGCACGTGCCCTGTATGCCAGGTGTAGCTAATCAGTGCTGATGTGTCAAGCTCATAGGGGCCAAGCTGCGCTTAATGGTGCACCTCAGTAATGGCTGCGCCCAGGGCACCCCTCCGTGGATTCGGGCAAGCTATAAAAGCAGTGGCAGTTTAGATTGATTTTTTCTCATTTATTATTGGATTTATATAGCCTACATTATGCATCATTGCAATGTGAAATATCCATATTTATGAATGTGTAAAGCAATTGTGTGCCTCACGTATAGGCTTAATAATTTAATACATTGCATATCAATAGCCTACAAAAATAAAAAGAGAGAACAGTTCAATAAATGAGAGATATAGGCTATACAAAATCAGACCTATAGGCCTACATTCAATTTAAATGAGCCAATGGGCTATAGGCTACATGTTGGCAAGGGTATAAAGCTTTTTGAAACAAATAGCAGAAATCTTTAAAGATTTTCACCGTTGGAACAATTTGCAGCATTATCCCCCAAACAATTTAAAATAGTACAAAAAGCTTCAGATTTGTGTTTAAGGTAGCAGCTCCCGAGCTACGTTTATACGTGCAGTACACAAACCAATACCGTATACAGTATTGTCATTTGTCACTGTGAAAGTGAAACATTTCCAGCTGTGCTGTTTGAAACATAATGGCTCTGTGCCATTTGCATATATACCATGCCCTGATGCACTCCACCATTAAACCCCATTAAAAAGTGGGTTTGCACCAATAAGGGGTAGGCTCCCTGCATGTGGGTACAGACTGCAGTGGTTGAGGTAATTTGACACTAAAATGGACATTTCCCCTCAGTTCTATCTGGATGCAATCAGGCGTCTCATCTCAAGACTCCATCCATATTACAACATATGCATGATCTCAGACTTACTCCAAGAAGCCATCTGCAGCCTCAGAGCCTCACAGTCACTAGTGACTATTATTACTGGAGTAAGCCTCGTTTTGGCAAGAAGACAGCACTGCTCTTAGTTTTTTGCTTTGAACTGCCATCCACAAGCTGGCTGACTGAGATTAGCCAAATGTAGATTGTGCACAGCTCAAGGGCTCAAGGTGGAAATACCCCCCCCCCCCCCCCCCCCCCCCCCCCACACACACACACACACACACACACACACACACACAAACAGACACATACTGCAGTAATATCCAATTTTGTGTGGATTGCATTTGTGGATACAACATTTGCAAATGTAGGCTGCTAGAAGACAAATAATCTTTATATGGCTTTATATGGGTAAACAATGTCCTGCCATTCGGAAATTCTATCCCTTCCACATGAACTGCATGCACATAGAGTCCCAATTATGTTGTATTGCTATTTTGTTATTGTGTTATGTTGTTCTACTGTATTGCTATTGTTAGCACAGTCTTGAGAAACTTGCCACACACATCTATCTATAAATGCACCATGTGGCCTGGGCCGGCCGAGTGGTTCAGGCATGCTGGTAATCCAGCCTGACAGTGTGTCGTGGGTTCGTGTCCCAATCCTGACGTCCTTTGCTGCGTCTCTTCCCCCCCATATCTCTCCCCCTTTACTGTTAACCTATCAATAAAGGCAAAAAGCCCAAAAATATCTTACAAAAATTAATAAATGCACCATCTCTCTGTAGTCTGTACGTCTGAAATCCACATAAAAATTCAAGACACATGTTCCACACCCCCACAGGGAGTGCAGTGCCTGGTGTCAAGTCAGTCGGACCCAGGGTTGTCCAGAACCGCCCCAAAAAGGCCTCTGCCCGGGCTCTGCAGGGCCCCTGCCCAGGGTCCATACTGTATATGGAGCTGGCCTGTTCTGAACTCCATATATAGGAATAAAGGGACACAGAGAGACAGATACAGAAATCTACATACCGGTATATGGGCACCGACTTGGTGGAACGGGTACTCTGACACGGGTACAACAGGTATTGCAGTCGGGTGGGCATGGATCTCCAACTTCCATCGTTACCGTTAGTTTTGCTAATTGTGCAAAAAAAAAGAAAAGATCCCATAGACTTGGCTGCCATATGACGTAATCTTAAAAAGCAATGCATTGGAGCGCCCCTCAAAAAGGACAGAGCAAAGAACAGACAGTCTGGGGACCTCAGATAAATGGCTTCCTTTTAAAGAGTACTTAGTTGAGAGATGATATACACTGCACAATAATGTCTTGCTCAAATCTAATGACACACGGAATAGTACTGGTGTAAATGTCCACACCTCTCATCTCAGACCGCCTCCAGATACGTCTGTGCATCATTTGAATCCCATTAAAATAGTCACTTAATTCCCTGCATGCACATTATCAAAATAATACTCTGAGGCGTTGCTATGAGTTCAAGCATATAACAGAACCTACATGGGATATACAGTACAGGCCTCAAGCCACAAAGTGAACCTCATAGTTGAAATGCAGAATCGACCATATAAACAATACAATACACACCACATCGCCTCTATGGTTCCACAAACTGTAGATGCTCCTTGTAGAGCTTTCTTGTTTTTAAATGCAGATGTTACAGATGGCACAACTCTCAAAAAGTTTTGTTTCATCCCATGACAATATTCATGGATGCTTGATGAGAGAAAGATCCATCATAATGTCTCTCATATGTTAGTTTTCTTAAAATTAATGTCTCTCTGTTATTGAGGTAGCCCTGCCCCAAGGTCAAATGTCACTCTGTCATTGAGGTAGCCCTGCCCCGAGGTCAAATGTCTCTCTGTTATTGAGGTAGCCCTGCCCTGAGGTCAAATGTCTCTCTGATATTGAGGTAGTCCTCAGAATAGAATAAATTGGTCAGAGCAGCAGCATTATTGGCTTAGGAATGGAACAAAAAGGGCAGGTATACGCTTCTGTATTTTAACATCAGTTATTATAGTGGTACTTGGAGAGCCAAATATCTTCTGAGGTGGTACTTCAGTGTAAAAAGGTTGGGAACCAATGCTATAAGGGACCAGCATTCTTGGTGACGTCACATTTCAAGGTTGGTATAAGGTCAATAATGGGTCTAAATTACTTAGAACAGCAGTTGTATTAGACATTAGTTAGTAGCACTCAAAGTAGAGCAGATTTACAGAGGATTTAGACCAGCAGTTGTACCAGGCAGTAGATACTACCGGACACTGTACTTCAAAGTAGCTTAAGTTACAGTATATAGGGACTCTATAGGGACTCAGAGCAGCAGTCGCACACAGACAGAGCTCTAGGACTAGAACAGCAGTTGTACCCAGACTGACAGCAGAGTGCTCTAGGAGTGGTGAACGCACAGCGAACACACCTGTGCTCTGCTTGCGCACAAGTAGGCCATACATGGCCCACTTGTGTGTCGATACTCTATCTCGATAGTGTGCATTTGTAGTTATTACTTGCGCAAGCAGAGAGGTCCAGCCGACCACAGTATGCTACTTTCAAGTTACATACATGTATGTTACCGTGGCAGTACTTGCGCGCTCTGCTTGTGCACTACTTGTGTGCAACGCACAAGTTGGCACTCGACAGAGTGCAGTTCTAGTTATTATTATTATGAGCCTAATATGGTCCCTGTTTGGGGTTTGGGGCTTAAATCCTGGGTGTTACATCTGCACCACTGGTTAAGTTGAGTCATCCTTGAAATAACCTATAGCTCCCATCTGACCTAGTGTCCCATGCAGTCAACAAAACACAACCTTCTTTTTTTTTAATCAAATATCTTTGCAGACAATAGCATATCTGCAAGCTCACAATGCATCGCGGTACAACACATTGTGAGCTCCTATTTTCAGTGTATGTTTGCGCGGTTGCCGATTTTCTGGGAATATTCGCATATATAATATATAACATTATCCCTAACATCTGCTTAAATGTTGTACTACTGCTCACGTTGTGGATGAAGTGTCCATGTATAACCATCTCATCCCCATTTCAGAAACTCTCTGCAAAACCAATTAAGTGATAATGAGTGGTGTTATTCGCTTCAGCTAAATATGAGGCATAATCGGGCACCAGACAGACACCTCAAACATAAACAATCCTCACATAACAGCTCAAATAGGAGAGCTCGGCATCTGTCAAAATAAAAATAAAAATCAATGTGCACTGGCACCGCTCAACATACTCAGAACAGGGTAGACTAGGGAGAACCATTGATATGCAAACTCAAGAGTCTTGGACCAAATGTGTAAGAAATCAAATTACAAACATCATTAATGCCAGAGGACAAGTTCATAAGTCAAGTCTGCTTACATCAGGGGAGGATGCATTTCCTCTCCAAGCCTGCCTGCAGCATAATTACATTACATCCCCTCTATATTGAGTGGAAACAGCCCTCGCAGGCTACACCTAACCACGTTAACACACAGCAGGAAAAAAACATGACATGAAAAGTCACTAAATACTCCACAATGATTATGTATAGAAATAGCCCTTGGATGGCTCATTCAACTCCAACACACATTTTTGTTAGACTATTTCTTAGAATCTATTCTCATGGTATTAATTTCCCTGGATACATATTCTTGTGCTTTCAACCAATATTTCATGCTGCTGTGTCTGTCCAGTGTCCACGTCTCCCCTTCTAATTTTGTAGTTGCATAACCTACCATCATGGAACGCTATAGGCAGTGTCATGATTTAGGACATTTATCTGCTTGAACCAGTACACACATGGTGTATCACTCACTCATCTACAACGTAATCCTATTTGATACCCGTGATACGATGAACATCAACACTATCAGAGACCGACGTCTGTGCACAATGACAGGATATGCATTTTCTATTCCTATCCATTCTCACATAATGTGTCCAATAGGCCTACTGTATAATATGTGTGTTTTAAACTTCAGAGCATGTCGCACGATACGGGACCAAATGCTTGGTCAACCGAATTACAACAGGCAGCACCTGTACCAACTCAGACAGCTGAGGATATTCAAAGTCTTTCAGACTACCACACATACTGTAGCATTCTGACAGGGGCTATCACTGTTTGGTACGTCAATATCTCCTCTCAGGAACATGGAGCCCTGCATGGAGAGTGGTGCAGTCGACCAATAAGCTCCCCTATGCAGCACCCATAGTGGTATTGTAGTCTCAGAGGCATTGTTGTCAGATTTAGCAAGAGAAACAATCGGCCTGCAGGTCTATGAAAACCACCCAAAAGAGGGGTTCACTTAGGCTAGGCTATAAATAACAGATCTACAAGCTCAAAACAGGCCACAATGAGACGCATTGTGACGCGTTGTGGGCTTGTAGAGCTGCTATGTTAAAATAATATTGGAGAAAAAAAAGTAAATGTATTTTTTTAAACACCAACCTTGTATGGGGGTCCGTGGCACAAACTATTTTCAGATGAGGTTCAGGACAATTACTTTAATCTGGGGGTCCATGACATGAAAAAGAAAAACAAGACATGGCAACACTCCTCAGAGGTGCCTGAGCAGAACTAGAAGGACCCCCATCACAGTCAGCAATGGGCTAAGCCTCTGTGGTCAGGCAAACCCTTGCACTGTTACAAAAGCCTTTATACAGAGACACATCAAGAGCCTTTTCCCCGCTATCAGAGCTTTGAACCGACAATGATTTACAGGTTGACCACCTGTAAATACCTGCTCACAAACATACAGTATTTTGGACAATGCCTTTTCAGAACCTCCTTGAACAAATTGTACATTTTTGTACTGTACAGTTCTCAGTAATAGTAATAGTTCATCAACACTAACTGCTATTTGTACATTAGCCTATAGGGACGAAACAATAGTGAAAGTAAAATGGCATATATTTTATCTTAGTCTATGGTCATCCATTACCATTACATCAATGACCCGTTCATAATGATACTGTTTTTTGCACTCGTATTAGGTTTTTTACACATTATTGTATTACTCATTACTAATAGTAGTTCCCAATACTTGTACCAACCAAAATCCTTTTCTATTACGGTACTCACATGATGATATATTGTATTAAATAGGTTGCAGATTGCTTGCAGCACAGTGTGGCAGTCTGCTGCATCAATAGTTCACTCCAAATACACATGATGAGCGTGTGACAAATAGTCTTTGAATCTTAAATCAGTTGGCTCGGCAAGTGCAAGAATAGCAATATAATTCCATTGTATCAACAGTCAATTTCACTCTACATTATTATGGCTGTGGCTGAATGTTCCCTGAAGCTGTGCCTCGCGTGGTCATGGCTGTTTTCACGCAGGGAACAGCGTTAGAGCTCGTCATTTAGCCACCTGGCGGGAAATATAATCCATCACAAACTGTTTCCCAGGTGTCTGAGCACCGCCTTGCTGTCATCTCGTCTCGCTTTCGCCCCCATCCTCCTCACCCTACATTACAGACAGCTGCTCAGACACAGTACATACAGTATAGGGGTTTGATAGGAAAGAAATATGCATATATGGATGAATTGTGACTGCAGTGCAGACCCCTGACTGAGGATCAAAGGTTTCCATGAAATATGACTGCAAGCTGCTGTTATAGTGATTAAGTGTTAGTTATTACCAGCTTTCCGACACAAACATTGAAGACAGAAGTGAAGACGGAAACGTGAGGACACAAATTGTGATTCGCCAGAATGAAATGATGTATGATTATAAGACCACCCCTCGCTTCACATGGGTGTGGTTTTTGAGGGGCGTTAGCCCCTCCTATGTCCAGCTTTGAGGGTTTGTGTAAACACAAACATTGTTTTGCTACGGTTTCCTATGACTATTTTTGAGTGTTTGTGCACATTAAGCCAGTGTAACCACAAACATTGATGACAAAAGTGAGGGACCCCCACACAGTAACTCTGTCATTTCTCAACCATTTTGGACGTGGGTCTGCTCGCCGGAACCGAGCCGGCACACTGGGCGCATTCCTGTGGGTCTGGAAGTTACGGGGACCCACACACAGAGTTGCACCACTCAGTTCACACAGGTGTGATTTTGTTATTACTGCTGGCTGCTGTACATTCCCCAACATGGTCAAGGCATATGGAAGCTGACCCTAGAGCCTGCATGGTTCTTCCCATTAAAGTACAGTTTTCAAATGCTTGCTATGGGGGAAATCAGTCTATGTACAGTAAAGTGTCTTTCTTGAGGAAACTTGTTATGATTTTGTAATATTATATTCTTATTAAATTAATACATGCATGGCTAGTTTTACCATGTTCCAATTGATGCAATCATATCCACAACAAGGAATCCACCACCAATGCAGTCAAGCACCTGGATATTTGAAGCCGGTGAAGGTATGCATCTCATTATCTGCATGGAGCTCAGTTGCTGTGGAATAATGAAATAGTTGAGAGTAAAAATTGTCAACAAACAACACCCCGACATCACCTCTTCCTGAGATAATCCACAAGATGTGGAAAAATAGAAGCTTTCCGGAGATAGCAAACATCTAATCTCCACATAATTAGGAGGCAAGATGGAGTAAGGTTGAGTGATGGATTTTAATTACAGTACACATTCAAGAAAACACTTCCTACACGTAGAATGAACTGGAGAACAATTGGATTAAATTAATCCAAGTTAATGTAGCCGTGTACATTTTACCTCGGGTCCCTCGGGAGTGATGAAGACATGAGTCATGATACAGTAATTGGCCACGTTAGCCCATTGAAATGCATTTCATGCAGTGAATTATTTCAGTCAGGGTTGGACCAAATTACACCAGCAGTAGGAAAGCAATAAAACTATAATCTATTCAAAGCCAGTCGTCCCTCAGCTAAAACTGAGTGATTTAAACAAGCATGGTAGTCTGCAGAGTAGAGACTGGAAAACAACCCTTCAGACAGAGTAAGATTGGAAGAGAGAGGCATAACAAAAAGAGGCAACAAAGGGAGAGAGGGCACGCAAGGTACAAGAAAGTGCTTATAACCAGTGGTGAATACGAATAGAAAACCCATAAATATCAAGTCTCATGCACACAATGATAAATATTATTATTATTATTTTTTGCTAGTTCTCTACCATGTGTTTTGTACAGTCCCTATCACTGCCAATCCCTACTGTTGGCGAGAGACACTCCCAGTAGTTTTCATGTCAAGGACCCCCAAATCGATGCATATTAGCCCACAGACCCCATTTAAAAAGTTAAGCCAGGGACCCTACAGCACGGCGCGATATAATGATTTTGAACCTTTTCAATTTCAAGGACCCCCAAATCGATGCATATTAGCCCACAGACCCCATTTAAAAAGTTAAGCCAGGGACCCTACAGCACGGCACGATAGAATGATTTTGAACCTTTTCAATTTCAAGGACCCCCAGTTTGAGATGCATATAGGCATCTCAAGCTGGCAATCATTTGATGACATTTTGTTATCTTTGGACCCCTAATCTGTAGTTGTTTCTGACGTTGTTTAACTCTGAGTGTACAAATTGAACCAAAATTGGAAATTTGTACACTGTCAGTTACAGACCCATAAGGGTCCATTTGGTCCCTTACTATCATTTGGCCGGGGCCCCCCCTGGAACCCCTTCAAGGACCACTGGGGGGGGTCACCGGACCGGACCCCACTTTGAGAACCACTGGTGTAGACAACCATGCTTCTTGTTTCTGGTTTAAAACAGTCGCCAGCCACTTCTCTCTTCTGTTTCTAAACAATTCACACAATATGTAAAATCTAAAATTACAAACAAGGTGAAGAAATCACAGATTGAGGCTTTAACCTTTGCTTTTAAGATATTTCCGAGGCTATTGAGGTTAAGGTTTTATGGAAGATGCTTTGGAACATATTGCTATAGTTTGACCACTTCAAATGCTCTAATCTTAAAATAATAACCAAAAATAGCATATCTATCGGATATTTTTCTGTGCAACATGCTTCCATAGAAGACATGCATCATGCATGACTTCTATCTATGAAATCCAAATGACTGAAATCAGTTGTGGCGACTATAAGAACTTCAACCCATGTGGACAGGAACTGTACCCCTGACATGCAGATGTCCACTGGAGAACATCAACCCATGTGGACAGGAACTGTACCCCTGACATGCAGATGTCCACTGGAGAACATCAACCCATGTGGACAGGAACTGTACCCCTGACATGCAGATGTCCACTGGAGAACATCAACCCATGTGGACAGGAACTGTACCCCTGACACACAGATGTCCACTGGAGAAACTAAGTTAAAAAATTAATCTTCCAACCTGGAAACCAGACAAATGGTCTGGCCATACCACCAGGCTAACACTAAAGCTAAAATAATACTGTAGCAAAGCAAAATGTGTCCTTTTCACTCACAAGCTTTCCTTCTTGATACAATTACATTTATACACATGATTTACGTAATAAAATAGTTATTCCTATTGTAATATGAAATAGTTCATCTTAAACTTACTCATATGGATTTCACCAACATACTGTGCATTTCAACTGCTATGCAGGTATGATAGCCAGATCAGTAGCATTTTCCTCAAGTATACCATTATTTTAAAATCTAGAATACAGTAGTTCTACATTGCTTAAATTTGACCCTCATTTATCAATATTGTCATCAGCAATAATTATAATGATTACTAGCTGCATTTCTTCAAGTGCAAGCTTCAGACACATATGACTCATTAATAACACTACGAATCATGAGGAGTTCAGTTCAAGTAAAACCTTGATATTATGTTGACATATCTGGCATACACAATTTTAGTGATTTGAGTTCAGACTGGCAGAGTAAAACAAACTACAGTACATTACAACTGAGCTAAATCGATCTGGGTAAATAAGCCTCCATATTGTTTCCCCTCCTCTAATAAATAAAAACAGCTTATTTAAGATGTGCTGGTGGTTAACCGTTGTCAAAGAATGAAACAGTGTTCTTATGCTTAACAAAGAAGAAAGAAGCCGCTACACAACCTTCAGTATGCCTACCATATGGTTGCTGTCGGGAGGAAACCGCCTAACTCCATTTTTGAGTTTTTTTATTTTTGCATAAATCAGTGCTATTGAACATCCTTTACGTCTGTGTGTTGTTTAAAAAATATTGAACCAATGGAAAGTAGTAAAAAAAAAATACATTTGGAGTTAGGTGGTTTCATCCCAACAGCAGTGATATATGGTATATTTACAGCGTTCCATTTTTTAGCATAGAAGAAATGTCTTCCTTTGAAACCAACTCCTGTATCAAGTGCTGCCAGCATCAAGATCGATCGGCTGAATTAGTTTGGGATGCGGGTGGGGATACAGTATACCTATCCATCTTTATGTTAAAACGTTTTTTCTAGGCTTCAGATCTACGAGGCGTACAGATCCAGTGAAAGTAGCAATAGTGAAAAAAAGGCTTGATTTCAGTGAGCGGGATGGAGTTCGGTTGCGTCAGTCAGCTCTTATACCTCTCTTACTTCTTAGGGGGGGCCGTCGAACATGATGGCCTTCATTCTGGCCCAGTCGGCCAGCCTCTGCACGGAGCCCTTCTCCCGGGTGAGGATGCCGGCGGCCTTCTGCAGCTTCAGCTCGTTCCTGTCCAGGTAGCGCAGGCCCTCGGCCTGCAGCAGGTCCAGCTTCTCATGGCGGCTGTCGTCCAGGGCGATCTCCTCATTCATGTAAGGGTTAAAGCGGAAGTAGGTGTCGGGAGGCAGGAGGGCGTCCAGCATGGTGTGGACCTCTGGGAGGAGGGCGAGAATGGGAAAATAATTTAGTGATGCGCAATTAATTGGAATAGGTCATAATATTATAGGCCATAAAAATGCCATAACGGTGTCGGAATCGTCTCAAAATAATACAGATTATTTCATCGGTTTTCACCAGCGAAACTGTTTTTAAATGAAAAATGTAATCAATTACCAATCAGTATCAATATAAGTGAAGTTCAATATAATTCAAAAGTGTCTAGTATTTCTAACAAAGGGAGTCTACCAACGCGCCTCAAGCCTAAAACGGCTGATCCGGTGTTTCACAGGTTCAAGGACATCATGAGTTGCATAAGGAGAAGAGACTGGAGCAGCACGGACATTTAGAGCCTTTTATTTAGATGCTGAGTATACAAACGACTAACGTTTCGACATTGCGGTCTTCATCAGAGTCAACTCTTTAAAAATAAACATTTAATTTGTGTACTCATCTCATTCAGTAGTCATTCAGTTGTGAAAACAGACACTTGGAAAAGAGTATAGGCTATTTATTGATTGATTTCATTTATTAACAGGCTTTGGGCCAAGCCCCTATAGGGCCTATTGACCATTTGCCATGTTTCCATCAGAGTTTGGAAGCACTCGTTTTCAGTAAAGCAATGTCCTGCTGCCTCTTGCATTATGTGCTAATTAAAAACAGGTGGTACACAGGGCAGTTGAGTGATATCTGACGAGCACTTCCAAACTCCGGCACTTAGAAATAGAATCACCTGCAAGGACACAAAGTAGCTCATAACATGTCTACAGTGGATTTTTATGAAACAAACACTTTGAGGATAGAAAGAGAATAATTCCCTAGAAAATATGCGATTGTCACGCAGAGATACAGGAGTAAGCAGTGGTTCCCAAAATGGGGGTCCCCAAAGAGGTTAGATGGGGTTCCCTGATGATTAACTTTACATTGTTTTCTTACTCAACAGTTAGTAAACAAACCAACATACAGTATAGTATACATGGATTAAAGCCAAATAAAACCTCACGACTGAAAATGTTTGTACTGTATGGCATAGGTGTACACAGCTAGGTACAGTATACTACATAGTACATTTCTAAAGTTACACTTTAATTACTCTTAAGACCTTTTTAATATCAAATAGTCAAATGTTACGTAAGAAAAACATTGATTTTTATCCGTGGAACAGAGTCAAACTAAATAACGTAACGACTCTCAACTCCAACTCCAAATTCCAACTGTCAGTTGTCAAATTATGATTCTTTTTTTGGGGGGGGGGTCAGTGCCTGAGAAGTTTGGGAACCCTTGAAAGTAAGCATCTAATAGTCCCAATATGTCCAAACATTCGCTGATTATATGAAGAAGTCATTAGAGCATGCTAATGTGAACCAGGCTGTCAGGCCCTTCACACAGTAGTGTGTTCAGCAGGGACGTGCAGAGAGTGTTAGAGAGGCAGGGGCTGAAATCCCGTAGGAGGGCACTTTTGGACCAAAAATAGCAGAAAAACTGCTATTTTCGGGGCGTGAACCCAGTACTCTTTAGCTAGTAGAGATGCAGTGTAACAAATTCAATGCAAAATGCTGCGTTCAAGTTCACGAGACTTCGGGGGAAAAAAAGCTATTCTTCTGAATGCTGCCTTCCAGCATGGCATGGAAAGGAGTGGCATTAGCATTAGCAAATGCTGCATTCGTGGTCTGGAAAAGGCAGTTGTTTTATAGACAGGTAAAAGGGCAGGGGCTGAAGCCCCCTTTGATGTCTATGTGTGCACGTCCCTGGTGTTCAGAATGGCATGCGTTTTCAGGGCTGCAGAGAGCGTGTGAGCGCACCAGGAACAGGTTAATCCAAATGCAGATGTTTAGGTGTATCACTTCTGGGTGGGAACTCTGTTATGGGTGCTTTGAAGTGACATGACCAGTGAATAACAAAAAACTGGGGGAAAGATAATAGATAAAGAAAATGCACCGTGCGCATAAATAGATTTGCAGACAGCTATGCCCGGAGGGAGCCATCAGGCAACAGCAGCTGTTTGTGTCGCCGTTCCCATAGAACACTCGTTCGCCGAGAGGTCAGTTGTAGTTCAGAGATCCACAGACATGGATTCTATCTGGCAGGCGATGCAGCACACTCTATCCAATAGTCATTTATCTGGAGGCTATTTTGGAGACATGTACTTGAGTTCAAAACGTAGATGTTTGCACCTTGACGTTGGTATGTAATAGGACTGAGTGAATTATGCACTGTGTACATGTACTGTATATTAAGTATGAAACACAAACTCAAAGAGTTGAAATACGTTATTCTTATACACAGTATGTGTTGTGACATTTGCCCTGTTCCACAAATGATGGGTGAAACTGAAGTAGAAATGAACTGGGGAAAGTTGAACTAAGTGATATAACAAACCAACGTTTCTCTGGGACTTTGACAGCCTTTCTTCTGGTTCAAGAGGACTGGGAGAATAACCATAAAGTTCAGGCCATTTGGGTAGCAATATCCACAGTGATGGACTGTCCAAAAATTAAGCACATCAAAAATAACACAGGAAAACGGCAAAAAGAACAGCAACTTGAGGTAACTACCTTAACGGGCTACACTACACCCTTCCATGAAGGGCCCCAGCAGCTCTCCTCCTCAGCTGCTCAATATAGCTTGCCTAGACAGAACTGAACTGCAAATTCAGGCCTGGGCTATACCTATATGGATCTTTTGCAAAACAGATATTTTCGTCCTCCGTTTTAAAAGAAACCCCTGCTCATACGACAAAGATATCTGTGTCCACACACACACACACACACACACACACACACACACACACACACACACGCAGAAACGCATTGAACACAGGAGAAAATCACTGCAGTAGCAGGTTTCAATTGTAGGCTATTTGATTTACACTTATGAGGTGCCAAATACATAGGCATATCATATTTAATATTGTGAGTGGATGTGGAACATGCTTCTTGCATTGTCTGTCAGCATGTCATGCTATGTGCGTGAATCTCCAAATCCTGACACTCGATCTTCTCTTTCCATATAATTAAAAAATATGATTCTGATTCATACACCCAATGATAGACACTTTATCATTGCTCTGGCAAGTCCTGCACAGAAAATAATAGCAGTCAGACTCAGACCTATAGAAGTGTCGCGTCCTTCAACCAGTTGTGAGTTTGTTGAGTGGCTATTTTCGAGGTGTATAGTAAATGTCACATTATAATGTAGGCTTAGGCTATATAAAGGAAATATTCGGGAACAGCGTTCACATGGTCGGCAGGCACAGTGACAACGGAATGCATGCAGTCACCAAGGGTGCACCCTATTACCTAAACAGCTAGGAGAGATGTGCCATGTGCACGGTGTGCGACTGGACATGACCCACTGCACTTTCTGCTCAGGTGTAGTTAAGGTTGGTGAGGGGTGCGTTAAAACGACCGGATTAAGGTTGGTGAGGGGCGCGTTAAAACGACCGGATTAAGGTTGGTGAGGGGTGCGTTAAAACGACCGGATTAAGGTTGGTGAGGGGTGCGTTAAAACGACCGGATTAAGGTTGGTGAGGGGTGCGTTAAGGGTTGGGAGAGGGTTAAGGTTAGGTTTAGGTGTGCTGCCCCGTGGGAGGTTAGGGTTAGGGTGAGGGTTTGAGATATCGGACCAATGGTATGTCTAACCCTGTTTGTCTCTATAGGCCCCGTGACACTGTCCTTGATTTTCAGTACCTGTACCTGGCTGACACCATGACAGCACACATTTTAAGTCCTCCTGGTTCTTTGGTTTTTCGTTCAGGCAAATAAATTGCCATTATAATAATAATAATAGTCCTGGGTGAACTAAGTAACATACATAAGATTGCGTGGCATCCCCCTTTACAAAACCCTGTTCCAATATGCCTTATCTCTGTCCAAACGACTTGAGCTCCACCGCTACTCTCGGGGGAACGCATGAGGCAAGATAATCACCGTGGTAGGAGGGACATTTTTAGAAAATAGAGGATAATCTGAGTTACATATTATATTGGGGGTCCTTGAAATTAAATAGTTTGAGCACCACTGACATAGAAACATAGGTTTTTCAGAAAAACTGTCATGTTTTAGAAGACATTTGTAGAATCGGTCTAAATGGGTTAATCCCAAACCCAAGAGGAGAAAAACTGCGTAGCAGCATCTGGGTCACAGTGCGTCACAGCCGCAGCGACAGGGAGAGGGGGGGGGGGGGGGGACACATTTAGGAACTGCAGAGGTATCGTACCCCATGCATGTCCAGGGGTGATAAGGATCACAAACTACTGCTACTCCACAGCGTCAACGAGGGACAAATCTGGAACAAACTCAGGACTGCATTGCAGTTATTTTGTCAATGCAGCGATAGTGATCCATACAGTGAAACACTCAGTGTTAATTTAACTGTAAAAGAACAGACCTATACATTCTTTACAGAATTAAATGAAAGAGTAAGGATTTAGCTGTCGATCAATTGCATTAAAAATGACACAAACAAACATGATGATCTCATGTTACAGATCTGGAGTTAGCAAGCGCTGTCACGATTACACATTTATGTTGACGATTAATTGTCACAAAAATAATTGCCATTAACGATTTTCTTGTTGGAACATTATGAATAAAAATTACAATTCCGTTTGCCTTTTAGACGTAATTAAAAGAAGAAGGGACACGTTGTAAGCATGTAGATCTGCTATTTACTTTCGAGTGGTGCAGCCTCTCCATTGCAGAGCTATGTGTGTCCCTGGGTCCCTGGCTGGCTGGCTGCCTGGCTGGGTCCGTCCCGTCTGACCTTCGGTCGCAATGATGATTTCGGGTGTGACAGTACAGTACAGTGACAGTACAGTACAGTACAGTAGAGGGACACCCTCGCGGTAACTCTGTCATTTCGCGCCCGTTTCGGACACCCCCCGGGGATCACCCCACACGGAGTTGCACAACTCAGTTCACACAGGTTTTTTGTATGTACATCTTTCAACATGGAAACGATTGTGACGATTATGACAAAAGTATTGCGATCATCCAACCTACCCTCAGTGTCTGTGGCACTGCTGATGATGTTGGTGAGCTTGGTCTTGAGGCTGGTGGAGGTGGTGCTGTGCTTGCCGGTGGATTCGAAGCGTCCCGTGCCCAGCGACACCACGCATTCCACGGGCGTGTTGGGCCACAGGCACTTGCACTCGTGGATGGCCAGTGCCGTGGGGTTATTGATCAGCAAACCTCCGTCCTGTGCGAAAAGGAGTTGATTGAATACTTACTAACGCGTTGAAAACAGTACTACGACAAGTACAATTTAACACAGTGGTTCTCAAAGTGGGGTGTGGGGACCTCCAGCAACATTTGTTATTACAGCATCACAATCATTTTAAACCACTTCATCCATTAACACATTGGCTATTTAAAAATAGTAGATTTACAACTCACAACGTGCCACGAGCTTGTTCATCTGCTAATTTTTTAAACACAAATTTTCTCTTCTGGGGGTCCCTGGCACAAAACAAAACCTTTTCAGATGGGGGTCTGCGGCCAAATACATATCAATTTGGGGGTCCTTGTCTTGAAAACGTTTGAGAACCACTGATTTAACAAGCTGTGCTGAAAGGCTAACACAAAGACACGAAAGAAGAAGAAACCCTCGGCTCAGTGCGATCGATTGACCCTCTAGGGGCAAGCTACTGGTGGGTAGAGTTATCGGTGTCCAAATGTAATTTGCGGACAGCTGCTTACAACTGGACATGCTGGATTGCATGGTGTTTTCAAGCCACAACCATAGTAGGTGAAACCAATTAACCGAGAATGAACACAGATTTCAACAATCAACAATACATGAAATAAATCACTGAACATCTAGTGAACAGGAAGGTACAAAAACGTCTACATTGTCGTGTTCTTGTGGCTCTCCTGCCTTTTCCGTTTCTTCTGTCTGACTTGGCTTTGATATCAAGCGGGGCTGCCCAGGATTGCTTTTGGTATGGATCCATAGTTTCCCTGAAGCGATGGGGGGGGCGGGGGGTGGTTGGATGGGGAGTGTTGAATAGGCATGAGGCTGAGAGGGGCCAGGGGGCGCCGGGGGGGGGGGGGGGGGGTAAGGCAGCTGGATCAAACACACAGGGGCCAGACCTCATTAAAAAAAGACCGGGCTGGCAGGGCGGGAGCTGCAGGGCCCCCGGGTGTCTGGAGACTGACGCGGCTTCTCGCTTCTTCTGAGTGTCTGACTATAAGAAAGAACACCCGTGTGCAACTAGTATAAGTATGTATCAGGCTTTACTGTATCGTCAATGTAGGGCAAATATTGCAATTGTAAATATTGCAATATCTGTGACAATGTTTGCCTATGACAGGCCCAAAGTAGGAACGCCAGGTTAAAGCTATATTGGAACCATTATAATACAGGTACCCTTTACTTTCAATTCCAGATAAGTAATAGTTTTGAATATTAGAAGGTTTCCACCTGACAGCGACGATAATGTACCTACTATTGTATCAATATAAATAGTAATACTGTGTGTGTGTGTGTGTGTGTGTGTGTTTGTTTGTTTCTTTCGTTAACACACATTTGAGTGAGTAGGTGGTGTAATCAAGCCGTAGGGAAGGTGTAAGGGGTGTGTCCCATGTCTCCAGCCCAGCCCACAGCAACAATGTGGAGTAATGAGAAATCCCCCCCCCCCGTGTACGAATCGATGTCGGCGTGCACGCCATGAGGGGAATATGAGGGCTGTCTACCAACATGCAGGTCTGTTAATCATCCGGGGGCCTGGACTGATAAATTGTGTCATTGCCTCTAGGTCTCATGTGAAAGAAAGAAAGAAAGAAAGATAACTATTGATTATGAGATGGGGGCAATCTACAAAGTAAAAGTAATAGCTGTCATACCAGTAGTTTGGAAATGGAATACACATTGATCACTGAATGAGCTGTGGTCTTTTGATCTTAGTGCTATTGCCCAATCAGATATAAGGAAACTATGATTGACAGATTTGACATGGAGGGATTTCAGGACACATGACAAAGTTCGTAGCCAAAGGAAATAAATGTCACAGTAATACTGCAGCTCCAAATGAATAGTGTGTGGAGAAAAAAAAGAAAGATAGAAAAGAAACGTTGATTAAAAGGAACACTTCAGGAGGAGAGCTATTTTAAGGTTGGGGTAAATTATCTGCCAGGCAGTAACATGCTGAATGAATCATTTAGAACGTACTTCATAGTTTAAAGTCACCGTTCCTTGTTCTCTTTTAGGAAGTGCATGATATAATTTGAGTTAACAGAACTTTAGTTTCTTTACACTGCCTTCTTGTCAGTCAAACAATTGATTTCAAAATACCACAGTGGGTCTATGATGCCAACATTAGGGCTAAATGTATTTCTGGCATTATACTACATTATAAACTATCCAGAACTTCAGGTCAGGTGCTCGGGTGGCGCAGGGCTAAAGTTCCTGTCCACCCCTGCAGAGACTAGGGGTTTGAATGCCTTTGGCTTGTCCTTACGAGCATCGTCACTGACTCACTGCACCAGTGACAACTACAGGCAAGCAGGGACCCTGTTAGCGGGGATTGCCAACTCTTGTTAAAGAGAAATAAGCCAACCCACCTCCAAAAACAAGCCAACTCTTGCGATAGAAATAAAGCCAAATCTCAAGCCCAATATAATATGGCCATATATCCCTAATACAAAAATCACACACGTGTGAACTGAGTGGTGCAATTCCCCCCCCCCCCCCCCCCTCTCTCTCTCTCCCTCTCTCTCTCTCTCTCTCTCTCATTAGAGACACTACCCCTCTCACTGTTTCTGGCGCCCCCTACTGCTATTATTAAGTCACATACTCGTGCTTACACAGACACACACACAAACAGGTACGAGGACATTGCAAGCTGGTTGTAGGAGTGGTTGCACCACTCAAAAATATTAGATGCATTTATCACCAGTAAGACAGCGTGCGATGTCACGAGACCTGGCCACCATATATGGGGCTTTCCCCATGTATGTGTTTTTACTGGTTAAATAAAGGTTAAATAACCTTTATTTAAAAACACAGTGAGACTGCGTCTCTTTTACAAGTGGGAACTGGCCAAGAGAAAGAAATACAATAACACTTCAATACTACATCGTAAATGTCACATTTTGGAACAGCAAAAAAAAAGCCATAATACACCTCAAAGTACAATAAATACAACAAATCACCAAAGTCCTAATCCTTTAGTATCAGGGCAAAATACACCATATACAAAATCTAAACGGAAAATAATAAATATATAGGCATGAACAAAGGCTAGTACATATCCAAACATGTGCAGGTGTTGGACTGTACATCTAAGATGATCCTTTTAAAACTTCTCAAGGGAACTTTCAAAGCCAATTTTAGTCTGGACTGTAGGTCGTTCCACGACCAAGGGCCAAAGAAGGCCAGACATTTTTTTTGCCCCCCTCGGATTTGAATGTTGGTACTACACACCGTAGCCAAGCATTTGACCATTTTGGACCAAGTCGAATTGGGAGGAAATGTAAGACGGCAGATCACCCAGAATGGCTTTATAAATGAAAATATGCCAATGTTGCAGCCTGCGAGATGCCAATGACAACCAACCGACTGCAGCATACAACGTGCGTCGTGCAGTGATGTGTTCTGAAAGGGGATCCAATTTGGCCACGGTGGAGGAGCAGGCAAACCTATAAATGGTATCACCATAATCCAATTGGGACAGAAAGAGACCAATGACCAATTGCTGAACAAGCAAAACAAGCCTTCAATCTTTAGAAGAAACCCAGAGTGAATTTATGCTTTTTGCACAAGGAATCAATATGACATTTTAAATTGAGGTGTTTATCCAACCAAAAACCAAGGTATTTGTAGCGCTCCACCAACTCGATGGGAGTTCCATCGAGAGTGGAGATGGTCACTGGAGCTGAAATAGCTTGTGGAGTGAACAACATAGCTTTAGTTTTATTGCCGTTTAACAATAATTTTCTCTTTATTCATTCGTGCTGCAGGGAGGTGAAATCAAAGGACACATTTGCTACAGCCACCTCAAGCGTCGGTGCACTGGTGTACAGAACCGTATCATCTGCATACATCTGATACCTAGAGAGTGCTTTGATTGACTACAGATGTTGTTTACGTACAGAAGAAAGAGTAAGGGGACTTAATATCAAAAACAGGGCGGCGCAGACATAGGACTTATCCCAGGCAGCCTTGATACAGTAAGGCATGCTGTGACCGTGCTATGCTTGGATCTGAAGCCTGGCTGCATGGGGTTTAAGATCATATGCAAATCAAGAAAGTGATTTACCTGCACTGATACTTGGACTTCAAGTATTTTTGCTAAGGCAGAAAGATTTAAGATTGGCCGCCTATTGTTATTTACGTCAAGAGGGTCACCTGCCTTAAGGAGAGGAGAAACGTAAGCTTGAGAAATTAGTGAAAGATTGAAATTTTCTGTTATGAGCTTAGCAATAACTGCTGCGGCTAATCTCAAAACACAAGGGTCAAGGCCATCGGGACCCGAGGACATTTTTTGGTAAGGAAAACATCAGTAGGGGAAAAATCTAAGTATACATCCGGATCCGTGGACGAGATGCCGTCTCCTGTGCACCTTGGTGAGAGGAGGGGGCATTTTGTGTCAAATATAATATTGAAGGATTATGTTTTGGTCATTTATTAATTATACTAACTAGTCCTTACCCGTTCTGAATATATGAACAGCAAATCATGTTCAGTGTGCGATGTAATAGATCACATTACTGATAGGGGGGGAATTGTTTACAGATGGTCTTGGGAAGTTGGGTTGGGCACTAAAGTATAGGCTAATTAAATGCTGTAGTACAATCATAAGTACACCATTGATGTGTGATGTAAATATGCCTTCAAAACAAGCCCAAAAAACCGCAACCCACAACTCTGGAAAAATAAATTAAAAAAAAGTGCCCTTCTGGGCACAGGTCTCCACCAGGATAGGAATGTAGGACATTGCAGCTTGCCTTCATCTGGTGGTTGGATAAAAGGGCAACAAAAGTAAATTATCCACAGATCCGTGCAGTTAGAGGTAAAAACACTTTTCGGCCAGTTATAGCGCCACCTTGAGGCTGAGTTGAAATTGTTCATGTGGCATTTCGTCCTCGGCCTAGTGGGAATGTGCGTGCACAATTTCACGGAAATCATGCGATGTGTTCATGATTTGCAGCATTTTGTTTGAAACTGAGCACTCCTGTGAACTTTGGAAGCCAATCTTAACCAATCAGGATGGAGTCTGAGAAATCTGAAAGACGGGTTTCGTTGAATGGCTCTATAGAGACTGTGTACCAATTTGCGCGATGTTTGGACAAAATCTGTAGGTGTACTGTGCAAAAACTTGTTTTGCACAAAGCGGCCTCCTGGTGGCGCTATAACAGGCCGTTCTGGAAATTTTGGGGCAGAGGTTCATCGTTGGCATCCAGGGAGTGAGTGTGCAAAATTTGGCATCGACCGGGTTAACGGTGCGGGAGATTAGCTGCTCACGGACACACACACGGACGGACACACGGACGGACGGACGGAGTGCAAAGCATACTCTCCCCCCATGCCTTCGGCCTGGTGGAGACAACTACAACTGTACTCTGTCGAGTGCCTACTTGCTTGTTGCACACAAGTAGGCCAGGGGTACAGTGGTCGCTTGGTAACCGGACGGTTCCCAGTATAATCCCGGGCTCCCGCAGAGTTAGTGGCCTAGTTAGTGGCCAAGTGTCCTTGAGCAAGACGCTGAACCCCTAATGAGCAGGTTGGTGCCTTGCATGGTTTCCTCCGTCATTGGTATATGAATGTGTGTGTGAATGGAATGCACAATCAATGTGCCAAAGCGCTTTGGATAAAGGTGCTATATACATGCACCATTTACCATCTTACTTTCTGTCCCCGGAGAAAACACTAAACATGGAGAAGCAGCACGTATTCAACACTTATCTGGAACAATACTCCCAGAAAACTGCAGGTCTGCTAGAACTCTGTTAATTCATATCAAAAGCTTAAGACTTTTCTGTTTGCCACTGCTTTTGAGGTACTTAATTAGTTTCTTGTGCTACATAATTTGTATTTTTATACATTTATTTGAGCTTATTTGTATTTTCCACTATCTTTAATTAGTTGAATGACCTTTTAGAATCTTTCTTAATAATGCTCTTGATGTTTTGTGTAAACCACTTGTTGTTAATTTGCTATACAAATAAACATGCTTAAAGTCGCACAAGCTGTCTCACTCTACAAAAGAGCCTGGTAGAACTGCTGAGCTGGCTGTTTGCGTCTGAAGGATGTCGTTATGCACTAGTAGGGTGTCTGGCAGACCAAGGAATGAATCACAGAATAAGAGTGGGGAAAGTGCCTGGCCTTGCCTTACCCCTGATGGAGAATTAGAAGGGACTAACACTAAAGGCAACATCAGACGAGCACAGTTGGAGATAAAACAGCTAAGCACTTTCTTTATCACCACTGCGAGCAGCTCCATTTTCTAAACGCTGCGGCATTTATGGCAAATGCCTGGTCCCAGTAGAGGGTGGGTTCATACCAATACATAGTTAGGGGAAGACTTGATTTTTCTCTGCTCAAAATGGGCCTTTGGAGGGTCACTATGCATGACAGTAAGTAAGCATGCATGATCTGTCTGTGTTGTTACTACAGTATGCACAACAATGAAGGAATTAAGGAAATTAGTCTGTAACCTACTTTAACCGTGACCTTATCTGACAAATATCTATACAAAAATGTCTATTATGCTTGAGTAAACCAAAGCCCAATTAAGAAAACTAGTTTTCTTAACTTTCTTCACAATCATTCCCGGGATTCCTTCAAAATAGGAGCTCTGGGGTGCCGGGAAAACATGGCCGCTTTTACTCTGAACCCCCGACGCCCCCATATTCTATTACAGGGGTGAGCAATTATTTTTCCCAAGGGGCCACAAGTCATGTAAATACTAGCATTTTATTTTAACAATGAGAACATTAGAGATAGCTGTTTTAATAGTTGTTCTTCCATACGGAGGAACCTGGAAGTGCCACTTTCACAACCCACATGGCACACTGCTTACTATCAGCGTGAGATGAGGACGAACAACGACGTTCTGAAAACACAATAACAAGCCAATCAGTGATGATATTGTTGAGACTTGGCAGCCTGGCAGGCATTGATGTGTGCACGTTCTGCCAGATTTACTTTGTGGTACAACGGTGTCGACTCGTGTGCCGAAAACAGACGATCAACAGTTGTGGAGCTGCATGCTTAGCTGGGCTTCATTTTCGCATATGAGGGGGATGAAGGAAGGAAGACAGGTTCTCAATCACACGTAATTCACGTGCACAGTTGACGTGCAGATTGCATGCAGTGTGAGAATACATGGGCTTCAGAATAAAAGCAATGCGGTTTTAGTCCACCCATATTATGTTAATGAAAGTATTTATTTTCTAATTATCAAGTAATCTTTCACGGGCCGTCAGAGTCAGCCGGCAGGCTGTATTTGACCCGCGGGCCGTACAATGCCCAGGTCTGTTCTATTATATCGCTAAAAGCTCCAAAAGCGAGAGGCGGATGAGAAGTCAGAAATGAAGCGCTTAGTATATCCATCTAGATCAAAACCACGGAGAGCGCCCTAGATTAGCAGATTCATATAAGATAAGTGAACGGGAAGCTAATATGAATGAATAGCGAAGCGTACGGTGGCTTTAGACAAGGCTCACTCAAAAATAAAAAAGGAAAAAAATCAGAATATTATTCTCTCTCCAATCGACGGATATCATCCGTCGATTGGATTCCCTACTATGACGTGTGGACACGTCGGATGGACGGAACCTTTTAACGTAGAATGCCATTTGAAGGAGCAGGTGATTGGCTACAATCCTAGAGATTGGTTTGTTAATAGACAAATAACAGCTTCTGTTACTTGGGCACAAAGGCTGCATATTTTTGGTGCTGGTGATTTTCCAATGGGGCTTACAAAAATCCTATTTTGGAGTGGGGGGGGGGGGGGGGTGGGGGGCATTTAGTACTAGCAGCCAAGTACACACTCTGCTTGTGAGTTGAGAATAGAATGCTACAACTTGTCTCCATTTCAATGCAACTTTAAGGGCTGTATAGCATTAATGACCAGAGATGGAGTCTCTGGTCAAGCAAAAGTCTGGTTTAAAACAGTGAAGTGGCTCCATAGTGCTACTGGGATACTAGTAGTTTTTTGTTGAGTGTGACATGCACAGTGGTACACTTGGCAGGACACATTATTCAAATGGTCGTTGCATTCATCATGTCCATCTATAGCTGTCGGGGACAAACAGGTTTCCTTGAGGGAGACGGTACCAGGCTCGTCCCATAATGAGAGCCATTTGGCACACACCAGAACTCGGACCCACGCTGCGGCTCGGCCTCGCCCCTTTTCAGGGCACTCGTGAGGTCCAATCTTGGCCCGCCGCCACATTCTCACAGGCGGCGTTTCTTGAGGGTAGGGCAGTAGGGAAGAGAAGTTAAGTTGGAAACAATGATGTACTTAAGGGGCAAATTGTGCAAATGAGATCTGCACACAGAAAAAGGCCTTACGCAAGCTGCCCGTCAAACACTCAGCGTGACACAGGGCAAAGGTCACTTCCCTTCATGGGGACTTAGAGCACTAATGCAGCCCTTACTTAAACGCCTCTATCCGACTGCCAAACGGTAGCGTGTCTCAGGGGTCAAAATGTCTTCCGCCTTCTCCATTGAGTCCATCTGACAGGAATCTAAACGCTGTAAGAATAAAAAGAGTCTGGACACCAATATGCTCCCAAACGTACCGGTATGTTTACTTCAGAGCAGACCAGGCTCTTCTTAGCCTACTCTTACTGATCCAGAACCCGGCCTAGTAAGTTTTGGTTGCGTGTGTCTTTTGCCCGTTTGCCCATTTCTCAAATCTAAAAGCTGACAGTGAACAGATACTGGATTTTGATATAGTTTACCAAGCATGCTTAGATAAAGGTATTGGTAAGGTGAAGTTACTACTGCAACTCTTCTGCAAGGATGCCACTGTTTCTCAACTCTGATAAAGCTTGGTCATCGATACCTCAGACCTTGGTTCTCCTCCTGTTATACCTCTCCCCTTCAGGCAACTAATGGTTGATTCACAAATAAACCATCACGATCGTCATCGTCATTTTGTGTGAAAATCCCATAGGAAAAAATGGTGTTTCGTCGAATGTTGTGACCTATCAAACTCCGTGACCGGACGTCACCGAAGCTCTTAAGTTTCGTGGTTTTGAAACCAAATATCGTGACCCATCAATTCTCGTGACCGTAGATGTTCCGCCCATCCGGAGCAGGGGGAGCAATTGAGGAGCATGGGAAAAGCATCTCATTGCCTGTCTTTGACCATAATCATCAAAAAGTTACAGGAAACGCCACACAACTCTTTGTAGGCTTCATGGCTGTGCCAGCCAGTGCGCAAAAATTGTAGAAGGTTACAAACTGCTGCAGAACTGCCGATATTGATGTCAAATAATAGACAAACCGATATATCAATTGGACTTTGTTTTATACAAATGACAGCTTCACTCCAGACCTATAGATCCCTTATATCAGAGAACGTCACACTAATAGCAGCCCACTTTCAGATGCAGTTTTCCTCCTAGTCTGGAGGAAGAAGGATTCGGAAGTTTATTGTGACCTCTCCCTCTTTAAACATATATAGGTGTCAGCTTTTCTGCAGTGTAAGTGATAATAGTTGTCCTCAAAACCCCGCCTCCAGTCGCTGTCAAATTTAGCCATGATACGCACGGAGAGAGCACTCCCCTTGACCACCAGAGCACCAGAGCCTGCCTGCTCGCTCCAACTGCCGGCACTCAAACCAATTGTATGTTTCGTCGCACGATGGCGTCTTCCAAGACAAATATGAGCCACGGTGAACGGATACAATTAAGACAAGTCTTTGAACAGGAAAGCGGTACTATCTAAGTATCAGTGATGTTTTCTTCACTCCCCAGTGTACTTCAGCTCCAATTAGCAAGGACTGCTAGCTTCCTCCTGTTCATTCTGAGTGCATGCCTCTCTCTCCCTATGCTCTTGGACTATGCTCCAATGCTGCTAGTTGTGTGAGGATCACAATGAGTGGCCACAACAGAATGCTTTGCTCTGGTCTGAAAGGCCCTGGAAGGGGGCATTCACAGCGCAGCTCCTGCCGGCCCTCTGCAGTCATTAGGAGCTCTTCTTCTCTGACAGAGTTGGGCTGAGGGGGCGCGCCGCTGAGCTCTGTCTGTCTCTGATTTAGCACATGCCTCTGGCAGTGAGCGGTCTTTCAGAGAAATGTTTAATTGGAGAGGGGTTACGTAAGTCAGTCATAGCCATCTGATTCTGCCCGTCACAATGTGGGCTCTGTTGTAGAGCAGTCTCATCATGATTCTGCAGTGATCATCCTGTATATAGGACCTAGAATCTAGGTGATTCAGCTCACGTTTCATTCTCTCCTGACAGTCCTGTGTGTGTGTGTGTGTGTGACACTGACAACACTCATCAATAATCATCAAAATCAATCTCCGTTGTTCGCATAACCAAATGTGCTGCCATTAAATCATTGTCCGTGTAATCCGGAAAATAAATCCGCTCACTGAAACAAATCAATTGCCTAGATAATATCAAATGCATATCAAAGGTTTTCATTGTCATCATCAAGGACGAGAATGACAATGACATTAGTGTGATGAGTGCCATCGGAGAGAGGAATGGCCAGGTCAAGACAGAGGTCTCCATGCCACATTATGTAATTACACAGACCGGTCCTCGTCATTGGCCTCTGACTTTGCAGGCCTCATAGGGTCACTGTGAGGTTCAAGTCGCGTTCCCGGGCTATGAATGGTGGAGGGACCCATGTGCGTGGGATAGAGAGAGTGTCATCTATGCCCTCAGGGAAGGAAAAGTAATCGAGAGCCATTGCGGCGTTACCTTTTCCCTAGCCCTGTAAACATGACTCTCGTATTCATACGAGAGTCATGACGCAACTTCACCCTGGTTTTTGCAGACGCTACATTTACAAATAATTAAAATATATAAACATTCGCATTTCAAATATAAAGTACTCACAAAGTGTCCCACGGGTGTTAGTTAGTAGCAGCGCCAGCGATTAGAATTTCTGCATCCCGCGTTGTTTAATAAAAAGCATTTTTATCCGAGCTGTTGTTTTGCCATTGGCTTTCAACTACGCGCCCCTATCGGTCGGGAGGAGGGTGGCACTCGGTGTGTTCGATATAGGTACGCTGACCGCCCTGCCAATACAGACTAATAGGCGAGTGCGCTCCCGGTGTGCAACTGTGGATTTCCCAAACGAACCCCGTTTGAAAAAAGTAGCCGGAGAGCTCGGACAAAAATGCTTTTTATTAAAGAACGCGGGACGCAGCAATTCTAATCGCTCGCGCTGCTACTAACTAACACCCGTGGGACACTTTGTGAGTACTTTATATTTGAAATCTGAATGTTTATATATACGGAAATCTTGTAAATGCAGCGACTGCAAAAAACAGGGCAAAGTTACTGCATGACTGTCATGATAATCATCATGGCAGTCATGTTCCAGGGCTACCTTTTCCCCAAACGCCGGACAATATTGAAACAGTGAATCATCCCTCGTCTCCCTGTGACCCCCCCATGAGATTGGAGTGCACAGCGGTTCTTGAACACACACAGCGGTTCTCTTCCCTCGGTCCCTCTCAAGGCTTGACGGTCACATTTGGCTGCCTCATATTCGAAAAGCATATTTGCTGTCTGTCATGATAAGCAAAGTAATGGGCCAATGGGAAACTAGTGTCCTCTGTGCTCAGTAGACATGGCACGATACACCCACTAGAATATTAATCGTATTAATTGTATGTAAAAAAAAGAAAGAAAAAGAAGCTGCCTTTGCATCTGTCAAGTTTTAACGTAGTGATTTATTCCAATAAATCTCATTTGGAGCCGCTGCAGTGAGGGGGTCTGCTCCGTGCAGTGGGTTCTTTGTAAGGCAGCACTGTGATGGGGCTAAGGGGGGGCAGAGGAACAGGGAAATTAAAGCCATGGAGGGGTTCACACAGTCAGTCAGTCAATGTAATCAGTGGACTGGCCTAATCCCTAAAGAAGTGTGCCCATGCAATCAAGTGTGTGTGTGTGTGTGTGTGTGTGTGTGTGTGTGTGTGTGTGTGTGTGTGTGTGTGTGTGTGTGCGCGCATGCGACAGGAGAAAAAAGGGAAATGTCCGAAAATGTGTGTACTTTAGAGACAGTGAGTTCCTATTGTACGTCATTCTGGGCATAGGGAGCCGTCTGCTGCAGCAGGGCTGAACAGAACAGAGCACCTAGCTGCAGTGCAACAGCCCCAGGGCTCTGAACTCAGGGTTTAACACAGGAGGAGCTGGCCCTGATGATGAGGAGACTGCTGAAATCCAGCCTCCTCTCCTCTCACCTCCCTGCGCCACTGCAATGCTGCATGCGCTTAGTTTATGACCAATAAGACTGCCTCTCGATGCCAAGAGAGAGGGAAAGGAAATATGCGATTCAAAGCGGCGGCAGTTATGCATAATTTGCATGATGTGTCGACTTCAGACAAGAACTGATCTAAAACAAAAGTTAACAGTTCTAGTCGGCAAGCAACGCCACTGTGCGATGGTCCATGGGAGTATTAAATACTGAGATTTACTGGGAAAGTTGGTCATTTCTCATACGAAGCCACCATGGTGCAATCGGCTTGGACGAGTTTCTATAAAAACACAACTGGCCGTGGAAGGGTGATCTTTGCCGTTGGAGTGCACTAGTGACTCCTATGGGCTGGGACTCCTACTACGGGCTGGGACTCCTATGGGCTGGGATGGGTGCAGTAAGGACATAGGAACTACGGTGAGCAAGTAGAATACTATAGCAGTGGCAACACAGAAATGTGTGGGGAGGATGCATTGGCATATAGCGATTAAATTGTGCAAAACATTTGGTAATATAATTGGATAATCTAAATGAAAATAAATCAAATACAAGAATAATGTCGGCTACTTTTCCTCTCTGAAAATGTACCACATGTCTCTAATTAAATGCACGCCTTAAGAACTGACAGTCACATATGTTTCTTGCTCTATCTCATTTACATGAGTGACAGAGAGAGAGTTAAGGGTTGTCTGGAAGTGTTGAACTGACAGCCTGCATTCTGCCTATGTCGGGGATCTCAGAACTGGCACTTAGGGGGTGGTAGGGGGCAGTGATCCCAGGCCTACTGACAAAAGGCTGGCGGGCATGAGGTGGGCATGAACCATGAACACGCTCCCATTCCTTCCTGACGCCTTGGGAGACGCCATAGCAACCAAATGGAGAGAACCGGGCCCTCCTCACCATTCCATGCATGCCCGACATGCTCCTTTGTCAAGTCTTCCTCTTCTGTGGTCCTTGGAGCAGAGATAACGGACATGTCTTTAATGTTGAGCATGGTCCTCCTCCCTCCCGCCCTGCCCCGCATGGAGTCCTGCTGGCCAATCGGCCATCTCTCCTCGCATCAAGTTCAAGGCAATGGTGGCAACTAAGCGTTGGCTGTGATTATGCCATGGCTGTGCCGTTTCAAAAGGCCCTGCACCGAGTCACGCTTTCTGCAATTGCGCCGCAGTATGAATCTTAAACATTCTGGCACTTTCTTTTAAGATTTGCATTTCAGCCTGCAGAATCCTAGAGGCATTAATGGACAATCGGAACTTTCTTCACAACACCGCTTGAGAATTCCGGCATTCGTTCAGCACATGGGCACGACTGCTCCCTTGCACTCGGCATACAAAAGGGTGATTGTGTGGAGCCCGGGAGTAAAGCTCAGTACCCAGTGGGCGCCCGTGGAAAATGGGCAAGATGACTCCCTCACTAGGGAATACTGACATCACACAGACGGTATGTTCTGCTGTCCTGGCGCTGCTCCTCGTTTCAGTAGAACAAGCAGCCGACAGAATAAGGCATCAGGCTGGCCAGTCCTTTAATTGCATTATGAAAGTGTTTACAAGCTTTATGAAACAGATAAGAGTTTACAACTAAGAGATTCATTTTCGTTAAACACATTCTTTGATTTCATTCCAGCCACCATACGATCCACGATTCCATGAAAAAAAATCTTTATGAAAAAAATATTAAGCTCTATTTTTGATACATCACAGACAATTGAAGAAATGTTCTCATTTTATAATGGAGCCAAAAGGGGCGAGCTGCATGTCTAAGCATTTGTGTGTCCTTGTGTCCAATCCAACCACACCTCTGTTGTCACCAATAACATGGCATCAACATACATGACAGAGATCCACAGGGAAGGCAACTGCCGCAGAATTCTGCGGCTCACAGCCTGGTCTTAAAACTCTCTTCCAGTTGTTGCCCACATCCATGATCAACCCCTACACCCCTTCCTGCACATTTAGATCAGCTAACACAGTCTGTCCCTTCCTTCCTTCTCTACAACACCCTGGCCAACACTCCAGGCATCCTAGACCATTCTCCATCAGTGTTGCCAACTCTCGTCAGAGAAATAAGCCAACCCACCCCCAAATAAAAAGCAAGCCAAATCTTGCGAGAGAAATAAGCCAAATATCACCTCCCAAAACAAGCCCAATAATATGGCCGTATTCTTAATAAAAAAATATTAGATGCATGGTATATAATGATTTATGTTTTGGTATTTCTAATAACATTACACACATACTTGAAGTAGAGACACCAGACGGATTCTATCACTCAATGTGATTCACACTCCTCCACAAACCATTATGGGGAATTATGATAATGTATGTACTTCAAAGAAATGTTGGCTTGTTGTTTGTTAGATTTGGAAAAGAAGCCACCGTGTTTTTAAAAAAAGCACCCCCCCCCCCCCCCCCCCCAACTCAACTCTCTATAATAAAGTAATGATGCCTTAAAATGACGCATGCACAACTATTCACAGCTATAATTAAAACTAATATTTTAACTGAATCCACATACTTTATACATTGCAGCTGATGATGTTCCACATTCCCCAGGGTTCCTGGGCCGGCTTGTGGCTACTTAGCATAGAGCTTTGAAATACAGATTCATAATTAGATTGTCGTTTCTTTCCTGAGGGTGACAGACATAACTGTGGCAGTCAGTCTCTGGTATTGATATTTGATGAGAGACCGACTAACGCATGCATCTCCAAGTAGGATGAGACCTGGGGAAACCTCCCACCGCAGATGGGTTTTGATCAGCCAGTCCCTTTCATTCTTTACCCTCCTGCTCACGGCACGTGCGCTTCCCATTCACCAACTCTCCGTACCCAGCTACCAATTACAGTGTGGGGAGAACACAGGTGTGATGTGTTTGATGCAAAGACAGACATTTATGTGTGTGTGTGTGTGTGTGCGTGTGTTACCGTGAAGCGTTCACGTAGATATCTTCAGGGCGCGTACTCTACATCTGCGTTTGCCACATCAAATCAAGGACATACTGACAGCTTGACACGAGGAGGCAAAGCCAGGCTACGCGCACTGAATCCCGAAACATCATGAGTGAAACAACTTCATCTCTTGCATGTGTCTGATGGCTTCCTTTGCAAATGACTGAGCATAAAGCTTTTCTATTGATTGGTAAACATGGAGGGAGGGTGTGTTACTGTGTGTTGGCTAATGCATACCTTAAATGGTGATGGAGTTAAGTGCATTCACTCTGACTCACTCTGATTTACTCCATCACTTCACTCATGCTCCTGTCAAAATGCAACTGCCTGGAAATGAACGCTGACTGAGAGGAAATATGCTCCATGTTATGAATATTATTCATCCACTTCAGGACAGGCCAGACAAAATATCTAGCCGTCGATAATGTGAGGATATTTTGGGGATGATTGTCAGTGCTTTCAGAAGAACATTTTGGTGACATAGATAAAGACTGTTCATTTCATCCGGCCAGAACAATCGAACAAGTTCAGAAAATGTAATCACTACTGTAATGCAGCCTTTAACAGTAGCATTATTTGTGACTTAATGTCCTGTCACAATACCAACCTGCAATCATTTAGAGACCAGGCGGGGCTTTAAAAGTGTGACGCGCACCCCCCTGGTGGAGTGCCAGAGCATTGCGTGGAGAGACACAAGTTGAAAAGGACAGTTGCGGTCATTATCCAGATATAACACAGAGCTGAATTCAGTGATCAGAATCAAGCATTCAACCAAGCCGTGTAATAACTATGTATACTATTACTATATTGGATTGCCCTACTGTACATTCAGCATCTCTGCTCTCTCTAGGTCGTCCTTGGACGAGCCCTTCAACAGTATCTCCAGTCATCTTGTCACTAAAAACTAAGCTTCAGAGTTCAGACCTCTCAAAACAAAATAATTCGACAACTTCTCTGCGTAAAGCCCATGAACCACCTAATTCCAACACACCTTTCTAGTCTGCAATGGCTCAGGGTAGAAGACGGGGTTATGCAAATAAAAATGGTTTGGTAACTATTTATGATAGTCAAAGGGGCAGTGCATGTCCTCAGTACCCTCATACTGGACCAACTACTTCTCCAAAGTGAGACACCCACAGCCACAATAATAAGGGAGAGCGAGCACGCTCTGGTACTACCCACATTTAGAACATATTATCATTCTGCTACTCTGCCACCGGTTTGAATGAACAACAGAAAAACATCCAGAGGCCTTTTAAATAGAATGTAAATATGGACGGGTCTCCTTAGCATGTGTCTGTTACATGAGACAGGGTGTGTGTTAGAGACAGTTGTGACGGCACAGTAGTTGTACCGGTAATCCTTCCCCTTGTAAAGAACCAGAAGGTATACATAATGGGCCTCCTACCTTTAGAACGTGTGTGCTAACTCCTCTTAAGCTGTGACATCATAATTATTTTTAATGTCATAATTGAATGATTGAATTGAAGAGAGACTGTCACTATTCAGCATGGGGTCTGGCAGGGTTTAGGTTTAGGAGCTATAGAGACTGTAGCTAGTCACTATTCAGCATGGGTTCTGGCAGGGTTTAGGAGCTATAGAGACTGTCGCTAGTCACTATTCAGCATGGGGTCTGCAGGGTTTAGGAGGTAGAGACTGTAGCTAGTCACTATTCAGCATGGGGTCTGGCAGGGTTTAGGAGATATAGAGACTGTAGCTAGTCACTATTCAGCATGGGGTCTGGCAGGGTTTAGGAGCTATAGAGACTGTAGCTAGTCACTATTCAGCATGGGGTCTGGCAGGGTTTAGGAGCTATAGAGAGACTGTAGCTAGTCACTATTCAGCATGAGGTCTGGCAGGGTTTAGGAGCTACAGTATAGAGACTGTAGCTAGTCACTATTCAGCATGGGGTCTGGCAGGGTTTAGGAGCTATAGAGAGACTGTAGCTAGTCACTATTCAGCATGGGGTCTGGCAGGGTTTAGGAGCTATAGTGGCTGTAGCTAGTCACTATTCAGCATGGGGTCTGGCAGGGTTTAGGAGCTATAGAGAGACTGTAGCTAGTCACTATTCAGCATGGGGTCTGGCAGGGTTTAGGAGCTATAGAGACTGTAGCTAGTCACTATTCAGCATGGGGTCTGGCAGGGTTTAGGAGCTATAGAGAGACTGTAGCTAGTCACTATTCAGCATGAGGTCTGGCAGGGTTTAGGAGCTATATAGAGACTGTAGCTAGTCACTATTCAGCATGGGGTCTGGCAGGATTTAATAGGAGCTATAGAGCGGCTGCTTGGAAAACATAAGGTTCCTGGTTTGATTCCCAGCTCCTCATGGCTGCATGTTGAAGTGTCCTTGAGCAAAACAATGAACCCCCTAACTGCTCCCGAATCGATGAGCAGGTGCCTTGCATGGTTGCCTCTGCCGTTGGGGTTTGTGAAATGCACTTTGTAAAGTGCTTCGGATAAATAAATGCTTTGTAAATGCACCATTAATTAGCCATCTGTCCGCTCCAGTATATTGGATGGATGGATAGCTTTTATTGATCCCGCAGACGCAGTGTAAATTCAGGCACCAGAGACAGCACAGCAGTAAAAGTTACAGATACAGGGCATAGACCGGTACAGAAGAATAAAGACACGTCACAACAAAAGGCACCCTCAAACAAACAGTAGTACTTTGCTTTGCTTTTCTACCGTGCGTTACATAAAAACTCCTGTCTGACGGTCAATAAAGTTGATTGAGTTGGATACCGTTTCTCCCTCTAATTCCTTGTATTTCTAGCAATAGTAAAAAAAAAGTTTAGAGATAAGTGGTTTAGCACTGACGAAAATAGAGCCCATGGTATTTTGTATTTGTTGATGACATTTGTGTGTTGTTTTTTTGTTATGTTGATGAATACATAGGAACACAGTGGAAAACTGGAAACAAGTACCCAGGACCTTGTTGTGTTATCCTTTTAGCCTAATGTCCAACTGTACCACGTGCTGTTTACATTTATTCTGACTAACAATAAATCCTTCATACTGTATATTTGGCTAACTCTGCATCTTTCCTTATTACCTCTTACTTTTGGTTTCCATTTATACTGTGCTCTTGCTGCGTGCTCTGGCACTCACTAAACGGTGTGCATGCATGAGTGTGCAAACTGAAACATGTCAACGGTACAACTCGTCCCTTTTACATGAATCTCTGTACGTTTTAACTGGAGCATTGTCTGTTACTCTGGTCACGAGGAAGAAACCTTGGTGCACCGACTCTCCTTTTATTCTCCGTTTCTATGTCAGAGATTGTCTGGCACAGATATGCCTTTGAAGCATAGAGCATAGCATAGGGTATGGTTACGATGCCACCCCACCATGATTCTGTCTGGATACCTATAGCCTACACATTTTGTGCATAGGCTGAGCAACGTCTTTCAGTCAAGAGCAAATAAATCATTTATAACTCCAGCAACTGATGAATCTCAATTTATTTGTAATGCTGCACGACTGAAGTAGCTTCTCTCTCAAGATCAAACAACAAATGCAATGTTTCACGGTGTTCTTCCTGACTAGTCAACTAACTTTACTGTCACGCTTCACACGTCCCAAACTCTTCTCCCTTCTGGCTCTTAAACTATGGAAATGGAATGCACTTCCCATAGCAATCAGAACTGCAGACTCACAATAATCAGTTGGATAAATATGATTCGAAGTGGAACGTGTTCCTCAGTCATGTTGCAGGTCCTTTGATGTGATCCATGGTCAGGCAATGCACTTTTGATTGTTTACTGTATTAGTATACACTAGTCCTTACCCGTTGTGAGATATTTGCCCCCCCCCCCCCCCCCCCTTGTGGCCGTGAAGGGTACTGCGCCCGGGTGCGTTTGTAATTGACTAATAAATTAATTAATAATCATTAATGTGTCAAATCAAAATTCGTTACGCCCTCCATATGCATATGGTCAATGCCTGTGTGAAAAGTGGGAGTGATTGGTGCAGGCAGTAAGGAGTTACGGGACTGTTTCTGACAGACACACACACACGGACACTCAGACATTCGGTTAATTATAGTATGATGATGATGATGATGATGATGATGATATGATACGGTTGATGATGCTGCGTGTTTGGTTGTGTAAACTAATTTAAACTTTTAATTTGATTAATTTGTATTTTTATTTGTTTATCTTGTCTATCCTTGTTTTAGATTATGTTTCTGTGTTCATACATAATGTCCATGAATACGTATTCTGTTGTTGTTGTTGTTGCTTGCGTTTGTATTTTCTGTTTTCTGTGTTTGTAAAAAAATCTAAATAAAGTACTGATCATAAAAAATTAAAAAAGAACTGCAAACTCACTCCCAATCTTCCGCCATAGTCTGAAAACCCACCTCTTTTGACTCCATTTTAGCCTGTAGCCTTGATGACCTTACAGCCGTATACAAAGGCTCAATTTATGTAACTTAAATAGCTTTTTATGTAGACATAGCACTCTATAGTGGATATGACTAGTTTCATTATATAGATATTCCACTGTTAGGTTCTTAGCTTGCTCACTGTAAATCGCTCTGGATTAAATGCCTAAATTGTAACGTAATCTTCCATTAACAGTCAGAATTGCAAATTCACACACACACACACACACACACACACACACACACACACACACACACACACACACACACACACACACACACACACACACACACACACACACACACACACACACACACACACACACACACACACACACACACACACACACACACACACGCACGCCTCAATCTGGACGCTCTGACTCTGAGTGACATTCAGACTGATGTTGAATAGTAGCTTCCTGACACTTTGCCATGTGACATTTATTAGCATGTTGACCATTCATTTTACTCTACTATATTAGGAAAATAAAGGCTATCTTTACTAGCAAATCTCAGTCTTATAGAAAATGCCTGCCTCAGGCTATCCATGCTCTCCTACGAAATGATGATGGGTAAACCACTGACGATAGGATCCAACAGGAAGCATGCACATCTCCAGAAATTCTACAGGTGCTAGTCAAAAATATACGTACAATGAAAAGGAAGGGATGTCTGCACACTTGTTTCTCTGCTCCCAGGAAAATTCTTTATTAAACAGACCCTTTAATAAAAGGGTCTGTTTAATAAAAGGGTCTGGCCCACAAGACCCTTGTGGGCCTTCGTCAGGTATGAGTACAAAACATCAAGAGGCGTATTATATACAACAGCATATGGGCAGGTCAACATGGAACAAGCTCTGTGTCCTCATTGCAACAGAGCATTAAACGTTGTTTAATAAAGAATTTTCCTGGGAGCAGAGAAACAGTGTGCGGACATCCCTTCCTTTTCATTAAACCACTGAAGAGACACAGTCTCGGTATTAGTTATTGTACAACCCCTGCTCTGTTTGTGTGTGAACAATCAAAGCCTCCGTTTTTTTTTCGTGAATGAGATTCTTCTCTGACCTGGTGGAGATCGTTCCCCAAGGTGAACTCCTGGAAGTACCCGGGGGCGGCCGAGGAGGCGCGGACAGCCTGCCACAGCTGGTGCTGGCAGCCTCCCAGGTAGTGGGAGCGCACCCCTGGCAGGAGGCTGTAGTTCCTGAACACGTAGGCCTTCAGTGGAAGGCCCCGGTTCACTATGGTGCTCACTGCTGACACCTGCAGGACGGCACATGTCGTCAACTGATGTTTTCTTTAGCACACAAACTGTAGCATTTCCATGGATTAAAGTAAAATGAAAGCTCACTCTTGAAAAAATGAGCATGGCGAAGTCCTTTTATGTGTGAGTGACACACACACAGTTTCCTAAACAATTAACACAAATATGTAGAAATGATGTTTTAGTGATATTGTTCCTGCTATTCCACATACTAGTACCAATCAGGAGGTGGTTGCACCACCAGAACTTACGTTCTGGTGGTGCAACCACCTCCAGGTGAATAAATCACAGATTGAAGCTTTAAGTTAACCTTTGCTTTTAAGAAATATCCGACACCATTGGGGTTTTGTGGAAAATGCTTCAGATCGTATTTGCTAATTTGACCACTTTAAATGGTCTAATCTTTAGAAAACAAAAACTGAAAATAGCCGATCTACAAGTGCTAGTCGAACGGCTATTTTCAATGCAGTCGGAAGTCGCGGTCAGATTTAGCCCCTACTGGATCTATGGAATCCAAATGACTGAAATCTGTCGTGGCGACTGAGAGCTTTAAATCCATGCATGCAAGTACTTTACATTGTGCTGAAACGGCAGGTCACGCAAGTCTGCAATTGGACATATGAGGGTTAAAGATTGAAGGGAATATAATATAAGCCTGAGCTTAAGCTTTATCCTCTGCTGACGTCACATGGTCACAGACGTCACAGATGTGGCATATAATGTACATTACATAAACCTCTTTTAATGACGAAATATAACAAAAGTGGAATGCACACGGTCCACCCAAACATCTTTATAAAATGAATAGTTCCGGACCGGTCCATGAGTATGATTGGCTGAGCATTGGTCGAAATGCTTACATACTACATACCAGTACATGTGACCACTGTGATCAGTACCATAGCAGCAAACACATTGTATCAAAAAGTGTGATTTTCTAACATTACATTACCACTTTTATTTGGGGTATTTCAACGCGAAGGATTAAAAGGGCTAGCTTGGAGATGCCCAAGTGTGAGGGGGGGAATGGGCTTGCCAAAAAGTGTGATTTTCTTTTTCTGTGTAGGCAGTTGGGGACTACTTCATAAAAGCAATAAGCCATGCAAGGAGGTGGTCTGCAGTGATTTTAGAACGCGCATTGCCCCTGACAATGCCCCTGAGCTGTTCTAACATCACTTTAACCACAACCTCTCAGGGCTTATTGCTTTATATTCTACTGTTCCAGCATCGACACCAACAAAATATATCACAGGAAAGAAAAAACACAGTGGTCGGCTTGGCAATGAATCAATTTAAATATCACCTCCAGCTGCAGAAGATCAAGTCTGATCCTACCAGTACAACTCATTTTGCTCTGCAGGCAGGCTGGCTGAAGCATGACTGTTTTGTTTTTACTTTGTCCTACGGCCGTGCTGGGTGCCAAAAATAGAAAATCTATACTCTCAAACTAAAGGAGTCACAGCTGCAATGCCTTGTGAGCTTGTAAATCTGCTATTTTCGGAGAATGTCAAATGAAGCATTACAGTGCAAACCCTTGGTTTTGGATGTGCACAATGCACATCCAAGACCTGCAGTGGAATATCAGAGCAAGGGGTGGTGCAATCAGACAGAGACAGAGCCAGCAGGCTTTCTCTGTAACCTCATTATAGACCTACTGGGATACAGGCTGACAGGGCCGTGCTACACCAAGAGACGACAGACAGGTAGCATCGAGACAGAACATCTTCTGACGCTCTCACCTTTGGGCAGTTGGGGTCTCTTGAAGTTTCCACCATGAGATCAGCGCCCATCCTCTCTCTGTGGAGGAGATGAAAAGGTTGATGTTACACAGCATGGGTGTACTACTTTGATTTACGCTTTCTTTGGTTTAGGCTTTCCTTTTGCTCATTCCACGGACGTCCGATCCTTACAAACTATACCTTGTTGTAAAGGTGACTAGTCTATGATTAAAATGATATTAAATACAATACCAATTGGTATTATTAAAGTGGAGAAATAATGGACCAAAGTTAAGTTTCCAAACTTTGTGTGCTGAGTTTAGTTCAAATAGCCAATCTACAAGCTCACAAAGTGTCGATGTAGATTGGCTAGCTGAACTGTTTTAAAATGTATCTCCATGAGGCAGCTTGATGTACAAGTACACCCCCTGGACATGAGTTTTGGTATGACCCGGCCGGGGATCGAACCCCGAACTTCCAGTCTCAGGACGGACACTCTAACAACAAGGCCACTGAGCTGGTACAATACTGATAATGAATGATCAAAAATCTGAATGTGTAAATATTTTGTGAATAGTCATCCCACAATATGAAAATCTAGGTATTTGGTCAGAAATATGATATTTGAATTTGCCATTTCCCAGTCCTAATAATAAAGTGTAAAACTGACTTGACGGTGTTTTGACATTATGTCACACAGTGGAACTGACTTTAGGATTTTCTCCCAGGCCTCGCTGTCATAGAAGGCGTGGCTCCAGCCCATCTTCATCGTGCCGACGATGAGGTTCTGCTTGAAGACGTCAGAGCCCAGCTTCCTGTACAGATCGTCACATTCACTGAGCGGGAGTTGGAATACACCCAGCATGAAGCCCATAATCGCTCCTGTGGAGTGAACATAAAATGTGTATAAATGTGCACTGAGCCAGACGCACACATACAGGCAATTACCCACGCAAACGCAGACACAAAATGATTGAGAGACAATAGGAAGCCTTTTTAACCCGTTAAAACCAGGAAAGCATCCGTGCCATTTTGGATTTTAGATAATAAAAAAATGGCAGATATATACAGTACAACCGAGCTTGTACGTACATCCACATTTTTAGGAAGAAATGTATAAAATAAATAATCTGGCCCAAACCACTGCCGTAGTGGGTTCGGCCCCCGATACCTGAAAACTGTTTGCAAGTGTTTGAAAACATTTGTGCAATTTTTGAATTACGAAAATCTGTGAGAACTACTGATTTAATAGGCATTTGTAGAATCGGCCTCAGCAGGTCTTAATTAGTTATAAACACGCCCTTGTCAACAGGGAGTCCAGAAAATTCAGCACGTCTCCAGTGAATGCCATTAAAAAGGTATGTATGGGAGTTGTTGACAAAGAACCACAGCAGCAACGTAAAGATCATCCTCCTCTCCGTCCCCCGGCTAGTCAAGCCCTAAGGGCTACTGACAGGGACTTGATGGATTATCTCTTAAGGATATCATTACACTGGGCTCATCCATTCCCAGCCCGTGGATGTGATTATCATGGCCAGAGCAGTGATGTTCTGTTTGTGTCGACGTTACCATAATGCATACACACCCAGTCATCATGTCATTTTAAAGAGAAAATTATACATCACTATATTTGCAAAGCTTTTGTGAAACAAATTCTCTCAGGAATTCATTACAACAACGTTCGATTCCCGTTGTAAACATGTGCTGCATGACTTCCACTCTCTGCACTGTTGTCAAGTCTAAATAAAGAAATAAGGCCATGGCATTGCCATCATTGGCATGGGAGAACATAGATAAGGGGTAGGAGAATGATTTGGGTGGCCTGCGCTAGCCCAGATGCGCCACAGATGTGTTTTGAATCAATGTTGCAAATAAAATGTAATCTGTCGAGGACGTACACACGCATGTGCGTGTCATGACATGAATACATCCACAAAAGACGCAAAATATTACACGGCCTGTAAAAATACTTTGGACGCAAATAGCTGACAGAAAATGGTCTGAATAAAGCATTTGTTGAAGATTAAAACTATAACACTGCTTAAATAAATAATGGCCGTGGCTTTGTTATGGTCCAGCCAGATTCAGATTAGTGTGTCAGTGAGGCCACTGAGACCAGACAAGAACACAGTGGTAAATGGGTTAATGGGAGATTGCTACCGGCGGGTCCAGTTTTTAAATATAGTTTATACAACAATATATATCCTGTCTGTTGATTTAACTCTTGAGAGCGTACACATTAATTCAAATGAACACTTACTTCAGTCTATAACTCTGGAGTGTACACTCTCAGCGTTAAATTAACACTCCTCAGAGTCCTCAGATGACTGTAAATTGTCAATTTAAGGTCAAGGTCAAGGACTCTTAAGACCCTTTTAATACAAATAATGAAAAGAAAAGTACCATTTCTGCATCAAAAGTAATCAACAAACTATACTATAAAAACTGGTCAAACATTGGCCAAATTGTCAAATAATATTAGAAAGAAGCAAGGATTTAGAAAATAGCTGATCTACAAGCTCACATTAGATCTGCTATTTTCACAATATTTATCTGTTCAAACAAAATGTAATGTCTCAACTCTTACAATTCCAAGTGTGTGTCAGGGTGGGGGTCCCCAGTACAAATAGGATTATTGGGGGGGGGGGGGGTGGGGGGGGGGGGGGGTCACGGCCTGAAAACGTTGGTTACCATTGGTGTACACTACATACAGTATGTTTATGTTGTGTAATGTGTACACTCCAGTCCTAACCTATGTGCCACATGGCTCAGGAAACAAAGGAAGTCCAAAGGCTAATTACACTATTTCTTACTTTAAAAAAGAAGTAGGGCAGGATGCCAACCTACATACCTGTGCTGACTCCACAGATGTAATCAAACAGCTGGTAAATACGTTTCCCTGTCAGCGTCTCCAGTCTCTGCAGAGTCTGAAGGGCAACCAGTCCCCTGAAAGTTTACACCCGGAGACAAAGAAATACACCAACAGTTCAGTCACATCCCAAGATACAAATACACTCACAACTCCATTCTCTTTATTCAGACCGCAGCCATCTTGCCAGCAAGGTTATACCTAGGTGACACTTCCCATAGACAGCCCATTCCTCCAAACAGAAAAGTCCTCTCTAATTATATTAAACAACATCAAAATCACCAACATTGCAGCTGTAGGGAAAGCTTGAATTATCCTCTTCCAATCTGTAAAGTGTTTGTTTCATAAAAATCCACCATAGACATTTCCTGCCAAGAAATTCCTTGCAGATGATTTTTTTCTAAGTGCTGGAGTTTGTAAGTGCTCGTTGACTATCACTCAACGGCCCATGTGTACCACCTGTTTTGAATGTGCACATAATGCAGGAGGCAGCAGGAGGTTGCTTTACTGATAACGAGTGCTTCCATACTCTGATACTTAAAAAATAATCATCTGCAAGGAATTTCTTGACAGGAAGTAGCTCATGAAATGTCTACGTGGATCTTTATTAAACAAAAACTTTACAGTTTGAAAGAGGATAATTCAAGCTTTCCCTACAGCACCAATGTTGGTGATTTTGACGGTGTTTAATATAATTAGAGAGGACTTTTCTGTTTGGATGAATGGGCTCTCTATGGGAAGTGTCACCTAGGTATCACCTTGCTGGCAAGATGGCTGCGGTCTGAATATGGAGAATGGGAGATACACGTACGCATGCACGCAAAATATGGTCGTTTCTGTACAGAATTGAATTGTGTATTGAATTCTCTTCAGTAGGCTGATTATACCGCCAAATATAAACTCAAGTAGGTTATAAGCAATGATTAAAACTGCAATCCAAAACTTATTTTAATGTATAAAACATTAAGATGAGAGAGAGAAGCTGATAAACAGCTAAAAGACACTCACATCCCAGCCTCACTATAGGCTCGTTGCTGGATCAAAATAAGTTAATGGTGTATGAATAATAAACATCCGCACACCAGTATTGCTGCTCCCAAATCTTTCATATATTTTTAAATGTTTATGTAATTTGAAAGTGAAATATCCCTTTTTATAATGGTTGATGATTTAACATGCAAACTCCACACAGAAAGGCCCTTTTGCCAACCCCACCTAGGGTATGGCTATGGGCAATGATTACGCAAGGAGAGAACACACCCCATGCCCGAAAAATGTACCATCTATGGTCAGAAATCAGAACCCGTACCTCAACCCTCCTCCATCTATGGTCAGAACCCGTACTCCCCGGCCTTTCACAGGGTCATTGTATCCCACCAGAGTGAGGGCCTCTCGAACCGCGGCCCTCAGACCCGGATCACTGACCTGTCTCAGACGCAGCAGACACGGGATCACTTTCTCCTAAATGTCACACACACACACACACACACACACACACACACACACACACACACACACACACACACAAAGTCAGCAGGAAAATTTATAAAGTGATTGCTCCTACTGCAAATTAGTGCTTTGCCTGTGCATACAAATACAATGACCTACTACTTTACTGTATTTTAAATTCTCCCCACGTAGTACCTATTAGGCTTTGATCTAAGTCCCTCTGACAGACAAGTGAAGGCAGAATTTGATTAAAATATGCAATGTGTTCAATGGGATACTCAGGCCACTGCACATAAGGGCATCTGTAATGCAGATGAACGCTCAAGGGAGTCAGCATACTGTATAGCAGGCTGGCTGTGACATTAAGCAGCTCCACGCAGCAGCATGTGAGCCTGTTGCCACAACAAAAAATTGAATTCAGGCTGGCATTGGACAACTTCCACACAAACAAAAGCCATTCCTGATTCATGCTAGCAACGACAGGATTATTATGTATGCGTTTTAAAAGGCATGCTGATCAAGGAATCAGATGCCCTGTTAAAGCCTTATAGGGCTGTCACGAAGACTCACAATAATAACATTTTACTTGACGATTAATCGCCGCTCAAATAATTGCGGTTAACGATTTAATTGCATTTCTGTCGTTGAACATTGGAACATTATGAATGAACATTCGTAACATCAATAGTGGAAATACCATTTCTTGAAATGAAAATGTTTGAAAACATCAACGGTCAATGTAAATTAATTGTGCAAAAACATCTTTGCGATTAGGCGATTATGTAATAACTGTGACAGTGCTAATAAAGCCTAGGGCTGTTGGCCATTTACAAAGAAAACACAACCCAACATAAAAAGTTCACCTTTACTGCCACGCCACGGGTCTCTGGGAACTCCATCAGGTGGTAACTGAAGTCCTCCACTCTGTTGGTGTAAAGCCTTACATCTGAGGCCCTCCCAAGAGACTGGACCAGGGCCCGGGTCCGATTGTCCACACTCACCCTGGCAATTATCTAGAAGAATCAAATACCAACCACATAACAGAAACCAGTTAGGGCCTCTTTTTTAATAAATATATGTTTTTTATAGGCATAGATGAAAAATTAAACATACAATTACACATTTGCAAAAAATAATCTGTAAACTCGGTTAGTAGATTTGTTAATGACATAAGAGAAAACCTTTGAAACTGGACACTTTAGGGCCTTTCAAACACAGAGCACTATAATACAATAACGATTTAGTGAACTATAATTATCTTCATTCATATATATCGTTACAGTTATAGTACTTTGTGTGAATGACTTAAGGGCAGTCCATACTGTCTCCGACCACCGAACTTTTCGTCGGAAAGATCAGACTTAAATTTTTTCTCCGAAGTAGAGTTCGGCGAGTCACAACATATGGGAGTGCAGCTTTCAGAACAAACATTCGGAGGAATGCCTTTCAGAAGTTGCGAGTGACGTCATGTTGTAGTTGTACCGGAGCTTTCCAACAAAAAGTTCAGTGGTCGGAGACAGTATGGACTGCCCTTAAGTGAGCTTTTAAAGTCTTTGTCACAGACATTCTGAATCTGAAAGACAAATACTCATGTCCTTCAGCCTGTTGTTGCCCTTATTCTTGTCTATTCGGCTCTGCTGCAGTATTGTTTTGAGCTGCGCACTTTAACCGAATGTTGATTTCTTTCAGAATCTTTACCTGTCTCTCAAGAGACCTTGCCTTTTGCCAGGTTTAAATACTGTTTCTCGTGTTAAAAATAATCTGTAAAACCATTATCAACATTGCTTTGCATATTATGTAAAGAGTTTGTAATATAGTTATTAACTAATGGTTTTGGTCAGGTGTGTCCATATCTCCCTACCACATGGAATACAACATAGCCAAAGTACATGCAAAATCTTATCAACAGTTTGCAGGCCTCGGTTACTTTCTAGGAACTGGGTTATTTTTGGTTAAACATTCCATGAATTGAACACGTCAGCCAGTGCATCATTACAGCATCACACGTCACACAGTAATGAGTCACATGGTTTGACATCACATGTTAAGCCCATGTCATTGGAACATTTCCATGATATGCTCTGGCCTGTACTGTATGACCTACAGTATCATATTTCACCTCCCTTGCATTTATGTTATGTACATACTTTATCAGCATCAGTACAAAGACAGACCAAGATAAGTAAATGGAACACACAGACAGACACCTAACAACACGCATATCTCTTAGTTTATATACAAAAGCAGCAAACTAAATTCACACAAGGTTACATGTCTGAACGTATGGCAGCAAAATTATGGCTTAACAAAAAATAAATCTAAATTATTTTGCTTAATTTTGTAATAATTTGGTGGACATGTTTTCATCATCTTCATGACTTTATCATTATGCTTATCAGAGCCATATCTTAATGAGTTACATTTTTTCTTTGTGAACTCATCTACCTCTGATGGATGCTGATAGATGGCTTGTATGATGTTATGCGACTGTATAATAAGTGTATAATGCTGAGGAGAAATTAAAATGAATTGCATCGAGTTTCACAAAATACACAATTGTGTGAAACCTAAAAACAGTGTAGTATAATTATTACTTCCATTATCCACTTAAACCCTGTAGTTTTGTTTATTCACCCCTGGGAGTCTATACCCCTCCATATTTCCGCTTCTACGCAAAATCTCTTTGCCAAAAACAGCAGATCTACAATCTCACAACGCGCTGCAACATGGTGCATTGTGAACTTGTTGATCTGCTATTTTCGACATGACCAGAATAGGGACACTAGGGTTGATGTGGTTAATTGTGCAGCCCTAAATCTGAACGTACCGCCAGACAACATACCTTTTCTCTTTGCAGGAGGAGTCTCTTGGCTTTCTCCTCTGCAGCTTTTTGATCCTTATTGACCGTGAGCTCGACAGGCTGTTTTTCCTGCACGTCCTCCAACATCTTCTCCTCCACACTGGACTCTGCCGTCCTGAACTTGGGGACCAAGGGAGCAATGTAGTTCCCTACAAAGGCCTGGACAGAGGGAGCTGAGTAGGACAGGTAGTGACCTATGCCCTTCTTTTGTGACGATGGGGCGCTCGTAGCAGCAGCAGGCTCTGAAGCCGAGATATTGGACACTTGCACGAGTTCACTAGTTTGTTGGCCCGGGGACTCTGAGGAGATGGATGATTTTCCACCGCTGTCCACTTTCTTCTCATCCGTCTTAGTACTGCTGCTGAAGTATGCGTTGATGTGATGGGACAGGTAGTTGTACGTCTCATCCAGGTTGGCTGAGAAGGTGCTGGGGTGGAAGAGCTGTTGTGTGGCGGTGGCAGGTTTGGAAATAATTGCTCTGCTGGTCTCACTTCCATTTGGCGATGACAGCTTAATAATCTCTTCCGACACTTGTGTGGCAGCTTTCGTTTTGACAGTGGAAGCGTGAAGAACTCGCCGCAGCTTTTTCTCCCCTCGCTCGCGGCCGTTCGGAGCAGCAGCAGTGGCAGTTTCCAGGGCAGCATTACAGTTCGGTACAGAGGTAGTGGTACTGACAGGAAGAGGAGTCGGAGTGGTAGTAGTAGACACAGTTGAGGTGGGTGTCTGTGTGCATGGTGTTGTAACAGTGGGAGGAGGGTGGTTGAGAGTAGGTATGGTTGTGGTCTCTTCAGCATTTGGCTGAACTTCAAGGCTGGTCTCAACCTCTTTGCTCAGTTGGGAAGCATTGGGTTTGAGTCTAGCGATTTTAGACAAAAGTTCTGTTTGTGTGCTACTGCTGGCAGCACTGACAGCTTTAGAGACGCTGTCGAGTGTGTTCCTGAAACGTGCCATGTATTGACTGAGACCCACGGACCAACGAGAGGTCGAGGGGTTCAAACACAAGGAACTGGTGTGCAGTCCAAGCCGCTGTCTCGTCTGACTCGCTCTGCAGAGCCAGCCCTTCCGTCCTCGACCTCGCGGGTTCTGGACGTGCTTCCACCTGAGATAGCCAAAATCGTGGATGACGGGCTGTCTTACGTAAAGCCTGTAATGGGAGGCACGCAAAGGAGACAGTGGAAGTGATGAAGCCGGCCTCTGAGCTTGCATGTGCCACAAGTCAATGGCTCTGCTCACTTTCAGCACCCAGGTCTCTGGAGCCCCCCTGTAAGCCATTGCTTTTTTAGGTCTTTGAGGTCACTTGTGTCAACTGTCATCTACTACACACTCTTGCTTTTCATAAAGCTGGTGAACAGGAGAAAAGAAAACATGATGCAAGCATGAGTGAAAGAAGCTAAGGAAAACAAAATGCTATAAAATATAATGATGGTGATGAGATAGGATAGCTATAGCATTAATCAAGTTTATACTTGATATTCTCCTTGTATATACTGTGGTTGACAATATACACGCAACTATAAGCTGTTATGTAACTGCACTTCACATTCATCAGCATTAAGCTAGCAAACTGCAGAGTCAGAGATCAGTCAGCTAGACAGCCATGCTAACATTAACAACAACTGAATGAACAGAACTTGATGAACAACTTACCAGTGTTCTTCATGGGAGCTTTTCAAGGAAGATATTCCTTTTCGACATTCATTAAAATATAATTCAGATAGTGGTGAATGTATAAATACAACATGCATTCACATTCCACAGTCACCCAGACGAACTAACGTGTGTTGTTGTTGACAGTTTCTTTCCAGAATGGCGGATTGGCGGTGAATGTTCATGCCATCAGAACCATAGAGTAAGACAGAGTTACGACATTGAGGGGGCTGAAAACAGCCTGGTCACGTGGTCCATGTACTCGCGCGAGCCAGCCTATAGACTCTAATGCATTCCGTAAAGTTCCGGTTGTCCCTTTTCAATCGAAGTCTATGTAGAAGAGACTGGCCCCATGAAGTGAACGGAGTTGTCGTAACTCTGTCTTACTCTATGGCTCTGCATGTCATCATCTGTCTGGCCTGTAATTGGTTGCCTATCCCCTTCCCTAAGAATGGAACGTTTTCATTGGTTAAGGGATTCTCTGCCTCCTCAGCTGTGATGAGTGCTTTTTGAATGAAATTGTAGAAATAGACTAGTCTCAGGAAATTGTAGAAATAGACTAGTCTCAGGAAATTGTAGAAATAGACTAGTCCCAGGCCTAAATGTGTCTAAATGTGTAATAGCTGTTTATGTGAGCTTGTATGTAGATGGATGATTATAAAATGTATGTAATAATACAAAATGTAAACGTAACTATAAGATTTTTTTTTAAATATATATATAGGCCTATATATTATTAAGGAAAAAAAGTAATGGAAAAATCACGCATACTATCCATTTTTAAATGTTTATTTTATTTGAAATTGAGTAAAATTACTTAGTTACTTTCCACCACTGGAAATAACAGTAATCATTATAATCATTAGATAATCCAAATTTATCAGAACTTTAATATTCATATGACTTACCGTGAACCGTGACCATATTTAACTAGTATAGATATTTTATTTATGTATTTGTTTATTTAGAGTTTACATAGTATCTACATAGCAACTTCATCAGCGTTGTTTGTGTGTGTGCCTGTTTGATCCAACCTGAACAGATGAGGTTGACCACCATAATGAAAACGGTATATATTTGAAGCCATTCGTCCGTGAAGCTGTCCGTCGGGCGCGGAGGTGGAGCTTCTTTTCCATCCACCAGCTGTCTAAAAACCCCACGAAGAAGAAAACTTCAGCTACTTCTGACGCCTTCACGCCTCACAGTGTGCCCAGAGCCACTGAAGGTCCAGACAAACAACACCAGCTAACTTTATGTAGAGTCTGTGAAGAATATGAATAGAGTAACTATATTCTATCAATTCCAGGTTGTTAATCAACTGGTCTCTCACGCCATCTAAAGGTGTTGGAGAGGTACCACACAACCACAGATTCTTCCATGATCACAGCAAGCTAAATATATTGTATATTTCTATTTCATAGCCTATTTCAACAATGGTATATAGAAGCTATTATTTTGCCATATGTTTCCAGCAAAGATTTAATTTTTACAGTTTGTCATTACTGTTTATAACATCAGGATTCATTTATGAAATATTAATAGAATAAGTCATCTTTTACCCAGGCAAACAGTTATATAGCCACTTCCAAAGAAGTTTCAAAGGTTTTCTGAGCTGACAACATGTCGCAATGTGCAGCGCTGTGAACTTGTTGTATATCTGCTATTTTCACACTTTGTGATCGTGTTTCCTTTCCCCAGTACTGTACATGCTAGGTTGATATGGTTGTGGTTGAGACTATGTTTGGAAGGTTTACTGATGGTTGGAAAGCCTCAGCCTTGGTTGCAGCAGCAGCAGCAGAGATCCTCTGATGATTCCAGGACTTGCTAGATGTCTTCATTGTCATCTGGAACACAACACAAAACAACACAATTTATCAATCAATCAAGATGTAATGTTTAAAGAAAATGTGTCTCAGAAACCCTTTAAACTGCATTATACTCATTATTTTTATTTCAAAACAAAAACAGCCCGTCTACAAGCACACAATGCGTTGCATCGCCTCACATTGTGACGTCGTCTGCCTCAAGCTAAATAGCTAAAATATAGGCTCAAATATATGATATATATATAGGCTAATAAGTAAGGCTGCATGATATATCGAACATGTACCTTCATCAGAGTGGAGAATATAAGTATAAATCAAGTTGAGCAAAGCCACTCTTATCTGCCCCTCTCTCGGTGTGACTGCGGCCCAACAGACTGAGCACTATGTGTGTGTGTGTGTGTGTGGCTGGCTGGCTGGGTCTGAGCATACATAGACAGATAGATAGATAGATTATAGCAGTGACTGACTGAGACATCGAGCGTGCGTGCACAACTGGTTGTGGCCCCCATCAAGTGACCTTTTGACCAATGCGGCCCTCGCCCCAAGTTGAGTTCGACACCCCTGGTCTAGTGGTTTAAGAAAATGTTCCCAACCTTTCTTTCTACTTTTTACAAATGTGTGTACTTCACTAGTACAGTGTAGTTTGACAGGCTGTGTCTGTGCTGATCATATAAAATACAGATAATATATTTCATATGTACAGTGTAGTGTAACAGATTGTGTGTGATATAAAAACAGATATTTCATATCGTCTCTGTCAGGTGGAAACCTTATATGTCCCAAACTGTTACTTTTCAGCATTCAAATAAAAAAAGATGTAATGTTTCATGTGCTGTATATACACTAGTGTGTGTGTCCGCGCTGATGGTATTATCAGATGTTAAAGGTTTTACTTCAGCCAGCTCCATCTTCCTCTCCCAGGTGCGGAGGCTGCCCTGCAGCTTGTTGTGTCTGTCTTTGACCTGCATGTATTGCAGGACTCCAGGAACGCTGTATTCTGCCAGCTGACTGCATAGCTTCTGGTTCAGCCTCTCTGCCGTTGAAAGCTCCTGACCATGAGAGAGTCAAGGTTCAAGGTTAGAGGTGGTCTTTGTCACTGGAATAATGTTAGTAACTAAGTCGTTCATTTACTCGAGTACGATCTTGATTTATTTATTAGATCCCCATTAGCTTGCTGTACATGACAGCAGCTACTCTTCATGGGGTCTCAAAACCATCATCGACTAAAACAAAAACACTAAAAATAACGCTAAAATAAAAATTCTAGGTACTTTTACTTTACTTGAGTATTTAAATTGTTTTTATTTTTATATACTTTTAGCTACTAATTACTTTGCAGGTTTAGATTATCAATACTTAAAGGAATATTTCACTTTAAAACATGTTTGGGGTAGTTTTATCATCTACTCAGGCTTTCGTGTGTACCCCAGACAGTTTTTAAGCTGCTTGTTTCAGTATTCAGATATTTGATATCTTTGTGCCCCGTTTCGGCCTCAGGTCTAAATGGTTTGTGTGTGTGCGTGCGTGTGTGCATGTGCAATGATGTGAAGTAACTAAGTACATGTACTTAAGACAAGTGCTGTACTTATGTGCAATTTTGAGATATTTACTTTTTACTTTTATTTGAGTATTTCCAATGTTCAATACTTTTACTTCCTACATCTCGGATCCAAATATTGTACTTTTGGTACTTTAAGTATATTTTGATACTAATACTTTAGGCTATTCCAGGACATAGACTCAGAGTATTTCTGCATGGCAGTATTGATACTTTGACTTAAGTAAAAGAGTACTTTTTCCACCCCTGTGTGTGTGTAACAGACCTCTTGGACCTGGGCGGTCTCCGCCTCAATCTTCAACAGCAGATCCTTCCTGTTGGCGATGTCATTACTCAGCTGCTGTGATTCACACGTTACGCTCTGCAGCTTCTTTTGCTGACACAGAGAGAGAGAGAGAGAGAGAGAGAGAGAGAGAGAGAGAGAGAATTGATGTTGGACAGAAACATTGTATCTGATCCACAAGCAGATCAAGCTTGAAACATGCTGCAAAGTGAGCAGCTTATCAATCTGCTACTTTTTGCTGTTTTTAAATTTGAATATATATGTGTAATGACAACGCATTAAAACACTGTGAACCTGCTGATGTGTGTGTTAAACCAAACTCAATAATAAATAACCTGACTAGCACAATAACCTTGTATCTCCATATTTTTTTCCCCCCATAAACAGTTTGTAGATCAGCTATTTTTGCACCCAACGTATACGATGGAGCTACCTTGTTGGAGGTGAGTTGTTGGGTGCTTCCAGACAGCAATTTCAGTCGTAGCAGTTCCTTGTTACTCTCGTCAATCTTCCCCACGTGTTCACGGTTTCTGATCGTCTGGTGCTGGAATTCAGCCTGGATGGATGTACATCACAAAGTGTTCAGCCGCAAAATAAGTAAATACAATATTTATTTGAAAGCAGAATATTTTCAACTGAAAAAATGCACTTTAGCCTTTAGTAGTTTAAACTCTATCAATCATTTAGCTCTGGATTCTCTGGAACCTCCTTAACTTATGCATTGGGGGGTTGGGGTGGCGGGGGCTTGGGCCAGGCACAAAAAGCTCTCCTCCTACGCATACCATCGAAGGGATGAGCTGCGCGGGGGGAGGAAAAAAAAGATAACCTAGCTGGAGCAGGGGGGAGTGGTAGGGGGCGGGGTGGGTGGGTACCGTGGGTAGAGGGCGGCTGTGTGTGCAGGGAGTACAGACAGGGAGGGAGAGAGAACAAGAATGCGACCGCCCTCTTCAAGAGGCAAGCAGAGTCATTCAGGTCCTCTTCGGTCTCTCTCCTCTGACGGAGCTGCAGTTTCCTGCTTTGTCCGTACCTCATTCAGGTCCTCTTCGGTCTCTCTCCTCTGACGGAGCTGCACCTGCAGTTTCCTGCTCTGCGTTCTCAGTGCCTGGTTCTTCAGCCGAAGCTTCTCCACATGGTTGTCCTGCGTGGGTTGTGTGTTTTGATTGATTCAAGTGTTGTATTTACAAAATTGCATATACATGAACATAGATTTGTACAGTACATACCTACATGCGTCTAAAGAATTAAACACAAAATCATTGCGGGGTGTGTGTGTGTGTGTGTAACTATTTATGTGTGTGTGTGTGTGTGTGTGTGTGTCTGCATGCATTAGCTTGGATCTATTATTATGTTTTATTTATTTATTTATTTTTATATTATTTTGTTTCCGGGTAGATCAGTCGGTAGAGCTCTCGCCTTTGGACTTCATGGGGTTCGATCCCGGGAACTCAGCGTATGAGTAGCATGGCTTGGGTGATCATGGTATAGGTGTGGCGCTGAATGATGATGTGGTTTTTTTGGCATACAGTCTCAACATACTGTATCTAGCTAACAACTAACCTTGGTCTTCATCTTGTCCAAGAGGTAGCGGAGGACCTTCTCAGCTGCCATCATCTCCTCTTTATTCTCCCTCAGAGGTTTGGCTGCATCGCGTTCAAACTCGTACGTGTCCTTTCTGGTCTCTGTCAGACGGACCTGTGCCTCCTCTAGAATGGCCTGCAGGGGATTGGAAGCAGTGTTCGACAAAGTACTCAACAAAGTACTCAACAGTTCTTGAGTACAAATTATAGATACTCCTGGTACTCCACTACAGGTGACTGTTGCCACATCCAAATGTGTGCTCGAGTTAAATCACTGGAGTACTTGCTCTGAAAAAAATAAGCGGTTGAAGATGGATGGATGGATGGATGGATGGATGGATGGACTCACAACGCGGTGAGTTGTAGATCTGCTATTTTTGGCATGAAGCTAAGTAAGCTACTGTAAAAAATCACTCTGATGCCACACTGAATCATCTGTAGATTTTTTTTGCTAAAATCTTATATTTAGTCCACTAAAACTAGACTAAAACTAAGACATATCAGATGACTAAAATGTGACTAAAACTAAATAGAATTTTATTTCATAGAGCATGACTAAAACTAAATAAAATAATGTCTGTAAATGAACGCTGGTGTGTGAGATCATGTATGTATCTGTGCATGTGTGTGTGTCATCACCCTGTAATGCTCCAGGGTCCTCTCAGAGCTATGTTTGAGTGCCTCCAGGTCGGACCGTGTGTCTACCACCTCTCTTCGAGCCACACTGCATTTCTGCTCTATCGTCAACTGCTGCATGCGATCCGGCGTGCTGGATCGAGTTCTCTGCTTCCTTCCACGATTCTGACACACGCGCGCGCACACACACACACACACACACACACACACAAAACATTGAAAAACATTAAAGTACAGTACTTCTTCCACCACTGCATGAGCAGGAGAATGTTGCAAAGAATGTATCTGGATCTGATACAGGTCGAGTGGGCACCTAAATGTATGCTTTGGAAAATGGTCAGAAATAGTGCAAAGCGTAACATGACGAATACATGCAAGATACTGTACATCATTATCAGACCTACATTTACAATTAAACTTCTTGTTTATATTATAGATCAGTGGTTTTCAACCAGTGGTCCTCAAGGTGGTTCCAGGTGGTCCCCAGCTAAATGATGGAGAGTTGGTGACCATATAGACCCTAGCCTGACCTAAGCAGAGACATTTCTGGTCTAGAGAAATGCGCGCACCCTGATTGGATCTCATCGATCTGTCCGTCACCCCCGGCCCCTCCTCTCCCCCCTAGTGCAGCGCTACGTCACATAATTTAGAGCGACGCCCACCCGGAAGGGTTGACTCCCACTTTTAGACTGGTTCAGCCCACGGCTTTTTCCAGGCTTTCATCTTTCGCGCAGACGAAATGAAAGCCTGGGTATCGAGGCTATATAGACCCTAATTAATAGATGTTTTAACTCGCAAAATGAAACCAACAGGTCAATTTGTTTTAATTTTACGCTCTCAATTATTGTTAATTTTTTGTAGTTAAACATCTGCATTACTTAATTTTCATTACAAGAAAAGTCTACACAATTAGAGAATGTAGAAGAATTGTTATTTTGATCAACGTTTGCCTGTTTTCTCTCCTAATGGTACCAACATCAATACAGCATGGAATTGTGAACAAAATCATATACAACCATAACAAAATATTCTAAGTGTTGGGTCTGAGAGGCTAAATGTCATCAAATGGTGGTCTGTTGCTCAAATGCTGAATAAATAATGGGCCTTGATATGAAAAGGGTATTGTAGCAAATTCATGAGAATATATTTGGGGCGGGCCCCCATTTACAAAAAAAATACGATGCCCATAGTTCTCATGTGCCCACTCTTCCAGTTATGCTCTGGATGTACATACCAATACCTCCAGCTGAGAGACCCTCAGTCCTCCCAGGGTCTCAGCAGCATCCTGGGGAAGCAGTTCTTTGGGATCCAGGCGACTGATGAAGCGCTCAAAGAGGTCGTTCTCTGCCAGGATGAGTGCATTGGAGCGCCTTGCAAGGGAGTGAATACAAAATCAGTGGGACAATGTGTATTTAAAATGTTCCATTATCATTTGAACCCACTTTCAACCTGGTGCTATTTTGAGCATCTCATTATAGGCGAATTGCAAATCTACAAGATCTTTACAACAGACAAGGGCGATCTAATACGTAATAAATTATGACACTACAGCACCGTGACAGAAGTATGTTAAAGGTGGTGTAACTGTAAGTGATGCTTTATGTTAAAATAAGTGTTAAATATTAGCTCTATTCTAATACTGTAATCATTATAGAGTATTTGTACATTTTTTTCAGGTCGGGATACTTGTACTTACTTCATATTGTTACTGTTTTTTGTCAGACCTCCAGTTCTAGGCAACACAAAATGGGGTGACTTTTTATTATTTCCAGTTTTCAGTACTATAGAAAAGCGCCCAGTGAGAAATGTTCCGCGGTGAAAAAAAAGGTGCGATTAATTTATCTGTAGTTAATCGCGATTAATTTTTCTGTAGTTAATTAATCTAAATTAATCGCAATTAGTCCCGGCCCTAATTGTAGGCTATACTTACTTTAACTCCTCGACGCGTTCATAAAGACGTTTTTTCTCTTCTTGTGTGGTGTTTTGGACTTCTTCTCCCATCTCAGCAATGTCGTCCTCCATCATGGTTGGTTGCTAAGGTATACACTGACGGTTGCTATGGTAGGCTACACTGAGAACTAACATGACTCTCAAATCTCAATACCGCCCTCATCTGGCGGAGTCAGGTTAATTTAACACCAATCTGAGAAATTGAGAACCCATCGTCAAACAATAAAAGAAAAACAGCGCCCTCGTTTCCTTCTGTCTCGAATCGAGAGACTAGGTTAACAATATTGAACACTGTCTGACTGTCTGTTTGGTAAGCCTGGTGGGCGAAGGGACTCAGGACAGGGAGACTCTATGGCAGAGCCTTGGTGAAGGCGAAGCCTGCATGGCTGCCGAATAATGTCATGTTTTTACTTCCATATGTATGCGTCATTCAAAATTGGCTTATTTAGATAATCTAATACTAGGATTACAGAGGGGTAAAAATCTCATCGAGGTGTCCACTTTTCCTTCCTTGGAGCCCACATATCCTGGATTTTATCTTTAAGGAGGTTAGAGTACAATCTTCAAAATAATCATGAGCAAAGCAAACACACTCACTCTTTTTTTGTACCATTTGTTTTTCGACGATATCGACATGGCCAGTGACGTAACGTTACAGAAAGTGCGCAGCTTCATAAATTGTTGCAGAGCTATAGTTTTCATGCTGTGTGGAGTGTCGACGGATAATACATTATTAATTTAAGCCAAAAATAAATCTTCTTTTTTAAGCTCAGGTGCTATTGCTAATACATTTTCGTTTATTTAAATGCCCTTGTTTGTTATGCTCAGTCTGAGCCCCGGAAGGAAAAAAACCCTCTACGAGAATCTAAATGTTTGGGCTAAGTCTGAGTCAGTTTATCAGTTTCGTTTCTGTGAAAGTGACGGAGCTCCGAGGCTGAGAGCAATTCGCTTTGCAAGTTACAGATCCGGTCTAGAGCGGATACGGAAAAAGCTCTGTGGAAATAATCGGCAATTGGAGGCGGGTTCTAGGCCGGATATGAGCACTGAGCAGTAAATAGACGGAAAGTTAGGAAAGCAGGCTTTCTACGGGTGCTGCCTGCGGGAAGAGTAGACTGGAGTGGTGGACCCGAACCCGGGTGTGTTCTGAACTTCTGATCAGGAGAGTCGATAGATCAGAATCAGATCAACGTCAACATTATGACATCTGCGGTGTCCAGGCTAATCGTGACGGCCCTGTGCGAGAACCAGGGATGCATGTACTTCAAACGCCTCGACCATCTGATCAGACAGGAGTTCACAGTGGCCGAGTCTGTGCTGTTGAGACTGCTGTGTGACGAGGAGAAGTTCTCCATCCAGGAGGGCCAGGAGCGCTCTTCAGGTTGGTAACAGGTTAACAGGATAGTTAAAGGTATATTCAGTGATTTCACTCAAAAAACCTTAGGTTTCGTTTTTGGCTGTGGGACCCAGCCTTTCGTCCAATCAGGATAGAGAGTCAAAAACGAAACCTAAGGTTTTTTGACCCCCAGGGGTTAACTGGGGACAGGGAGGAACTCCTTATATGGTCAGCACACTCTATAGTAGGGAGGATTATCACAACAAAACAAAAAAATAAGTGATATTTGAATTAAGTGAAATCACTGAATATACCTTTAAATTGGCTATGTTTTCCTCACATTCTTTAAAAAAGTAAAGTATAGATGATTTTATATATATATATACACACACACCTCAAATATGGCCGGGGAGGGGAAGCCTCCCTCGGCTCGGGTGATTTCACCCGTGTGCCTTTGCCCCCCTAGTGACCACTGCCCGCCTAATACGCCTATCCTGTATCCTTCAGGTTATGCCATGAGTCCAGACAGTGTGATAGTGGCCAGAACATCTCTGAGGCTCTGCCAGAAACCCCCTGCTGAGTGCTCATCATCAAACTGCAACCACCTGCACCTGTGCAGGTACTTTGTATGCGGACATTGCAGATTTGGGTGAGTTATATACACTCTAAGGTTGCAATTCATTCGTCAAAAGTAACATTGATTGATTGATTGATTATTGATTGAATACTTTACTAACAGTGTACAAGCACAGGGAAGTACAGTACAATACAAGGTCTGCTAAAAGGATGAATTGAAATGATTGGGTTCCTCATGTACTTAATTCATCAAAGGCCTAATTAGATATTAACTCTATAATAATTTGTATCACTGAGAAAAACTGTAGGCCCAATATTTCTGAAGCATTTCTAGAGCTACTGATTTGTAAACAACTGGAATTATTTTCCCCATTCAGTCAGGAAGAGCTGCTTGTCTAATGTCTAGGCCTACAGTAGCCTACGCCCAAGCCTAGTGTCTACAACAGGGGGGCAGTCAGCCAGATATTTCGTGAAGCCTCATTTGAAATCGGTAGTTCATATAATGGCCTGTTGTGGCGCTGGACTGGACCCAAAAAGCCCATAGAGGCCCATGTATTTTGGCCCAACTTCACCTAGACTGTATTACCTTAATAAACATGGTCATGAATACTTTCTGCTTCCAGTCACTAGTTTAAAGTCTCATTTCTAATAATATAATAATAATATTCTTTTTGGAAAATTATGGTCCCATTTATTTAAAAAATGACCATAAAGTTGCGCATGTTCTGAGGGGCGTGGCTACCGTTACAGTCTACAGTCTACAGTCTATCGGGATTCCCAGTCAAAATAAAAACCAACGGAGAAGAAGGGGGGAAGTCCCGCCTCGTTGTCTGGGCCAGCCAATGACCAGCTGGGCTAAAACGGATCTAGAAAGATGGCGACTTACAGTGCATTAGAATGCAAGGGATTTCAGGCTTCATTTTACGTTCATGTTAGACCCGGGGAACGCTTTGTCCATATTTTTTTACAGTCTACAAGCGTAGACACTAGGCTTGCCCACCTGCCCCTGGCAACCTTTTGGCAGGTGGAGACTTCTGCTTTCAGGTTGCCCGACTGGGCAAGTGCTCGTTTGAGAGGGTACGCAACAGCCTATGAACACTACACCGAGATTACTATTTACTTTTCGGGCAAGTGGGCATGACCTTTGGGCAAGAACATGACTTAACCGCAATTTGCAACGCTAGATTTTTTTATAATGGGATGAATCTAGAGTTGCAATACCCTCCATTGAGCATTGACTCCCCACTCATCCAATTTGGTTTGCGATCTGCTTGTCTTAAACGACGTTAAACTCACCAACATTGCAGCTGTAGTCCAAGCTTGAATTATCCTCTTTCAATCTGCCGAGCTTGTTTTTCATAAAAATCCACCGTAGACATGTTATGAGCTACTTTCTGTCAAGAAATTCTGGACAGGTGATTCTTTTTCTGAGTGCTGGAGTTTGGAAGCACTCGTCGTATGTCACTGAACGGCCCTGCGTACCACCTGTTTCGAATTTGCACATAATGCAGCATAATGCTTCCAAACTGCAAAGGAACTACAGTATATGTGGCATGATGCGCCTGGACCACTAGGCCAGTGGGCACCCTGAGGAAACGTATTATTTGGGGTTTTTCCACGAGAATAGATCTTACAAGTGTTGGAAAGGCATGGTTCCAGATATGTTCTTCTGACGTGTCAGTGATACAGAGTTATATATGTATTATGGGGTTACATCTGGCGTCATCACATCGGCCATCACGATTTGCATAGTTCCCTCAGCAACCAGGGTTGTTGTGATATTTTAAGCAGAGGCTTCTCCAAGGTTAACCTGCTATCTAATATTGTTGACATACCAGCAGGAGCTCAACAGATGAAAACAAGAACAACACTGAGGGCAAACACTTTGACCATACACATACAAATGAAAAATGGTCAGTACAAGATGACATGCTAAAATAGCCTAGGATGTCATAACTAATCAATATATATTGATTCGATCACCGATCTATCAATATTGTTTTTTAGACAGATGCTACTGTAGGTTTGCTGTTCACCACGTTATCCTTGACTTGCTTGTTCATTTCAACCAGGAGAATTGTTTTTCTTTGTGACCAGTTGTTGTCAATCCATGATCCATACTAAGAGTTATGTCCTTTAATAAATATTGTCCAATAATCATTTTCAGGAACAAATGTAAAAATAACCACAGTCTGGACTCTCCCGAGAGTGGAGCCCTTTTGAAGAAACTTGATCTTCAACACCTGACAAACAAACAGCTGTTCCAGCTGTTGCTACAGAACGACCCATACCTGTTGCCTGAGGTTGGTCGCACAGCAGTGAGAGAGAGAGTTTGAATGGCATTACAGATTGACTGTTTCAAGATTAAATATTTGTATTGTTGCATCTTCTATATGAGTAGCCTACACAAGTGTTAGATTATTTGGTTTTGGCTTCAGTACAGTAAAAGGAAAAAAAATAATGTTGGTGTAAACACCAACATTGTGTGAGAACACAAACATTGAAGACGAAGGCGAGGAAGCAAATTGGGATTGGCCGGAATGAGCTGATGTACATGATGCTAAGAGCGCCCCTCACTTCACACGGGTGTGATGTTTATTAAAGACAAAACCATATCTGTCATGGCATGATTGCAGACTGTTAATTAGATTTCCTTTGTTTCTTTGTTTGTTTCTTTTTGCTTGCCCACCAATGTTAAGAATGTTATTTAGATTTCATGTTTAGAGAGATAACCTAGTTGCTTTTGGAGCATTGTATTAGCTCCACAAATTCAAACGACCAATGATTCACATTTTGCTGATGGGTTCCCAGATTGTCATTACAGACAAAATGTTTTTTTTTTTAAGAAAGAAAATTAAAAAATATCCAATCTATGACCCATCATCACATAGCTTGAAGATCGGCTTAATCGATCCGTTTACCCTGATGCATGTTGAAGGGTTCATATAATTTACCCTGATCTTGCGTAGACCTTTTCATGAATGGCTAAATTTGAATTGTAATTGATCATCGTCCCATTCGCTTGTCTCCAGATATGTCCTCATTACAACAAGGGCATCGGTGAGCACGGTTCCTGTAGGTTTGGACCCTCGTGCTCCAACCTGCACCTCTGCCTGCACAATGCCCGCGGTGACTGTAAGTTTGGGCCCACGTGTAAGAGGGCCCACACGGTTGGTGAGCACATCCTGAAGATCCTGAACGGTCGAGGACTCGGCCAGGAGAACATTCAAAACCTGGAGATTATATACAGGAATAAGTTCCTCATCTTGGGCCACCGGGAGCAGAGAAATCCTGCTGCTATTGCCGGTAACTGAGAATAAAGCGGCAGCCTGATTTATACAAAATAATGCCTGATAAAATAAAAGCTGATCTACAAGCTCACAACGTGTTGCACCGTGACAAATTGTGAGCCTGTAGATTGGTTATTTTCGGTACATGATATTGCGCGCAAGTATATAAGTCAGGCTAATGACTAATGACTAAAATCTAAATGTGCTGCCAAAAACAACACTGATGAAGACTGTCTGTGTGTCCTGCAGTGTGTCCTGCACCGTGCCCCGCACCTCCCCCAGTGTCGGTGTCACGTACTCGCCACCCCTCCAGCAGTGCCACTAGTGTCCCTGGTGCTACCAGTCCAATCAGTGAGACGGAACGAAACGAGATCTGCTTGTACTTCATTCGCAGACACTGCAGCTTCAAAGGTAATGCGTCTGATGCCATTAGTATGAACGTCAAGTCAACAAGTACGTGTAGAGAGAGAGAGGGAGAGCTTGCACGCAATGTATTATGTTGAATATATATTTTTATCTGCTTCTGGGGTCCCCGGAACAAAATGTTTTGAGATAGGGCTCCGCAGCCAAATACACGTCATCTTGGGGGTTCCTTGACATGAAAAACGTATTTCTTTTCTGTCTCAGGTCTTAATGGGTATTTTTTATGTGTATGTTACTTTTCCCAGAGAAGTGTGCCCGTGTGCATTACCATCTGCCATACAAGTGGCAGGTTCTAGACAGTGATGGGAGCTGGAAGGACTTAGCCAACATGGAGGATATCGAGGAGGCCTACTGTGACCCGGCCAAAGACACAAATTGCCCCGATGAACCACCTCTACCCTCACTGCTCACAAGACTGCTGAATCTGACACCCAGGTGGGATTTTGTTGGTTTAAAGGTTATATTATGATAGCAATCATTGTTGTATATTCAGGCTCTAGAACCAAGGTTCTTTTGGGTCAACCTGAACATGTATCTTCTGTTTGGAGGAGGAGACCCCTGTTACTCAACACTTTAACAAAGTGATTACTATCAAAATATTTAACACTTATTTATAACAACAAATATCATTTATACACCCACTGAAATTTCAATTCAGTTATGGATGTACATGTATAGAAACTCTCCCTCCCTGTGACTTAAGTTTCCGCTGCTTCTGTTCAGCCCTGCTGCGTCCAGCGATAAGCGGTGGGTGAACTTTGTGACTATGACGTGCGGGGGGTCTCCTGTGCGTCGCCTGTCCACCGCCTCCTCCGTCTCCAAGCCCCCCCACTACATCCTGACAACACAGTGGATCTGGAACTGGAAGGATGAGACTGGAATCTGGATGGAATACGGAGTACGGATCACTTCATCTGAATTGTGTTATTACCCCCATGAACCCCACTGACTTGTTGTGAGCTTCAGTGTTGTTTTTGGCAGAAATTTTCTATTTTAGTTTTAGTCATATACTGTAGTCTCTTGAATAGTTTTCATTTAGTCACATTTTAAGTCACCTGGAATGCGATGAGACTAAATCTACAGTTGATTTAGTCGACTAAAATGTATTTTGGCGGGCCTTGATGCCTCGTAATGGCTGATTTTATACTTGCTGAAAATATCTACAAGTTCACAACGCGTCGCGCTGTGACGCGTTGTGAGCTGGTAGATCTGCTATTTTCAGCTTGCAACCAAGTGTAAAATGACTTCTACTGAATCTCTTGTCCACTAGTCCCTTCCTAACACAATCAACAGTATATTTAGTCATAGTTTTAGTCACCATGGCTTAGTTTTTATTTCGTTTTTATGTAGTTTTTGTCAGTGAAAAAAGGTAGTCGACGAACCTTTTTCGGTATAGTATTAAACGACGAAATCAACACTGGTGAGCTTATTATGGCAAAGAGATTTGGTGTAGAGGGAAATACCAGCAGACCTATTATAGAGCCAAGATAAAGCAAAATATTGAGCTACGAGCTCAAAGTAAAACTGCAAGCTTGTAGATCTGTTATTTTCGTGCAACACTGGTCATACGAGAAGTATAAAATAGGGCATTGATTTATGAAAAACAAAAAGATGAGATACAGGTTTCTGCCCTACAATGTTTAATTAATTTAATTTAATTGGGGCTGCTTGCAATTATTCTATTGATTACTTTTTAAATTAATTTAATAATCGAGAAGTGTGTATTTCTTTGTGTATTTCTTTTTCTTTTCTGTCAACAAATCGACACTAATTCGACTTTTTTTGTATAGACCGATTATTCTGATTAACAACCAATACCCACTTTGGGTATACTTAGCATAACGGTATAAAATAAAATTGCAAAAATAACCGACCCACAACCCACAATAGTGATCACAGATTATTTTTAAATCTATTATTTTATTCAAATTGATACATTTTGTAATTTGGTTAATTCCATTAACTGTTGCACCCCTAAACTAATGATCATATAAACACTGTTTTGTGTTTCTACTGTAGGCTGGAGGTGATAGGTCTGCCTCTGTCACGTCTCTAACTCTGGAAAATGTTTACCTGGCCGGTGCAGACATTGAGATTAGTTTTGGTGCCGGGAAACAGAAGTACATTCTCTCTTGCAAAGGTAAACAAGAACCAATTGAACAACTTTTCAAGAGAGCCATCAATGTTTTAGACAAGAAACCAACTCAGACACCAGAGGGGACTGTGAGGTCCATCGTAGGCAGACCACGTTTGGACAGAATGTCCTCTTCATCAAGGGAAGCCTAAAATGGAATAGCCTCCCAGTCACTCTGGGGAAAACCCTATATGTGTAACGTTTTCTTTCACTGCATTTGAAGACAGTGTACGGGTGTTTGTTCTTTTTCATTAGGTCAGGCACTTAACCCTCTCCTACACACCTGTCGCCTGTAGGTGTGCAAAAGCCTTGCCTTTTTTTGGTTAGGCATTAAGAAAATGTATTTAAGCTGTTAATCTTAAATTAGGTTAATTTATATAGACACTCTGTCGGGAGGAAACATCATAACTCAATTTTTGAGGTTTTAGATTTTGTTTTTGCATAAATCAGTGCTATTGAACACTTGTGTGTTGTTTCAAAAATATTGAACCAATGGAAAGTAGTAATAAGTGCCTTGGACAAAACCTCTTAACTCCATTGGAGCCTCAAAATGTCTGCTAAAGCAACTAACTCCACCACCTCTCCCCCTCTCATGGAAGTAATTGACAATATATAAAGTTACAACACCAACTTTGATGAGGCTGTATTGCTTTGTTTTAAAAATATACCGGTAATGTTTCCTTTATTTCCTGAAAAATGAACATTTTGTAGTTATGAGGTTTCCTCCCGACAGCAGAGATATTGTAATTGGTATGTGGTATTTGTGGGACTGCGGAAATTAGCTTCTAGCTAAATGTGACATATTTACATGAGATCATGTTCAATTGACAGACTTCTTGTACATGTAGTGTATGTTCATGAACGTCTTTATCCCGTACATAAAGAAAGAACCCACTGACTGTACGCAGCCCATTTGGTTCCATCTATAGATGTTCACAGTAAAATCTACATTGAGGACTTGACTATCACTACAGTACTGTCATGATAGGACTAATTGTGTTGGCTTTCTTTCAGACATGCAACAGCAGAATGTCCACTACAAGACCAAGAGAGAGGTCAGAAGGAGACCTCGCTTTGTCTCATCTCATGAGGTGGAGGCCAAGCTGAAGAGGTATTTCCACCACCAATGTGTTCTTACGTGCATAATTAACTGCAAGTGGATATAAAACTAGTTCACTATAACTACTTTTAGTTGTAGTTATTTAAAACTAATTAAACAACAAAAACTAGAATAGCAAGAACATTGTAGGGAAAAATAAGTTTTACATTTATGAAACTAAAACTAAAATCAGATAAATTGACCAAAATCTTCAAAACTTGCAGATCTACAAGTTCAAAACAACATTACCGGTACCTGTTGTGAGCTTGTAAATATGCAAAACTAATCAAAACTAACCTAAAACTAAGCATTTTCACAAAATGAATACTAAACTAGCAAAACAACCTTGGAAACGAACTAAAATTGAAAACAAAAAGTCGAAACAAAACTATCATAACCTTGATCTGTACTTCTGTGTCTCCATGGTAGCGTGTCATCAGAAAGCGCCAGCTCGTCCTCATCCGTAGCTGCCCCGCAGCACTGGGACAAGACTGCCCTGCCAGAGATTTCCTTCACAGTAATAATGTCCATCATTAATACATTAAGAATAAGATTAAGATTCTACAATACATCTTCAACAACAACACACAGTATAAAGCCACGGGAACATTCGTCTGCAAACGAAGATTGGACGTTTGATCAAAGCAATCTTTTGAGTTTCGCTGTAATTGCGTAATGAGAAATCTTCTAAATACAGTTTAGTGAAATATGTGTGTTGCTATATCAGTGGTGTGCAAACGTTTTCATGTCAAGGACCCCCCCCGAATTATCGATATTATATGGCGAGCCCATCTCACATTATTTTGTTATTCAAAGATTTACACACATTTTCACGATTTCTTGTACTGTTTCTTGCAGTTGATTGCTGTCACAAATTATATGAAGGAGCACAAGATGATTGAGCAGTTGTTTAAGCGCACCATGGCATCCAGTGCAATCCACAGCATCAAGAGGATCCAGAATCCCTCCCTCTGGAGAGTTTTTCAATGGTAAATCAAATGCTCCTCTCACACATGAAGCGGTTTACGTAGCCAAGTGGCATCTGAAACAGTCCGTGGTTGGGATGACTGTATATATGGTATTGTCACAATATCGATAGGTGTTTGGTAAAAAGTATTGTGATATTTGATTTTACAGTACTGTGTACACAACACATTTACTTTATTTACTCCCATGCTTAGGCAGAAGGAGCAGATGCAGAAGAAAAATGGGGGGAAACCTGTGAATGAGCAGTATTTGTTCCACGGTACGGACGAGTCTCTGCTCGATGCCATCTGTGAACAGAACTTTGACTGGAGGATGTGTGGAGTCCACGGCACAGCTTACGGCAAAGGTATACACACGTCTGCCTGTTTGAGAACGACTCACATAGAAACCTAGGTTTTTCACAAAACTGGATTTAGAAGACATTTTTATTTCAATTTCGACATCAGGTCTAAATGGGTTAAGTGGTTAACCACTATAGTACACTACATTAGGGACACAGAAGTGGTTTAAAGTGCTTTTGTTATGTTCTCACTGTCTAGGTAGCTACTTCGCCAGAGACGCGTCCTACTCTGATCGATACGCCAAGGCTAAGCCGGGCAGCCAAAGGAAGTTCATGTTTGTGGTTCTGGTCCTTGTGGGCGACTCCACCAAGGCAAGCAGCCTCTATGTGCGTCCCCCTGCAAAAGGCAGCGGAAAAGGCTTCTATGATAGCTGTGTTGACTCTGAGAGCAACCCCAGCATCTTTGTTATCTTTGACAAGCTGCAGATTTATCCAGAGTACATCGTTGAGTATGTGTGAATTCTGGATTTGTGCTGTTCTATTTCAACTGTCTGGATATCGAGCAATTCCGTTCTTGACCTGGTAGATTAATTGCTTACTTCAAAATGTTTATTGGGACTTTTGAATTTTGAGCTCAAATAAACTGTGATAAACACTGGATTGTCTACTTTAGAACCCTGGTTCTCACAGCAAAACAACAGTTTAACCACTTCAACTATTCCTCGAAAATCATGAAAACAACTTCAACCTCACAGCAGTTTGTGACTTATTATTATTATATATATTATATTAATTAATGTCAGCTTTTTGCCTAAGAAATGCACAAAATAGGGACACTAGGTTGAAAGGTGTTTCTCTCTCGTACAGTATATAGACAGCTGTAGAATTCCATTCTGAATCTAATCTAATTTCCTATGGGGTCCCTCCCTCCCTGGCATCAAATCTTTTCAAATGGGGAACCAAGGTTTACTACAAATCAATTTGGGGGCTCTTGACATACATTTATTTGAGAACCAATGATCTACATATCTACATTTGGTACATATATCTATGTACAAATGCATACTGTATGTTTTTGCATTAATTTTACATAATTTGCCATACTATTAAGGTTGTTACTGTTCTAAAGTTGGTATTAAATAAACAGTCATGCCATATAACAACCATTAAAGTCTGCTTGGTGATTGTTCTAGCATGATTTGTTTTTCAATGAAAACATTCTATGCTTTGTTAATGAACATCAATGTGCCTTTTATGAAGTGGTACATTTTTAGTTGGAATGACAAGATGTGAGCTTTTCACATTAGCATAAGACACTGGTAAATTATTAATTCCATAAATTAGTCATTTTATGTGGTTTATTGTGTAGTAGCCAGACTGTTAAAAAAAAGGTAGTAGCCCATGGTGACACGGGTTAAGCCCCAGATGTGTTCTACTGTGATGATGCACACGTTAGCCTTGTCAATTGGGCAAGTGTATCAAAAACATTATGTATCAACAACACCAGACAAGATCTACATGCTGTAGGCATGACATTATAGTAATACTAATAATCCTACACTTTATTTGTAATGGCATCTTTTAAGAGCAGATCAGTCACAAAGAGCTTAACAGAACTTAGAAGAAATCGCAAAACATGACAAACACCAAATAGGCATGACAGCCAATTGCAGTGATGTTATATTCTGACACTTTGTCACACTAAAAGCAAGCAACCTTTCTTTAATAGGCACCTGACAAAAGTTTGAGAACCCCCGGCCTGGAGCACATGATGCAACATGTTGTATGCAACGCTAGGTGTCACTGTAGCAGAAGCTTAGGCAGCATAAAGTCCGCATGGTCTTGTTTTGTTTGTACTTGACCAGTAGGCTGCATATCGTTGCTGTCGGGAGGAAACTTCATAACTCAGTTAGTGCTATTGAACACCCTTTTCGAAAATATTGAACCATGTGCAAAGTAGTAAAAAGTGCTTTGGACAAAACCTCTTAACTCCATTGGACCCCCAAACTGTCTGCTAAAGCATAACTGCCCCTCTCATGGAAGTAATGGTAATATATAAAGTTACAACACCAATTTAGATGAGGCAGTATTGCTTTGTTTAAAAAAAACAAGGTTTTCTGTATTTCCTGAAAAATGCGAACAACGATCTGGACAACTCACCAGAGAGAATCTTATCCTCTTCTGTAGCTTCAATTTATTCACTCTGGATTTTTTTCCAAGTCTCGATGTTCACTTTTCTAACAATTCATTATTTTCTAATTAGACCAATGGCAATCTGTCCTCAACTCTCTGCTAGTACGCAGCAGTGACAAATTAATAAACATAAACATATAGTATAATATAGTGCCATTGGCGTCATCACAGCGCGACGACGGCCGAAAAGCAGTATGTGCATTTGTGGGTGAAATAATACTCTAGTGAAATCCAATCCATTGGAAGGATGCAGCAGAGATACGACGATCGAGGACAATGTAATTGAAATGTGAATTAGACTTGATCAAAAGAAGCTTACAGAAAGGGAAGGAGTGGAAGAAGATACGGGGTAGATTTTGATAGAAGGCTATCAGTAGCCATGGTGAGTTGTCCATTATAATTATTGCAGCTCTATGAGCCTTAGGATCAAGACAAAATAGTAGATGTATTACTAGTCGAGTCTGACTTTTTGAATCGTATGTATGCATGATATATACGAACTCATCTGTGACAAAGATTTGCTCTGACATAGCCCTGAAACATGACTGTCAAACGGCGTCATGTTAACCATGGCTAGCTTTGACAAAGCAAAGAGAATGTATCATAATCCTCCAAAAATGTATTTAGCCTAATGTATATAGATAATGAAATGCAAAAGAAACACTGCCTCGATCGATCCAATTAACTAGCCCTAGAATAGCTAATTGACACATTGACGTCAAATCATTTTAATCACAAACTGCAATGCAACATATTGACATGCAGGTGCATAACGTGCATTAGTGTTTAATATACACACCATTGCCCATTGCCATTGATCATCAATGGTTTTGTGCGTTCATTTATTATCTTCGGCGCTGCCCTCAATGCGCGGTGTGGTCAGTGTGAATCTCGTGGAAAAACATGTCAAATGAAATAGATATATTAATGTCCCTGCAGGACCATGCACTGTGATCAGTCTATGACTGTGATACACATGATCGTCATTCATAATGACACTGCTGACCCCTTGAGGACTGCTACTGTACCTGCCTCCCATCTTCACCATGGAGGACAACAACCACTGCACTGTCACCAAGGCAGGCTGTGAGTATTAGATACACACTGTACACACAAAGACACACACCGTTACATTTGTACACTCTCGACTCGAGTGGTAAAATAACACAGGTTTTGTACTGTGTACTAGTTTGTGAATTGCTCTTTGAATTCTTTATTTTTGTATACTAGGCTTAGGCTAGTACCCATGCACTACATGTCCCAGTCCCACACTGTTAGCAGACAGACATGCAGACAAACCCTGTTCTAGTTAAAAACACTTAATTAATATATAGATAATTTTAAAATAAATAAAAATAGATTAAATAGTCGCTAAGAAAATAATTGAGGGTGCTTGGGTGGCACAGTGGGGTAAAGTACCTGCCCAAAACCGCAGAGTCGAGGGGTTCCAACGCTGTAGGAGAATGCCCGTAGCAATGTTGGTGTTTAACGTTGTTACATTCAGATAGGACTTTTCTGTTTGGATGTTGGGCTGTCAATGGTTGGTGTTGCAACTCTAGATTCCTTTTCTTGTGCCCACCGCGCTCGGACTTATGGTGCGCAGCGTTACCCGGTTCAAATCATATTGTAGAAATATAGGTAAGGGGTCGCACACACCAAGACCGCGTTTTAGTTTTTATTCTTGCATGATGGAATGACAGACATTTCGGCTATCCAGCAGCCGAAACGTCTGGCATTCCATCATGCAAGAATAAAAACTGAAACGCAGTCTTGGTGTGTGCAAAACAGGGCAAAAACAGCAATAACAAGGAGGAATTAAATCCATAAATTGGTATGACTAAATTGTGGAGGAAAAAAAGCAAAAGAAAATAATTGATACCTGCAGCCCCATTAGAGATAATTACGAAAATAAAATCAATTAAGGTCCGATCACTTTGAGTTTCTCTCTGCTGATGTTTCGTCCTCTCTCCGCCTAGATGTTCCACTGCTGGTCCAGGTAAAACCAGAACCTCCCCACATTAAGGAGGAACAAGAGGAGGTGCTACTTCAAAGACCAGAGGATGCTGATGGGTCATCGTTTACATTACATGGAGTTATCTATGGATCCGGATATGTTCTCCATGTGGAAAATGCTGGTAGGTCACTTTCTCACTTATCTCACTCTTATGATGTCTTACTTTAACTTAACCCATTTTGGGCGGGAACCCCTTTTGGTTTTTTAAGCGTTATGTTTTGCTTTAGCTGTTGAAAAATAGCAGATCTACAAGCTCGTAGCGTGGCACCGAGTGGTCTGAGTGCCGCGCTATTTTTTAAAAATCATTTTGAATATATATTCTTTCAGAGCGAGTGTTTTTAACTCAACTCTTTGATTCTGGGGGGTCCATGGAACTACATATTTTCAGATGGGGTCGGCGGCCAATTACATATAATTTCTGGGGGTCCTTGAAATGAGAATGTTTGAGCACAACTGACATAGAAACATGGGTTTTTCAGAAAAGAATTATAGGATTTAGAATACTTTTTTAGAATCGTCCTCAGGTCTCATTGTAGCTGTGGGTTAACACTTAATGGATAACTCTCCTTTCATATTTTGCATATTTTTAGAGTTCCTGCACCTCCCCGTGTGTAAAGAGGAGGCTTGCCCTGAAAATGAGAGGACTTCCAGTCTGGTCAAGGAGGTACCAGAGATTCCACAGATTAAAGATGAACAAGAGGAGCTACTTCAAAGACCAGAGGAGGTTGGCGGGTCAATGTTGACATTACTAGCAGTGAAAAGTGAAGATCGTGATGAAAACAGAGAGACAGAGCCTTTAGCCAGCACCTCAACTCAACACATGACAATACAAGCTGTTAGAGACTGTGGAGCATCTCAATCAGCTAGTGATGACCTCTCTTCGCACTCTTCTGAATCTGACACTGAAGACAGCGATGAGAATTGGGAGGAGACCACGGAAGGTCTGTCGGTTGTAAACACACAGAAACCACACAAGAAACAGGAAGAGAACTCTCGAACAACCCAACTAGCTTGTGGCGACCAGACCCACACTTCTTCCCACTCGACAGAATCGGACACTGAAGACAGTGAGGATTGGGAGAAGACAGAGGAGGGTCTGTCAGTTTTAAACACACAGAAACCAAACAAAGGACAAACATCTATAAGCGAAAAGCTGTTCAAGGACCTGACATCATCAAAAACAACTCCATCCTTGCGGAGTTACACAGGGAAGAGGTTGTGGTTTAATTGTACAATTTGTCGCAAATGCTTTGGTAACAGGTCTACTCTAAGGCAACACGTGAGTACTCATGCAGGGCAAAAATCCTTTAGTTGTACAGATTGTGATAGAAGTTTCACATCAAAAGCTGCTGTGAAGAGGCACATGCACGCTCATACAAAGGAAAACCCTTATTCCTATAGCTACAAATATCTTTCTATTGACTAATACGTGTAGTTAAACATCTGAGACAAGTATTGGTGCAGTATACTCTTGTGAATTTTACCATGGCATATTTGTGGAAAAAATGCTCCTACAGTACTTGATTTGGGTGTTTTTAGACATTTTACAATGGAAGTCAAAGGGACTTAGCACCTTGTACACCTTTCAGTAAACATTTTTGGTACATCACAACGTATGTTGTTATATCAGTGGTGCTAAAAACCTTTTCATGTCCTCCAAAATTATATGTATTTGACAGCTGACTCACATCCCAAAATATTCAGTTCCAGGGAGGGACCCACAGAAGCAAAGATTTGAGTTTAAAATGTAAATATGTGTAAATATATATTCAAAGTTTTGCACACATTTTCACGATGTTTAAAAAAATAGTGGATCTACATTCTACAAGCTCATTGTATATCTGCTATTTGTACTATTTTTGAATATCCATATGAATAAAGTGGTTAAAATGATTGTGACTATACTGTATATATAGCCAAAATCTAAAATGTTTTCCCCGGACGGTTCTGTCTACTTCTAAATCTGTTTCTACACAAATTCTTGATAAAATATAGAATCATTACCTTGGATGAAGTAAGTTCCAATGAAATTATAGATCTGTGAAATAAATTGTACTTCAAGGAAAGAGCTAATATAAAGGTGAAACAAGTTCAGTTGCATCACACTTATCTGTTTCTCATTTTATGATATACAGTATAACGTTTTATGTGATGTTAGTTACTAGTTGGCGCAGTTCAATATTTAACATATTATAGGCTTGAGGTAATTTACACAAAATGTAAAGGCATAATTCATACTCCAGTTCTAGGTAATAAGGTGACCACCAAAACGGTGGTTAGTAAAAACTGTGTTTCAGTGAGTGGAGTCACTTATCACTAAGGCGTGATGTCATGTTGTAGTTTGACACATGAATCAGCATGCTGTACCATAGCCCACCCCCCCCATTGACCCATGCATTTTCTCAAGACAGGTTAGGTTAATAACCAAATGGGTTCCCAGATTCTTGGTGTATTTTGAATGATTGATTAGATTGAAGTATTTATTAACAGACTGGAGAATTACAGTACATTTCAAGCACAACTCAATACAAAACTGTTGACTGTGGATGACACCATAAAGCATTACACTTGTTTACAATAGGGTCCACCATGTTCAATTCATAACATTTAGAGACGTACAAATATACACGTCTAAATTTATATAGCCAAAAACAGGAGATCACCATAGGAGGTAAAAAGGAAAAAAAAACATATACAGTGAGGGGAAAAAGGGGTGGGTGGGGGATTCAGATTTTACGGGGGCCAGTTTTGAATTGCAGCCGTCCGTAGGTGCACTTTGAGGGCGCTTTTGAAGGAGTCAAGGGATTTGCATGTCTTAATGACTGTTGGTAGGGCGTTCCACATTTTGGTGGCATAGGAGCGAAAGGAATTTAGTCCCTTGTTTGTGCCGAATCTGGGTTGCACATGGTTTGTTGAACTCCCTCTGTTGTTGTGGGTGTGGACATTAAGGAAGTCTTTAGACAGGTACATGGGTATGTTGGTGGTGTATCGAATCTTGTGGACCAGACCCATTGCAAGATGCTGTACTCTGTCGTCAACCCTAAGCCATTCCAGCCAGTCAAAGTGGGCAGGGGTGAGGTGGGTTCGGGGAATCTGGGAACCCATCGGCAGAAAAACAGAAAAACTGTTCTTTGGACAATTTTGCCACTATTCTTTTAGTTGACTTAAATTCTGCTTTCAACACTATTCAACGCCATCATATGATCAAGAAACTGCATCAGCTCAACATCCCCCCACTTCTCATCCACTGGACTCAACTTCCTGAGCAATAGACCACAAACAGTTAAAGTTGGTACATCATTCTCATCAACTGCTATCACCAACACAGGGGCCCCTCAAGGCTGTGTCCTCAGCCCTTTCCTCTACACTCTATACACAAATGATTGTATTAGCCCCTCACCCACTAACATCACATACTTTAAATACTCTGTTGACACTGCCATTCTCGGACTGCTCCATGACAATAACTCTATTACGGTCTATCAGAATACCATTTCTCATTTCACACAGTGGTGCACTGACAACTATCTAGAGTTGAATGTGGTCAAAACAAAATAACTTGTCATTGAAACAACAACCCACACTGGACTTAACCCACTCCTCATTAAACAAACTGCCCCGCCGATAGGATGGTTCTGTACACAGTGGGGACCTCATGTTTATTTTTGTATTGACTTGGTGTTATGTGCTCTGTGTTGTTTTTGATGTGGGTGTTGAACAGATTGTGAAGACAAATATCCTTCGGGACAATAAAGATTATTATTATTTTCCTTGTCCCCACAAGAGAAAATTATAGTTTTATTGTTATTTAGTTTTACAATTCAGGACAATGTTCATGTTTCATAACTAGCTGTGTGCCGGTGTGTGCACCGAAAATAGATCTACAAGCTTGTGTTGTGAGCTTTAGAGATACGGTTAAAACTCACACAAAGAAAAACAGCATTCATAAAATTGTCATCCTAAAATGTTGAGGTTCTAGTAATACATGTAACGTGTGTATGTGTGTGTGTGTGTGTGTGTGTGTGTGTGTGTGTGTGTGTGTGTGTGTGTGTTTGTGCGTGCGTGCATGCGTGTGTGTGTGTGTGTATGAGAGAGAGAGAGAGAGAGAGATAGAGAGATAGAGAGAGAGAAAGAGAAAGAGAGAATTTGGCAACAGGTCTCGTATGTCAAAGTCACAAGTTCCACCCCCTGCCAGTGCCAGACTCATCAACGATACCTTCAGATCAGACAAACAACTTCCAGTGACGAGCTATATTACAGTATATAGCTCAATGGGGTGGACAGGACTTGTCTTTCCATGTGCAGCTACAGGAGGGAATACTGACCCAGACCACTTGAACCCGTTGCTGCTGATACAGCTGAAGTGAATGGACTTTAACAAGACAACAGGAGTCAAAGTGAAAGTAAACTTCAGGAAACATTTTAGAGGAGGGAGTGTTACATTACCACAACTGACTGGTTTCCTGTATTGTGTTTGTAGCTTCAGTGTGTTTGTAGCTTCACTCACAGAATGGCTTCTATGTCGTCTCTTTCAGAAGAGGATTTTTGCTGTACCGTGTGTCATGATATCTTTAAAGATCCTGTTGTCCTGTCTTGTAGCCACAGCTTCTGTACAACCTGCCTGCAGGGATGGTGGAGACAGAACAAATTGAAGGAATGTCCTGTTTGTAAGAAAATTCTTCCAATGGGTAGTCCACCCTGTAACCTGGCTCTGAAGCACCTGTGTGAGGCCTTCGTACAGGAGAGACATCAGAGAGCTTCAAAGCGTCAGAGAACTTCGAGTGGGTCCGAGGCTCTCTGCAATCAGCACGCTGAGAGACTCAAACTCTTCTGCCAGGAAGATCAACGGCCAGTGTGTGTTGTGTGTCGAGAGTCTAAGAAACACACCGGTCACAGATTCAGACCCATCGACGAAGCTGCTCTGGACCTCAAGGAGGAAGTCCAGAAATCACACAAGGATTTACAGGAGAAACTGAAGGTCTTTAATAAAGTTAAAACAAATTGTGATCAAACAGCAGAACACATAAAGGTCCAGGCCTGGCGCACAGAGATGCAGATGAAGGAACAGTTTAGGAAGCTTCATCAGTTTCTACAAAAGGAAGAGGAGGCCAGAATCGCTGCACTGAGGGATGAGTATCAGCAGAAGAGTCAGATGATGAAGGAGAAGATTGAGGGTCTGAACAGAGATATATTAACCCTTTCAAACACAGTCGGAGCCATAGAGGAGGAGCTGAGAGCTGAACACGTCTCATTTCTGCTCAACTACAAGACCACAATGGAAACACTGCAGTTCACACTGCAGGACCCACGGCTGGTCTTAGGAGCAATGATAGACGCGACCAAACACTTGGGAAACCTGGCCTTCAGAGTCTGGTACAAGATGAAGGACATTGTCTCCTACACTCCTGTCATTCTGGACCCCAACACGGCCCATGCAGAATACATCCTGTCTTCTGATCTGACCAGTGTGAAACGTGGAGAGAGACAGCAGCTGCCTGACAACCTGGAGAGGTTTGACTGTTGCCCGTGTGTCCTGGGTTCTGAGGGCTTCAGCTCTGGGACTCACAGCTGGGACGTCGAGGTTGGAGACAACACGTACTGGATACTAGGCGTGCTATCGGAGGCCTTTCAGAGAAAGGGAAATAGACTGGGTCAATTCTGGAGAATATCTCTACGTCAAGGTAAATACACGGCGTACTCCACGACGAGGTCGGACGCCAATCTCATGGTGGAGCAGCAACCGCGGAGGATCAGAGTCCAGCTGGACTGGAATGAAGGAAAGCTGTCATTCTCTGACCCCGACACTGACGCACACATACACACCTTCACGCACACTTTCACTGGCACACTCTTTCCCTACATTATCACGCCTCATACTGTCCCTCTGAAGATGTTACCAAGGAAGGTTTCTGTTACTGTGGAACAATCATAGACTGTCAAAATGAGGGAACAAGGAAGTTAGACATGATGAATGATGATTGATGTCAAGACATTGTCAATTACTGGTAGTGATAAAGGGTTATAGACAGGGGGATGATACAAATTTGGCTTCTCATCCACACACATTCCAGCACATCACCACCCATCCTTATTTAACTTTGTTTAATTCAATCAGATAGGACTTTTCTGTTTGGATGTATGGGCTGTCGAGGCCAGGAAGTAGTTTTTTGCCACTCAGTAGGCGTTCCTGCATAACTTCCTGGTTTGATGAAGATGTCACACGCATACCCTAGTCTATTCTAAATATTCTATGAGTCATACATTTTTTTATTACCTGTAATATATTAGGATTCTGTAATGTAAATAATTACAATTGAACGTCCTTAAACCCTGTTGTTGGTGGGGTATTGCTGTTTACATTAAAGTACAATAAAATTACATTAAAATACATTAAACAATAAAGTATTCAATCAATCAATTAATCAATTCATCTCCATCAGTTATTTGTCAACATCTTCAGTTGATTCTTTCAATGTTAGTTATAGGTGTAATATAACATTATTTTTCCCCATTTAACTTCTATTCATTATTATTATTTATTTATCATTATTATTATTATTATTTTTAAGTAATCCAGACTCATACTACATACTCTGGTGGCGCTGTGCGGTATGCACCTAAAAGCAATAAAACCATAAAGTGTTTTAATTGTTTTCTTGGTTGTCTTCCTTTTTCTTTTATCTGATCTTGTACAGCACTTTGGTTGACCTTTGGTTTTTGTAAATGTGCTATAAATGTGTTATAAGATTTGATTTGATTTGATAGTTTTAAACAGAGGGTCTGGGACCCACCCCTGCAGGGTACTCAAAGTTACTACAGGGGGGTCCAAATCTTTGTGTGATAAAAACATTATTATTATACATTAACCACTTAAACCCTAGCATCTCTATTCTGAGGGAAACATTAGCCTAAAATAGCCGATCTACAAGCTCACAAGGCGAGGCGTTGTTCGGTGTGGATGAAAAAGAGCAAACAAAAGTTTTCTAAGTATTGAGGTTCAAAGTCAGGGGGTTAAGTAAAAGTCCTGAAATATAAATTTACTTGAGTAAAAGTACAACAGTACTGTAAGTATTGTTATCAAAATGTACATGAAGTAGTCATAATACAGGTGAAGTGAATGGTGAAGTGTGTTGAAGTGGTTAAATCAAAGTAACAAAGTAAATATACAATAGGTCAGGATATAAAGTTTTCAAATAATTGTAGTGGAGAAAGAATTACCCCTGAGTAACTTAGTAGTGGAGTAGAAGTAAAAGTACAGAAAATTGGTAGGCTAATAATTTAATAAATACTAAAGTGTACAGTATACTATAGGCAGTAGGCACTACTTGAGTCTTGAGTACACTGCCTTGGAATGAAAAACGTTGAAGATCCCCAGAAGAAGAGAAAAGAGCTGTGACGCATACGGAAATCCGTCTCACCGGTTTGTAGTTTATTTACATCTTCATGTTTGTTTGTAGTCCGTTTCTGAGGTTCGCAAGCAACAGCTTCGTGGTTGATTGTGGAACATTAGCCTCGCTAGCCAGCTCATCTGCAGCCTGGAACATCACCATCGCTTATTAATAATATCACAACGATGTTTGTGACTTTAGAACAGAAGAAGATGCTGGCGTTGTTGTTGTTGATGAGGAGGAGACGGAGACGGAGAGCGATCAGCACACGTGTTATTTCCCACTACAACCCTCCTCCTCGTTATCCTCCTTCTCCTAGAAGACCTCGTCCTCAAAAACAACAAAAAGAAGAAGCAGGAGGAGAAGGCCAGAATGAGGAGAAGGTTGGTGTCCTGCAGAACCAGAAGCAGAGGAAGAGGATTTGGGTGACGCCGTTCCTCAGAACCAGGTATAATTGATTATTTAATATTCCTGTCCCGTTCTGCACAGTACACGCTTATTCAGTTGAAATTGAACGTATTATATGAATATAAACATATGTTGTACATACAGCTCCGAATTTTACAGTGTCCTCTCTCGAGCTTGACAAATAAAATGTAGTAGTATATTTTATAACGTTTTCATTAATAGAATAATCAAGGATTGATTGATGGTACTACCTGCTAGGTAAGTACCATAGATATATCTATGGGTAGGTACCCTCACAAAAAACATGCAGTAATCAGTAATAATAAGTGTGGTCTCTAAACTGCCTCCCCCTGGTCAGCCCGGGGCGCCTGATGGAGGGGAACTGGTCGGAATAAGTGTTCCTTCCACACGCTACGTCCGGCCGGGAAACTCCCCCTGTCAGGTGAAAAGAAGCAGCTACTCCCCATCATAGAGTATTAAAAGGATAGAGACTAAACTGGCGCGAAGCTCCGCCCCCTCCGCTATTCATGTCAGTGGAAGTTGCTCAGTGGCGTTTTGAAGCACCCGGAAGGCTGCCGGAAGTACCGTCTATTTCCGCATTTTTATTTGGACACCAAATTTTGGTGTCCAAATGCGGAAGTGCAGCTGGGCTTTAACATTGGGCGCTCGGTTGCACCATAGAGTATTAAAAGGATAGAGACTAAACTGGCGCGAAGCTCCGCCCCCTCCGCTATTCATGTCAGTGGAAGTTGCTCAGTGGCGTTTTGAAGCACCCGGAAGGCTGCCAGAAGTACCGTCTATTTCCGCATTTTTCGCTGATTCAGCATTTGGGCACTAAATTTTGGTGCCCAAATGCGGAAGTGCAGCTGGGCTTTAACATTGAGCGCTCGGTTGCACGGGGTTTCCTCGTCAAGAATCCACGGGTCCGCCTGCAGTCCTTCCTCTTACCACTAGGGCCCAGCGCTTCAACATTGGAGTGCCTAGCTGGCCCCTTGGGTTGCACAGGGTTTCCTCGTCAAGAATCCACGGGTCCGCCTGCAGTCCTTCCTCTTACCACTAGGGCCCAGCGCTTCAACATTGGAGTGCATAGCTGGCCCCTTGCTCCCCATGCATTGAAGGAAGCATGAGGTCAGTCCGCTACCCCCCCAGGTTGGCAGAGGAAGCGTAGCGCCCAGGAGTACATTAGATAATTGACACTGGGTGAAAAAGGTTGCAAAATCATGGGATAAAAAAATATATATATATTGGAACAGCAAAGTCACAACAACACCCCCCCCCCCCCCCCCCCCCACACACACACACACACACATACACACAAACAAACACACGCACTTGACTGTAAGTCGCTCTGATAAGACATGGCCTAAGACATGGCCTAAATTCAGTATATTATTATCATCAGTAGTACTGTAGTAGTAGTAGTACAATTGATTAAATCGATTTAGTTTGATTACCGGTAGCCTATGTGTTGCGTATGTTCCAAGGAACCGGGGGCGAGAGTATCATCGGGAGCTGCGGCAGGACGAGGATCGCTTCATGGCCGACTTCGCACTCAGCGTGCGGCAGTTTGATCTGCTGCTGGACAAGATCTCAGCAGACATCTACAGACGAGACACGGCCTGGCGTGAGGCCATCGACCCGGCCGAGCGGCTCGCCATCTGTTTACGGTAACTCTCACGTGGTTCTCAAAGGCCTCTTTTCCACCCCAAAGAACGTTGGTTCTAGAACTGGCAACCCCTTTTGGTGTTTTAAGCATTATGTTATGCTTAATGTTATGCGTTATGCTTTAAATCTGTATTTACCTTTGACACTACGGTCGGGTAGACCTTGCCTGTCTTAGTAGCAGGATGAACAGGTTGTTGCTGGGCTAGACTGGTGACTGATCTTGATATGGCCAGTGGGAGACAAAATGTTTGCGTTCCAAAAACATTTGGAATGCTTTCAACTCATTTGCTTATTGTTTATCAGTATATTATATGTGGATCTCTGGCCCTGCTGACATTTTAAAAGATAATGATTCAAGGCGATAGGACAGAATGTTCGCCCCCAGAATAAGGTTCAATAACTATGCCAACTAGTAACTACCCTTGACGTACATGTAGGTTCAGCTCATGTCTTAACATTACAACTGTTTTTTTTAACCTGTCTTACAGATACCTCGCCACCGGTGATTCTTATTCGTCCATCTCTAAAAGCTTCCGGGTGGGCAAATCCACCTGCGTTGGCATTTTGTCCTCTGTGGCGGATGCCATCTGGAACAGCTTGGTCGAGGAGTACATGCCCGCGCCGAAGAAGCACGAGTGGAAAGCAATAGCGGATGAGTTTGGCCAACGCTGGGACTTTCCTCACTGCGTGGGTGCGTTAGAGGCCAAGCACGTGGTCATCAAGGCGCCATCACATTCAAAATCACACAAGGAACAGTTTTCAATCGTCCTCCTGGCCGTGGTGGACGCTAGTGGCCTGTTCCGTACAGTGGATGTGGGGGCTTTCGGGAGGAGCAGTGACGACGAGATCCTCTCGGCATCCGAGTTTGGAAAGGCTCTGCACGAGGGAACACTCGACCTTCCGGACGATTCGCCGATACAAACCGCCGAGCACCTGGGACCCGTTCCCTACGTTTTCGCGGCCGACGAAGCACTCCCTCTGCAACGGAATGTGCTTTGTCCGTTCCCCGGAAGACCCCTTCAGGTCGACTCTCATCGGGTCTTGAACTACCACCTGTCCCGCGCACGGGGGGTCGCAGAGAGCGCCTTCGGCTCACTGGCCTCGCAGTTCAGAGTGTACCACCGGGTGATGGAGGTGAGCCCTGGCACTGCGGAGAAGATCGTTAAAGCCACCACCGTCCTCCACAACTTCCTGAGACGGGACCAGCAGGACACGACCGCACACGTGGCTCCGGTGGAGACTGCAGACGCTCTCTGCCCGGTGGGAATGGTTGGGAGCCATTGTGCCAGTCAAGAGGCTCTCTCTGTGAGAGATAAGTTCACAGAGTACTTCAACTCACCAGCCACTGCTGTAGCTTGGCTGAACGACTATGTTTAAGGCAGTCAATTACTCTCTCTCACCCATGAATATAATCACCCTCTCTCACTCACCTGTTTGCCTAATTTCACCTGTTTTTTTTAAGCACTTAAACCCTTATATTTGTACAATCTTAAGAGTTAAATTATCACTGAGGACTTTACAGTGTATCCTCACCAAAAAATAGCTGGCTATAAGCTCACGTTGCTACGTGTTGTGAGCTTATAGATCAGCTATTTTCACCAAATGTCTGTCCTAGAATAGGGACCTTAGGTTCCATGTGGCTCAGATGTGTTTTATTTTATTTTTATAAAGTATATTTATTGGTTTTTTAAAGACAAACAGACATTACACAACAAGAACATAATAACAAAAGAAAAGAAAAGAAAAACAGCTCAGGCACAACACTATTATAAATAAAAAGATTGAATATACAAAGACATGACAAGGACAATGAACCATAATGACAAGTGACTTTCGAATTTTCATAGACTCCCAATCAGGGAATACATCCATACAGTACATTAATACATATATTAAAAAGGCAGACAACAGTTATCATAGGCACCAAATCATTACAACAAGAGCAGACCCATGCATGCTCCACTCAAAGGCGGCAAACCGCCACCCCTCCAGGCGGCAGGGCCACCGCCCCAAGAAGCGGCCCCGACGCAACGCATCGGGTCCCCTGCCCGGGCGTCCACCCCCCCATACCCAAAGGGCAGACAAGCCCCCGCCCCAAAGCAGAGCACCCACTAGGGAAGAATGCTGCCATATAAGATATCTAAGGTTGGTACGGAAAACCTCCAAGTATCGTGGCAGACAGTGTGGTTCCAATATGATTCAAATAAGGGTCCCAAATTTTGTAGAAAGTGTCCAATTTAGAATGCAACATGCATGTAATGTATTCACAAGGAATACAGCCCATTATAATGTTATGCCATGATTTCTTTGATGGAGCAACATCCTTGATCCAAAACAAAATAATATTTTTCCTAGCAGCAAACGTTAATAAGTTGAACAACCTCTTATGTTTGACATCAATGACATGAACATCCGGGAGACCAAGTAAAAGACACACCGGATCTAAATCGAACGAGACACCAAAAATAACAGAGAGTTCTGACACAATGTCATACCAATAGTTCTGAAGCTTCACACAGGACCAAAGACAGTGAACGTAATTACCAATCTCTGTCTTGCACTTAAAGCAAAATGGGGACGCACTGACATCCATTTTGTTCTTGAGAGCAGGAGTTATATGTAGCCTATACGATGTAATATTCTGAACTGGATGGATTTAGTTCGGTTACAAACTGAAATCTGTTTCGCATAGGCCCACATATCTTCCCAGCCCTCATCATGAATAGAGACGTCCAGATCTTTTTCCCAGGACTGCTTAGTAATCTGAGTGTCCCGGCCTAAAGTCAGGGTTGCCTACCACTGGAGTAAGGGGAGATGTCAATTTAGCACGGCCTTCAATATTACACACAGACCTCCAGGCTTTGACTGAACATAGAGTGATGGGGTTAGAACAAAATTTCCTAATAGACTTAAGGTCCTTTATGAATAATAGATTCCAAAGAGGGCATTTGGACTGTGAAGATTCAATATCAAGCCAAATCGAGGAAGGATCCGATTTAAGCCAATTCGTAAGCACCCTGAGGGGCTCAGATGTGTTTGATGATTGTGTGACAATTGTTTATAATTATCTGTTAAGATTGTCACACTTGAGAATTTAAAACGGCCTGCTCTAAAGCCCCCCTCCTTAGAGAGAAATAGCTAAACGTCTATTTTTGAATTTGAAAGCTGAAAATACTTTGAATATGTATATGACTTCAAATAAGTATCACGATCATTTCAAACGTTTGCTTCGATTACGCTTCATGAACGATTATTAGTTTGTGAGCTTGTACAGTAGATTGTCTGTTTTCATTTCATGTATGTACACCACCATTGTACAACAAAATATAATACAGGCTAATTGAAATCTAATTCTGTGCCCATTTGTTGGTGTATAAGAAATGTTTCTCGATTAAAAGTTGGTTATTAATAATAATAATAATAATAATAAAACTTTATTTGTATAGCACCTTTCATGACATGAAATGCAGCTCAAAGTGCTTTACAGAACATTGGCTCTAAATATTGGTTTCAGGGTTTTCTGTTCATTGCCTAGCCCTAATACATATTACATAATTATGTAACTATGTACACAATTATCCACAAACTCAATACTAGACATTGTAATAGTTGATGCTGTACTGTACATACTGTATCAATCTTGTGTATAATAGTCTTCCCCTGACAATTTAAGAACATTGTACTGTAAATCATTTATTAAAAGAAAATGTGCCCACCATACTATGTTTATTCGGCATGACATTTTTTAATGACCTGCCCGGAGGTTATGTGGTTTGTACTTTTATCGTCGTGTTGTATTTGGCATTGTTGAAATTGCATTAACTTATTACTTATTTACATAAATGATTGCATAACCTTGCTACCAGAAGTCTCTGAGAAGCACATTGGAAACATTAAACTAAAGTATAATTTATATTTAAAGATTATAAGCGGACCCAGGAGTCTTAAGAAAACAAATACAAAGATAACAGTGAAATTCAGTCCAACAGCACCACTCAGTGGTTGTAAAGGCGTGTTTCATTTAGTTTTAAATGAGTAAGTCAAAGGATCTCAAATACGAACCTGTAAATAGTATTAGTTACCGGTAACTAATGTATGCAGGACCAACCAGTTGGCAGACCAGCTGAACTTGTATGCTGACACATAGAGTAGGGGGCTGACACCTTCTACACTCTACAGGAAGGGACAGAGTGAGCTGTTCTTTGGCATGTGTAACAGGACTCTGCAGCAGTGTTGTTTTTTACAGCAAATTTTGATTTTAGTTTTAGTCATAGTCTCTTGAATAGTTTATTTCCAGTCACCTGGAATGTTCTAGTGTTAGTCTAGTTTCAGTCGACTAAATGTCATAAGATTTTAGTCAACTAAATCTACAGTTGATTTAGTCGACTAAAATGTATTTTGGCGCGCCGATCTGTCCGTCAGCCCCGGTCTCTCCTCCCTCTCCTCCCCCCCCCCCCCCCCCCCCCCCCCCCCCAGTGCAGCACTGGCATAGTGGCATTGTGTCGACCAGAAGCAGAAACCACTGGTTGCTGGAGTATACCATTCTAACAGACTGTCAAAGTTATTTCCACAGAGTCGGCACACGTTGGTTTTTTTCTTAGACGGTGTGGTGGGTTATTCAGCCATTCTCCTCATTTTCCTCGTTTGAAGTTCCACTGGTAATGATTTCCTCACGGTGTTATTTTGAGGTGCACACCGCTCGCTCAGAGCCCTGACGTCACATAATTTGGAGCTACGCCTATGCGGAAGGGTTGACTCCCACTTTTAGACCAGTGCAGCCCATGCGTAAATCCAGGCTTTCATTTTTCGCGCAGACGAAATGAAAGCCTGGGTATCGAGGCTAACTAGTCCCAAACATTTTAGTCTAGTTTTTACTTGTTGACGAAATTGTCTGTATATCTAGTTTTAGTCATCATGTCTTAGTTTAAATTTAGTTTGTCAGTGAAAAAAGGTAGTCGACGAACATTTTCCGTCTTAGTTTTAGTCGACGAAATCAACACTGATCTGCAGATGTTTTACCACCAGTCTGTTGGGCCAGTGTGTGTCCTTATCTGCATTTGCCTGCTGGGGGGTTTCACTCACTTACTCACAATACGTTTTATCCAGATTAGTTGTCTGGTTAAATGAATGAAACCAACATGACTACAAAATTGTACACTTTAAAGGTTTTATGACATTCATTTTCATTTTATTTTCATTTTTTATTTTAGGTTTTATGACCTCAATTACACCCAAAAAACCTGAACTTTGAACATTCAGTGGATTTTCTGTGGTCTGAAGTTTTCTTTGGGGTTTGGAAGCCTTTTAAACTACAATGAAAACAGGCAACACAGTGAAAACAGTGACATCTGCTGGCAAATCCCATTGACATATGGGATTTTCAGGGTCTTACATCACTTACTGCCGGCAAATCAGAGCACCTGTTTGAGCCAGAAAACCCCAGATCACAGAAAAATCTACAGAATGTTAAAAGTTCATGTTTTTTGGGTGCAATTGAGATTAGAAAACCTACAAAAAATAAGAACAATTCCAAAACCTTTTTTTTTTATGTCACAAGACACAATCCCTTTAACAAACCTGATACATGCTTTTAAAATAAGATCCCATTTAGTCACTGACCCATTAAAATGAATATGTACAATATGAAGCAGCTTTGCAGGGGTGTTCATTCAGCATTACTACTGTACACATGATGCAGTATATACATAAACATTACATTTTAATTGTACAGTGTTAAAAAAATACAACCATTTGCCACCCTATTAAGTTGGTAATACTGTTCTGTTATGATGAAATAAACACAACACTGCCATATAACTGTGGTTATTTTCAATGTAAAATGTTCAGTCAGTGCAAGCATTAATTCTATATTATTTTCCTTTACATTATAATCAACTTTACATTGTTTACAATCTAGACAAATGTTCTGTTGTGCTTGAAATGTACTGTAATTCTCCAATCTGTTAATAAATACTTCAATAAATCAATGTTGTAGCATGTTCTATACTACCAGTATAACAATGTAATCAATATGATTCCATAAAAAAACAAATTCCACAGCAACAATGTGATCAATATGATTATACACATATCGTCACTGTCTGGCAGAAACCTTGTATCTCCATATTTCAACTTTTTGTTTTTATTTGTTTTAATTGAATGCCCTAATTTGTCATACTAGTGTCACATGACACTACTTTTGACATTTGACAGTTTGAGTGCGTTTTATAAATAAGTAACCAATGAAAAGTATTAACAAGAGACTGTCCACATTGGATCGATTGGAACACATTCATTTCAGTAACGGTTTTGGACATGCAAGGGTTTTTACTTGACAGCAACGATAATCAATAGCACAACCTTGTGATCAATATGATTCTATAGGAGGTCAGTAGTTCTAATCATAGCAGTTCATCACTGATCAATAAGCATCAGCAGTCAGCTCGGAATGGGGGGTTGCTCCACTACAATTATTTGACTTATTTGTTTTAGTTACTTTGCAGATTTATATTAGTAGAGCGGTGCATTGGCCTACTTGGAGCGATGCAAGTTGGAAATGCATGCATTCCCCACCCAGTTATCATGTCTGTGTCCCTTTTATGCCCATATATGGAGTTCTTTGTCAGGCATGCCCAAATATGGATTCTATGCAGATGTCAGAACAGGCCAGCACCATATGGAGATATAGAGGTGATCAGGGCCAGAGATAGTATTAAGTATGTTTTACTTTGGTACTGGTCAGTGCTTTTTATACATTTACTCAAGTCACATTTTGAATAAAGGCTTTTTACTTGTAACTAGGGATGGAGCTCGTTAATTTTTATTGATAACGATCACCTTATCAATAAGGCTTATCGAGCCCACTATCGAGCATTTTCTATTATTTTGTGGAAAGACAGGAGACAATAAATTCTGAAAAGAACCAGTATATTTTAGGGCCTTCAAATACAGTACATTACTGTTTGTGCTAGCATGGATGATTACATTTATTTCTTGATCGCCTCTTGCCATGATTGTTTGAACATGGCGTCATGGGCCGCTATGCTCGATAACAGGCTTGATAAGCCCAAAACGTATTGATAACGGGTACTCAATAAGCTTGTTATCGGATTTGATCGGGTATCAGTTATCGAGCTCCAGTCGCCCCGTAACAGAGTATTTTTGTATATTAAGGTATTGATTGCTACATTGTAACCTCTCAACCACACAGCCTGATTAGAAAGGTGAGGTGACCTTGAAGCAAAGCCACTTTTCAGGCGTTATTTATATACAACACTATCAAGGAATCACATCAGCGATACTGCAGCCGTGTTAATATTCAACCCAGGTCAGGAACTATCCTACCATCTAAAGCAGTGTTTCTCTACCTTTTTCATTTCAAGTATCCTCCAGTATGACATGCAATAGATCACAGACACCCATTTGAGACCATTTTCTTCCCTTTTGGGGTTTTAACCAGTATATATTAATAGAGATGGCACCCGGAGGAAACCCTGAGGCGAAATGGACATAGTGGCCGAATTTGGTATTGCAGCTTGGGGCCAGCACTGGTCCATTGACTATCGTTGCGCACGTTCATACGTGAACGCGTGCAATGATAGTCAACGGCCACGATTTGTTTGTCAACGTTCACGATTTGGCCCAATCCATCCCAGAATGCACTCTGTTCCTACCCGGAAGGAGGAGTGAAATCGCTGCATTGCGCTTTTGAGCAACTTAATGCAAGTCTCTATTAATATATACTATAAGGTTTTAGCCCTGAGACCCCCAATCTACCCCCCAATCTACACCCCCAATCTACACAGGGGGGGAGGGGGGGGGGAGACACGGCCAAAGCATTTTTGGGGGTACCTAGCCAAAAACGTTGAGAACCCCTGATTTAGATCGCTGTGTCTTAAGGAGGACAGCCAATGTCTCTAGTCTTCTGGTGGAGGATTCACACGTGTTTCTTCTGCTTCTCTTTTGGTGATTTTCACAAATATGCCATTCTTAGGTCCCAGAGTGGTGAATGACTTCAGTGGCAGAGGGTCCTGTACAAAGGAACGCCATAGTAACAGTTGTGATCTTGAGCATTATGTATTACTTTTAAACATAAACACCACGTTTCATTTGCTATTATTTAATCACATGGATCCTAGCGTCTATATTCTGGAATCTGGGGAGCGAACGTTCCTCCATAATAGATAATCTACAAGCTATTTGGAGTATAGAGCCCTGAAGGACCACAGTCAACTAAGTTTATAATTTAGGGAGGTGCAGTAAGTGATATTTCATTGTTAAATAGCTCTATATTCAGGTTTCTTATATTGTTTTAGTTTTTTAGGTCAGAATACCATATTTTATCCAACCCGGAGAGAGAGAACTCATACAGGATGCAGGATAAACAAGTGAAATTGGAAGTGATGTCACAAAGAAATGAGCTGAATTTTGGTCCCGGAACACTAAAATGTAGAGAACTGGAGATACCAGATAACACTATAGCAACGATTACCATCACAATATAGAGCTTTGAACAAAACTTTGGGTTTTAACACAACCAATACTACTGTGGTTAAAAACTAAATAATAAATAGATGTTCACAATCACCAGGAAATCTGTCCCACATGTTCTGGTCTTGCCCCAAATTGATACCATTCTGGAAATCTTTCTTTGCCATAATTTCTGAGGTGCTGGAGAGTAGACAACCATTTTGCCTTGCCCCCAAATTGCAATTTTTGGAATCCCGGAGGAGGATGTAGTTTTACCCAGAAAACAACTTAATGTTATTGCCTTCGCCTCATTAATCGCCCGCAGGAGGATACTTTTACAGTGGAAGGCTGAGTCCCCTCCCTCGGCTAAATCATGGTTGATTGATGTTATGTCCTTTCTGAAACTTGAAAACATCAAATTCACGATTCGAGGGTCCTCTGACAAATTTTACGACCATTGGCAACCTTTAATATCGTATGTAAGCAGTTTAGAATCACTTTCACCTGACTGAAGACACGTGGTGTGGGTGTGCAGATCTCTACTTGGTGCAGTATATATATAGCATAATATATCGGAAATCATTACACATGAGAGTCGAGAAATGAGCCAATTAAGTGCTTTATCTCTTTATATATATATATGTGTATATATATAGGTTTTTCTTATTTTCTTTCTTTTTCTTTTTCTTTTTATTGTTTTTTTTTTCTTTTTAGTTAATATTACTTTGTTTTATTTTATTTACCTATTTGTATTATTGTTAATGTTATTTTTACCCCCCATTGAAGTTCTTCATTAATCATAACCATATGATCTCTTTCTTTGTATCTTAGTATCTTGTCTACCTATTGGTTTTATACCTGTGTATATACTGTATGTTGTGTGTATTGTTTTGTACTCAACCTATTGGTTTTACACCTGTGTTTATATGTTGTTTGTATGTCTGGCCTCGTGGGGAAAGATGGTGGGTGGGGATGACTGGGAAAGGAGTTGTGGGAGAAAATGTAAAAAAAACAAAGAGTCGTATTCTCTGTCTGTGAAAATTGCATATGTCATACTCTTTGAATAAAATGTACTTAAAAAAAGAAAAAGAAAAAAAAGCTCATGAATCATCGACTTGAGGTTTCTAGAGGTTAAAAGAAGCTCACCAATGTCTCAGAGCAGGTCACAATGTTGAACTTGTGGAACACATGCACCAGGGCCATCTTCATCTCCAGCTGGGCGAGCCTCATGCCAACACAGCTGCGGGGGCCGGCCCCAAACGGCAGGTACACAAACGGATGTCGGTTAGCCTTGGCCTCGGCCGTGAACCTGGAAAAGCAACACACGTCATCGTTTTGGATGTGGGATACGTTCAAAAACATTAAAGGACAAAGTAACAAACAAGCTATTTTCTGTTTATTAATTTGCCATGATGGCGTGGGTCCCACAGCACACCTCTCAGGGATGAAGCGTTCTGGCTCTGGCCAGTGCTCTGGGTCGTGGTGGAGGAAGCCTGCTGGGATCTCCAGAGTGACTCCTTTGGGAAGGAACTGACCGTTGATCACACAGTCCTGGTCAATGTCCCGCGCATACCTGCAGGAAAACACACATCCCTGGCCTCAATACATGTCCCATGTATGCTGCATGTTCTCAACTTTAGTCTAGTGATCTGAGTGGTCGAATGGTTATTTTCATTGTCGTATCTATGGTAATCGATTTCGAAATACCAGATTTGACATGAAACTGGACTGTTAGTGTGTGATTATTATCTCTCCCAGGGAGAGAAAAAAATGGTAAAGGGACCCTTTTGCAACCAGATCTTATTTTAATGATGTTTGGGAATTGGGAGACAAGAAACACTTTCCTGGGGGTTTTTATGTGGGTAATATGTGTTTTTACCCGTCTGTAAAACAACTGCCCTCTCCAGACCACGAATGCAGCATTTACTACATGGTGAAAGAAATGCAAATGACACTCCTTTCCATGCCATGCCGGAAGGATTCTTTTTACGTCCAGATACCCGTCCAGGAGACTTTAGACAAAAAGTAAAAATAATGATACGAGGTTTCGGCCAGAAGGTAACTAAAGGTCCTTCTGCAGAAAACTGTACCTTTGTACTTTTTTTTGCAAACCGTTAATAAAGTAATCAATCACCTTGTACTTTTTTGCAAACTGTTAGTAATCAAGTAATCAATCAATCAATCAATCAATCAATCAATCCTCCTACCTGAATCCAGGAGGGTAGAGACGCAGGGCTTCAGATATAACCATGTCTAAATACTTCAGCTCGTGGATGTTGGTGTAGTCTGGTGACTCCTACAACACAATGGAAAACCACATTATGTACTTCTTAAGTCTGGTAAACGGGCTGTTATTACAGTTTCAGTTTTCATTTTGTTTAGTTTTAATTACCTGTTTCAGAGTTAATTGTAATATAATATAATATAATATAATATAAAAGGTTATTTGTTAGGGAAAAGATGTAAAAATACAAAATATTTATATTCACCCCAAATACTAGGCTTATTGACAAAGACACAAGCTTCTTCAGTGATGAATATAGCCTGCATCCTTCATGTCACCCTCTGGGGGTCCTGGGATGCAATACTGTACTCTAACGTCGTTGAAGTAGATCTTATGAAAGGTCCATGGGACCCATCTAAAAGACCACTCCTGTCCCTGGGACCCATCTAAAAGACCACTCACTCCTGTCCCTGGGACCCATCTAAAAGACCACTCACTCCTGTCCCTGGGACCCATCTAAAAGACCACTCCTGTCCCTGGTACCCATCTAAAAGACCACTCCTGTCCCTGGGACCCATCTAAAAGACCACTCCTGTCCCTGGGACCCATCTAAAAGACCACTCACTCCTGTCCCTGGGACCCATCTAAAAGACCACTCACTCCTGTCCATGGGACCCATCTAAAAGACTACTCACTCCTGTCCCTGGGACCCATCTAAAAGACCACTCACTCCTGTCCCTGGGACCCATCTAAAAGACTACTCCTCCTGTCCATGGGACCCATCTAAAAGACCACTCACTCCTGTCCCTGGGACCCATCTAAAAGACTACTCCTCCTGTCCATGGGACCCATCTAAAAGACCACTCCTGTCCCTGGGACCCATCTAAAAGACCACTCACTCCTGTCCCTGGGACCCATCTAAAAGACCACTCACTCCTGTCCCTGGGACCCATCTAAAAGACCACTCCTGTCCCTGGTACCCATCTAAAAGACCACTCCTGTCCCTGGGACCCATCTAAAAGACCACTCCTGTCCCTGGGACCCATCTAAAAGACCACTCACTCCTGTCCCTGGGACCCATCTAAAAGACCACTCACTCCTGTCCATGGGACCCATCTAAAAGACTACTCACTCCTGTCCCTGGGACCCATCTAAAAGACCACTCACTCCTGTCCCTGGGACCCATCTAAAAGACTACTCCTCCTGTCCCTGGGACCCATCTAAAAGACCACTCACTCCTGTCCCTGGGACCCATCTAAAAGACCACTCACTCCTGTCCATGGGACCCATCTAAAAGACTACTCACTCCTGTCCCTGGGACCCATCTAAAAGACCACTCACTCCTGTCTCTGGTACCCATCTAAAAGACTACTCCTCCTGTCCCTGGGACCCATCTAAAAGACCACTCCTGTCCCTGGGACCCATCTAAAAGACCACTCACTCCTGTCCCTGGGACCCATCTAAAAGACCACTCACTCCTGTCCCTGGGACCCATCTAAAAGACCACTCACTCCTGTCCCTGGGACCCATCTAAAAGACTACTCCTGTCTCTGGTACCCATCTAAAAGACCACTCCTGTCTCTGGTACCCATCTAAAAGACTACTCCTGTCTCTGGGACCCATCTAAAAGACCACTCACTCCTGTCCCTGGGACCCATCTAAAAGACTACTCCTGTCCCTGGGACCCATCTAAAAGACTACTCCTGTCTCTGGTACCCATCTAAAAGACTACTCCTGTCTCTGGGACCCATCTAAAAGACTACTCCTGTCTCTGGGACCCATCTAAAAGACTACTCCTCCTGTCCCTGGGACCCATCTAAAAGACTACTCCTCCTGTCCCTGAGACCCATCTAAAAGACCACCCCTGGGACCCATCTAAAAGACCACCCCTGGGACCCATCTAAAAGACCACTCACTCCTGTCCCTGAGACCCATCTAAAAGACCTCTCTTGGGACCCATCTAAAAGACCACCCCTGGGACCCATCTAAAAGACCACCCCTGGGACCCATTACATTGAAAACATTTCTCTAGGATTTTACTCTTTTTTTAATTGTGTATTTTTGTCAACTTAAATGTTTTTTATTTTTCCCCCCTCCACACCTAGTTTTTGTTATTTAGTTTTAGTTAACAATAATAATCCTGGTGGTAAAAATAAGTGCATTATATAAACTGCCATTCAGGGGCACATGTTGTACTTCCCCCCCCCCCACTGCCTGTAGAGAGCAGCAATGCACCATAATATTCATCCATCGTCAACATATTATTCTGGGTGCCTGCCATGCAATGGCAGAAACACAGGTTGAAATCCGCAACACATACTTAATCGTAATCAAGACACGAAATTTGACGTCTATGGCCGGCCGCACGGTTTACCAAAGCCCCACAATATATACATCGAAACGTGCGGCTCGGCCGGGAATGGTGTGCTTGTGCTTTTCTTTCCGTTTCGGGTTACCGTGCCGACGTAATTCGCAATAAACTACGCGAAAAATGCCCCATGCAAAGTCAATGGGAAAACGCGGGTAAAAACAGAAAACGACAGGTTACTTTGGAGCCACATTGCTCTGGCATACTGTTACGTAGAAACACGATTTAAACCTCAAACAGCAGACGAGGCCATCGACTTTGTTGTGGTTCAGACGGAATTCGAATACGTTGCACGGTTTGCCCGCTATCACAGTTCAAAGTGTGTGTGGTCTGAGCAAAAATCTCGACTCACAGTGTCGCACGGCCAGAGAGAGAGCGGGTCAGAGGGAGAAGCCAATGTGAAGACTGTAGCGAAATTCTCAGAACAAATCGTCCTCACGGCCAAAATATTAACTTTACACGCATGGGTTTCGGTAATTTTGTAGCCACACTCGTCCTCTTTCACCCAATGTCACAACCACAGCCCAGATACATACGGTACGTGAACTACAGCCCTGAAAGCGACAGGTGTACCATCATAATGTGTCATGAAACTACATGTTAACTGCCTGAATGAGTCAGCAATTTTTTCATCACAAACACAATTTCTTAACTCGCTCTTATAACCAAATTTTTATCGTACCAATACCACGATCGCACACGGCGTACCTTAATGTCTCGGGTCACTCACGGCGAAAACAAAAATCGCATTCGACTTTTACTTTTTGCGATAGAGCAATTTGTTCGGACATACGTTCTCTCACTGAGTCAGTGTGCTTTAAACTTTCAATAGTGGTAGCATTCGCATAGACTCAGCTCAGCTGAAAATGATACTTTGTTAATGATTCAAGGTCAAGTTGACCACCTCTCACACACGAACGCACACGCACGCACATGCACAAATGTGCACGCACACACACACATTGAAAGTCAATGAAATAAATCGGGGAAACACGTAACTCTGTCATTTCTCAACCGTTTCAGAAGCGGGGCGGCTCGCCGGAACCGGGCCGCCCCCCCTGAACGAAACCAAATGGACCCTTACAGCTCAGACATCTTAGCATTAGCATGTTAGCATCTTAGCATTAGCATGTTAGCATTAGCATGTTAGCATGCGCATGTTAGCATATTAGCATTAGCATGTTAGCATTAGCATGTTAGCATTAGCATGTTAGCATGATAGCATTAGCATGTTAGCATTAGCATGTTAGCATTAGCATGTTAGCATTATAGCATTAGCATGTTAGCATTAGCATGTTAGCATTAGCATGATAGCATTAGCATGTTAGCATTAGCATGTTAGCATTATAGCATTAGCATGATAGCATTAGCATGTTAGCATTAAAATGTTAGCATGTTAGCATGTTAGAATTAGAATGTTGGTGGCAACGTAATGCGCAATAAACTAAGACAAAATACCCCATTGAAAGTCAATGGGGAGACCTGGCTCACATGTAACCAAATGGACCCTTCTGAGAGGCTAAATGTCATCAAATGGTGGTCCGTGGCTCAAATGCTGCACAGTCTTGGCAAGCTTCAGGCACCCAGACAAATTTATTGAAATTTTGTTTCTAGTTAACAGTCCTTCTCAAAACTGTACGCAACACATGCTCTAATGTGGAGGTAAAATACAGCACCACAATAATACATACAATGTCACAGCACTTCAAATTTCATTAGATCTTTTTGAAATGCAATTAAACCAGTAAACCTTACAGCAGTTTGAGGATAACACAAAGCCCTAATAAGTACTGTATTTCCGCTGTGATCCTTCCTCTCACAAGCAACAGGTAGCCTAATACTAATAAGTTAAAAAACATAATATAATACAAAACAAATGACAGTAAGATACATAAAAAAACTAAACACACACAAAATAAAACAGGCGCTCGCCGTGACTCTCCACTATCTTTCCCTATACAAATTACCTTCTGTAGAGGGACCTTTTCTTTACATGCTTTAGCTGCTTAAATGAGTAGTTCGCCAAAATAATTACTTATTCTATATCAGATACACACCCCATTACATGAAGGCTTGAATTCATGGAGATTATTTTTTTTGTCACATTCTGAGCCAACTTCACACTTATATGTTTTATATCATACACTACCTCACATATTAAAACACTTTCCCTACATAAACCGTGTTACCCGCATTTAATATTTATTTTGATGCTGCTTAATACGCTAAACCAGCTATTTGTTTAATGTGTTTAATTCGCAGTTTTTTTATAATTAAAAAGAAAGAGCGGATTTGTCGATTTGACGAAATCAAGCCATGCTCTGGGCTAATGAGTTCAATGCAAGTGAACGGGGGTTTGTTCATTTGTTTGGACTAAAACATGCTGTGCGAGCTGTTTTTGTTTCGCATCGTCATGGCGGCGTGTTTTTCTCTTCAACAACAACCAATGGGACTATTTTCTGCCGGATTTCCGTCGATCAAAGCTGCAAATACTTTGGCGTATGCTCCAAAGGTAATAGATCAATCCTGGCAGCCTAGATAGGATGGATAGATTAATCTAACGCCCTGAACGTGTAAATGTTTCCATGTGTCTGCGGGCAATGCACCAGGTCACATCCGTTACTGTATATGAACATACTTGCCCAGAAAAGAAAATCCTAAATTAAATTAGCTCCTGGTCTTGTCTGGTCTGGCCTTTTATCAAAGAGACCCTCTGGCACACACTAACTCATGTTGCGTCGTGCTGCTTTCCGATGCTTGTGGATCTGCTACTGTTTATGCCTTTGTGCGAGGCTGTGGCTTGACGAAGTATCGGATTGATTTACAATGAAACACAAAATATGGAGATAAAGGGTTTCTGCCTGACAGCGACGCCGGGATATGTTTTGCATTGGAGACGGAGACGCAGAGAGCTTGAAGGTCAGTAGCAGGGCCAAGCCACTCGCTGCCTGGCCCTGCCTGGCGTCTATCCTTGGGGGGTGTGTGTGTGTGTGTGTGTGACGACTACGGCCCTATTGTCTGGCAGCTGGCCCGCTGCTGTCACTCCTCATCATGCTTTTGTGCAACATTGTAGTATGATCAAGTGGTGGCGTTTACAAAAAAACACAAAAAGTACATAGATCAGCACCACAAGGAGATATTGCAAATGGACCCCCAAATAATTGGCTAAACACTAAGATTTTAATGGTAACTAGAAAATGTGCCCTTCCGGGCACAGGTCTCCACCAGGTTATCCACAGATCCGTGCAGTTAGAGGTAAAAACACTTTTCGGCCAGTTATAGCGCCACCTTGAGGCTGAGTTGAAATTGTTCATGTGGCATTTCGTCCTCGGCCTAGTGGGAATGTGGGTGCACAATTTCACGGAAATCACGCGATGTGTTCATGATTTGTAGCATTTTGTTTGAAACTGAGCACTCCTGTGAACTTTGGAAGCCAATCTTAACCAATCAGGATGGAGTCTGATAAATCTGAAAGACCCGTTTCGTTGAATGGCTCTAGAGAGACTGTGTACCAATTTGCGTGATGTTTGGACAAAATCTGTAGGTGTACTGTGCAAAAACTTGTTTTGCACAAAGCGGCCTCCTGGTGGCGCTATAACAGGCCGTTCTGGAAAGTTTGGGGCAGAGGTTCATCGTTGGCATCCAGGGAGTGTGTGTGCAAAATTTGGCATCGACCGGGTTGTTTTGCACAAAGCGGCCTCCTGGTGGCGCTATAACAGGCCGTTCTGGAAAGTTTGGGGCAGAGGTTCATCGTTGGCATCCAGGGAGTGTGTGTGCAAAATATGGCATCGACCGGGTTAATGGTGGCCGAGATTAGCTGTTCACGGACACACGGACGGACACACGGACGGACACACAAACGGACGGACGGAGTGCAAAACATACTCTCCCCACATGCCTTCGGCCTGGTGGAGACAATAAATATATATATTTTTAAATCATGTAAAACATAAAATCGTGTTTTTGAGTGGTGCAACCACTCCAAGGAACAGCAATGTCCGTGTTCACCTATGTGACGTTAATGTGTTAATGTGACTATGAGCACCAGTATGACTATGAGTACCAGTAGGGGCGCTGTTGTGCCAGAGAGAGAGAGAGAGAGAGAGAGGGGGGAGAGAGAGGGGAGTTGCACCACTCAGTTCACACGGGTGTGATTGAAACATGTGTTTTCATTATAATACCGGTAAATAAAACAAATACAATATTGTATGTTAGTTCCTCTGATCCAAGCCACCATTGATTGACTGATTGATCTTCAAAATCTCTCAAGATAAATAGGGACCCCTTTTTTTTTTTTTTTTAATAACATTTTTCACATAAAGATGAATGTAACTGTTCCAGAACGAGAGACAGTGGTTTCAGGTATAAACTTAAATTATAAAATATGGTTTTGGTTATGATCATACTTGGGTAAAAAGGTTGATTTCTTTATGAATAAATATAATTTAAGTATGGCAATAAATATGTTAAAAAGGTTATTCTCAAGGTAAAAATGCACCCTTTGAAAGGGAGTCACGTGATTAGTGTCACGTCACTCACGTGACGTCACCTGTCAGTAGGGTCAGAGGTTGAACGGACTTCCTGGAGAAAAGTTGTATGTTTTGGGAACGTCTGGAGAGAGAGACGATATTATCATTCTGCACATGGTTCAAAGGCGCACACGGTACATATCTGTTATTTTATTGTGATGTGTTGTTGTGGATTGTTTGTTGTTTAATGTAGAACTGTGGAATTAGTGTGATCTTTTGAATGCACATGTGTGGACTCACTAAATACCTATTTCACAATGAGTATGGACTCCTACAACTCAACAAATGTATGTTTGTTCTTATTCTAGTTTTCACGGTGTCTTGGTGACTGGAGGAGTTGAAAGTCGCATGGAAAATAAAATCAATATCAGACATCTGTATGATGTGTGGACATACTTGAACCTGTACAGCTACAATGAATCATAAATGTATACAGATAAAGTGAGACAAACTGGACCCTTTTTATCCCCAAAGGGTTGAGAACCACTATCACCACTGATGTCACAGACCGGCAACATGGAAGTCACACCGCTATTAGAGACAGCGGATAATCAGTGCGGTCGGGATCATTTGTATTCCGATGACACGGTGTCCTGATTATGCAGATTCAATGACAATCACTTATCCGAGTCCTTTGGGGGTGTTAAACAAAGCTGACTCTACAAGTCGGCAGCATGGTGGGAATGTGGCATATGCATGCATGCGCGTGCATGTAAAATCTTTTACGCACTCCGTGAATACAAGGATATATTTTTGTTTACATAACATTCCTTTATGGTGAATGAAGAATAAAGTAAATTGAGATTAACACCAGCAAAAATATATAAAAAAACTCAATGCTTCACGATAAATCCAGCATAAGCGATAGTTCATTGAGGCACGGAAGGCAGAAGGTTATTATATATAGTTCCACTCATTCATTGCCCTTAGTAATTGTCTCCACCAGGCCTAAAGCCCCGTTCAGATAAAAAAAAGCTGGAAATAAAAAAAAAGCAAAACTCATTGCCACGCAGCTTTTTTTTGAGAAAAGTGGGCGTGTACAAGGTACCTGTCACTCAAGCTGCCCGGACTGGCTTTGAGACAAGACACAGGCAGTTTTTTAGCAGATGCGCATTTGAAAGTCTAAAATGTTAAATAGCGACTGTATAGGAGAAATAATTATATGTTACCAAGATTGCCTTTTTTCACCTTAGAAATATTGCACGAATCAGAGCCTATGTGTCCTTGGACGATGCAAAAACGCTAATCCACGCCTTTGTTTTTTCTCGGCTTGATTACTGCAATGCACTTTTTTCAGGACTGCCTAAGAAAACAACTGAAAGATTACAACTTGTCCAAAATGCAGCAGCCAGAGTTTTAACTAGAACTAAGATGAGAGAACATATTACTCCAGTTTTGGCATCACTGCACTGGCTTCCGGTTGTTTTTAGGATTGATTTTAAAATAATTTTACTTGTCTATAAAGCTCTCAATGGTCTCGCACCTTCCTACCTACATGACTGCCTGCCTAAATATGTCCCAAACCGCCCGCTAAGGTCTTCCACTGCTGGCCTGCTCGCTTTGCCTAAAAAAATGGCAACTAAAAAATACGGGGAAGCAGCTTTTTGCTTCTACGGGCCGTCGGCATGGAACAAGCTCCCTCTGTACCTTCGTCAGGCAGCCTCTGTAGACATTTTTAAAGCTCAGCTCAAGACCCACTTCTACAACATTGCTTTTAATTGATCTTTTAGTTTTTTTTACTGTCGTTGCCTTGCCTTTCTTTTATTCTCCATTGTTCTGTAAAGCACTTTGAGCTGCATTTCATGTCATGAAAGGTGCTATACAAATAAAGTTTTATTAATATTTTATTATATATTTAGTTACATCATAACCTATTTATCGGTGAATAAATAATATAATCTTGGTCAACTTGTTTGTAAATAACCGAACGGACCGGATCTCAATCCTCCCCAGTCTTCAGTGCTCATCTCCCCCCTGCACTCCGCTCTCCTCTCCCCCTCTCGAGTGAAACCCTCGGGGCATTTTTTTATATAGCGGCTCTGTATGTAATGTTAATGTTGATTTAGCAAGAGCATACCGTAGAAATACAATTGTATATATAGAGCACGTTGTAAAAGCAATTAAAACAGCTTATGTTTACGTGTGATTTCCGGACATTCAGTTCCAAGTCTCCCCCGCGGCGCTGTCTGTCTGTCACTCAATATCGCGCTCAATATCACACACACACACACACACACACACACACACACACACACACACACACACACACACACACACCCACACACACACACACATAAATCTTATCTATATGAGATTGGTTTATCGATTAATTCATACAATGCAGCTACGGACACACACACACACACACACACGACGACCACAGAGCGGGCTTCTCCTCCCCTCTTCTCTGGGAAAGTTTTGGGGAAAAACACGGAACACAACCTGTTTTCACCGCTTCGACAACTTGTTTCTCATATAAACTTTCATTTCTATCGATAAATATGCTATGGTCTCTACATTGCAGCTACCGACAGACACACACACACACACACACACACACACACACACACACACACACACGACGACCGGCTGAGAGCGGGCTTCTCCTCCCCTCTTCTCTGGGAAAGTTTGGGGGAAAACTCAGACACCGGTTGGAACTATATTGTTTAATTGTTTGTCTATCTATCTATCTATCTATATCTGCTAATTTATCAACCGTGTGTGTGTGCACTGTTTAGTCCACATTCAGCGACGGATAGCGTTCTGGACTGGGCAGTAGTCCACATCAATGGCTTCGATGATAACCGGGGGGGGGGGGGGGGGGGTGAATGCAGGATCAATTCTCCCCAGAAAAAGTGACAATCCAGTGGGAACACGGAACACAACCTGTTTTCACCGCTTCGACAACTTGTTTCTCATATAAACTTTCATTTCTATCGATAAAATCTGCTATGGTCTTGCCAAATATCCATTCATATTTCATATACAGCCCATATTTAAAAAGTTTATTTTTTAATTCGGAGATTCGGGCCGCACAGCTTTCGGAGAGGCAAATGGTTTTGTGAAATGATCTCAACTCCGCCTCCTCAAACCACGCTGTGCTCTGATTGGCTACACGCAGCTTTTAAAAGCTCCAGATTTTCAAAGCTGCTTTAAAGTTAAGTTTTGGGGAGAAAAAAAGAAAGCAAAAATAAAAAAGCTGTTCATTCCAAGCTTCAAAACGCAAAAGCTGCTCAGCATAGAGATAACATGGGACCACGAAGCTAAAGCAGAAGCTAGCTTCTGCAATGTGAATGGGGCTTAAGGCATGGGGAGAGAGTATGTTATGCACTCCGTCCGTGTGTGTGTCCGTCCGTCCGTCTGTGTACAGCTAATCTCCGGCACCGTTAACCTGGTCGATGCCAAACTTTGTAACACACTCCCTGGATGCCAACGATGAACCTCTGCCCCCAATTCTCCAGAACGGCCTGTTATAGCGCCATCAGGAGGCCGACTTTTGTAAAACATTTCATCATTCATCAATGTTTTTTTTTATATTACTCCTCCATATTTTGTCCCAAATCCTGCAAATTGTTACACAGTATCTCCAGGCGCGGATATAGGCAAGGCAGGCCGGCCGCTCCGATGCGTGGTATTAAACTGTATACTTTCTCTCTCTCCCTCTCTCTCTGGCTCTCTCTCCCACAAACACGCTGTTAAGTTACCGCGACTAAGACTACATTTCCTGTCAATAATAAGCAGTGTAAAATGTAGTTCATTGGGAGGTAAAGGGTGACGCTTTATTGTGAAGGCCCCTTCACGGCGCAGGCAGGAAATAGAGTGTTTAAACTGGGCTGCTTTGCTGCACGTAGACTGATTTGCTCCGGTCTGTCCGGTGGCTGTATATAGCCTACAGTTTTTAGCCCTGCTCTGCAAATTTTGCAATCACCTGATAAAGGTGAGTTTTGATTCTTTGAACAGTCAAAACAAGACCCAAAAATTACCACAGGCACTTTCAAAAGAGGGCAAGATAGATGGATTAAAGGTGGAATACAAACACAACAGCTCCATCCACATGCACTTAGTCAGTTAGTCTTACTTTAATAGTGGAGGTGAGTGAAGTCGCATGAAAGGAATACCAAGACAACAACAGTATCAGAAAGATGCAGCATGGACATTCCCACGTGAACTTTACCACTTGAATTGAAACATTCCCATTCATCACAGCCATGTACAGACGGGGCCCGTGGGTCACTCCAACCGACACTGAGCATCTCTATAGTCATGCTCAAGACAGATCTGTCCGATATTTCATATTCAATCCTGATTGGCTAAAATTGGCTTTCAGTTTACAGGATTGGCCCGTTTTGACCAAAAAGCCTCAAATAATGAACGCAGCCTGCAATTTACGTGAAATCTTTCCTACTAGGCTGAGGAATATATCCCACCTAGGGATGCACCGAAAATTCGGCCACCGAAAATATTCGGCCGAAAATGGCTAAAAATGTATTTTCGGCCTATTCGGTTTCGGCTCAAATAAGCCGAAAAATATCACCGAATAGTAGTAGTGGTCCTAAAGTTGTGAATCGAACTAAACTGCGGGAAAAACAAAGATGTACAAGCCCAACGCGCTGTGCATTGCGACGGGTAGATAGCTTGTAGATCTGCTACTTTCAGCGCAGGAAGGGCGCATGCTTATGACGCTCATTAACTATGCATCAGCTCAGCAGGCAGCAGCCAGCAGTTACTGAGCGGTCACAACACAACACACGTCGCAGCAGTCACGGAATGCTTCAATGCACAGGCAGATCCGACACAACTTTATTGCATACATATGTGCTTTCATCCACGCTTCCATAGCCTTTTACATCTTATTTCCCATCCACGGGCACAAGCAACGTGATATCAGCAGCTCTTCCACCCGATCTGTGGACGGGTGTTGTTCTGTTGACGAGGGAAGCTATAGCTAGCATGGGAGCTAACGTTAGTTTTAACACCTCACACTCGCTGCTGCGTTTACACGGGCAGACACAAAGACGAATGGGAATATCATTTGGAGCTTTAACAATGAATGATACTGTATCGTTGCGTCTGCCCATGTTTAATGGTCAGGGTTTCACTGTCCACAACTATAATGCACTTCCCAAAACTCAGAGACATGCCACCACCTATAAATTCAAACCCACCTCTGGAATTTTGCTATCTCATTCCACTTTAATTTATTTTATTCCATAGTCTTAGTTTTTCTCTAATAAAGTTGTTTTTATTTGTTTTCTCATGTTCTCCTTGAAAAGTGTCTAAGTAGCCTACTCAGAGAAGCTTTATATAAATAATATTATCACTATTATTATTACTACTTGTTTTATTGCCTATGCTTATGTAGAAAAAAAAGCTCACTGCTCAGGTCAAATAGGCCTATTGATATGCGATTAAAATGTGATTAATTGAGATTAATTAATCACAAAGCCTCCAATTAATTAGATGTTTTTTTAAGTGTTTTTTAAGTGTTTATTATTTAAGTTAGGTTTTGCCATAATCATGTCTTTTGCCATAATCAGGTAGCTTTACAACAAATATGTATTCGGCTATTCGGTATTCGGTTTTCGGCCAACTGTTTCCTATATTCGGTATTCGGTTTCGGCCAAGAATTTCCCTTTCGGTGCATCCCTAATCTCACCCTTTTCACATTGGCCTGTTATAGCGCCAGCAGCAGGTGGATTTTTGCAAAACATATTTTTGGAACAAAATGCCTCAAATCATCCAATTGCCATCAAAGGCGTAGAAGAAATGGCACCCTTTTCACATTGGCTTATTATAGCGCCACCAGAAGGGCACAACCTGACCTGACCTGGTGGAGACCTGTGCCCCGAGGGGCACTTTTTCTAGTTCTGGGTGCCTGCCATGCAATGGCAGAAACACAGGTTGAAATCCGCAACACATACTTAATCGTAATCAAGACACAAAACTTTGACGTCTATGGCCGGCCGCACGGTTTACCAAAGCCTCTCAATATATACATCGAAACGTGTGGCTCGGCCGGGAATGGTGTGCTTGTGCTTTTCTTTCCGTTTCGGGTTACCGTGCCGACGTAATTCGCAATAAACTATGCGAAAAATGCCCCATGCAAAGTCAATGGGGAAACGCGGGTAAAAACAGAAAACAACACGTTACTTTGGAGCCACATTGCTCTGGCATACTGTTACGTAGAAACACGATTTAAACCTCAAACAGCACACGAGGCCATCGACTTTGTTGTGGTTCAGACGGAATTCGAATACGTTGCACGGTTTGCCTGCTAGCGCAGTTCAAAGTGTGTGTGGTCTGAGCAAAAATCTCGACTCAGTGTCGCACGGCCAGAGAGAGAACGGGTCAGAGGGAGAAGCCAATGTGAAGACTGTAGCGAAATTCTCCGAACAAATCGTCCTCACGGCCAAAATATTAACTTTACACGCATGGGTTTCGGTAATTTTGTAGCCACACTCGTCCTCTTTCACCCAATGTCACAACCACAGCCCAGATACATACGGTACGTGAACTACAGCCCTGAAAGCGACAGGTGTACCATCATAATGTGTCATGAAACTACATGTTAACTGCCTGAATGAGTCAGCAATTTTTTCATCACAAACACAATTTCTTAACTCGCTCTTATAACCACATTTTTTATCGTACCAATACCACGATCGCACACGGCGTACCTTAATGTCTCGGGTCACTCACGGCAAAAACTAAAATCGCATTAGACTTTTACTTTTTGCAATAGAGCAATTTGTTCGGACATACGTTCTCTCACTGAGTCAGTGTGCTTTAAACTTTCAATAGTGGTTGCATTCGCATAGACTCAGCTCAGCTGAAAATTATACTTTGTTAATGATTCAAGGTCAAGTTGACCACCTCTCACACACGCGCACACACGAACGCACACGCACGCACAAATGTGCACGCACACACACACATAGAAAGTCAATGAAAAGAATCGGGGAAACACGTAACTCTGTCATTTCTCAACCGTTTCAGAAGCGGGGCGGCTCGCCGGAACCGGGCCGCCCCCCTGAACGAAACCAAATGGACCCTTACAGCTCAGACATCTTAGCATTAGCATGTTAGCATTAGCATGTTAGCATGTTAGCATTAGCATGTTAGCATTAGCATGTTAGCATGATAGCATTAGCATGTTAGCATTAGCATGTTAGCATTAGCATGTTAGCATGATAGCATTAGCATGTTAGCATTATAGCATTAGCATGTTAGAATTAGCATGTTAGCATTAAAATGTTAGCATGCTAGCATGTTAGCACGTTAGTATTAGCATGTTAGAATTAGAATGTTGGTGGCAACGTAATGCGCAATAAACTAAGACAAAATACCCCATTGAAAGTCAATGGGGAGAACTGGCTCACATGTAACCAAATGGACCCTTCTGAGAGGCTAAATGTCATCAAATGGTGGTCCGTGGCTCAAATGCTGCACAGTATTGGCAAGCTTCAGGCACCCAGAAAAAAATCTTGAAATTTAGTTTCTAGTTCATTCTGCTTCTTTAAATCAGCTGCCTCTACAGATCATCTAACTTCTCACTCATTCGCTATGAGCTATCTCATCCACGGCATGCCTTCATTCCCACAGTGCAATTCAGATGGCCTTCTTAAGCAGCCTCAGCTCACTACTCATTCTTCATGCTGAGCTGTCAAAGCAACTCGTTCAGCATCTGTGTGAAAATTTCCCCCACCTCCCCAGCTTCCTCCCTGTAGTTCTTAGTCCAGGGGTTATGGGATATTATTGGATTGTTTGCGATTGTGTTGAATTATGTGTTGATGTGTTATTTTAATTTAATTATTGTATCTTTGGCTTTGCTCTGGTGGGTCGTTGATATCAGAGCTGTGTATCGGTGCACAGATAATCGGAGATATCAAATGTGATATCAGACCTGTGTCTCGGTACGCACATTATCTGATATCACATGAGCAGAGCCACACCGGCATACTAAAATGCAATAGCTTTGCAATAAATGGTTTATGGTCAATCTGAGCTGAAGTGTCTCAATGAAATGAATGTTCTACAAAGCATCCATATTCTGATGGCCAAGCAGATTGTCGATCGGCTATAAGTTATTTAATGTAGAGCGAAAACATAAAACACATATAGAGCCCTGAGGGACTCTGGTCAACAACCTTGAAGTATGGGGTTTAATCAAACAGCATCATTGAGCACTACAGAGTCTACGGGGCATGGGAACGGACCACCAGAGGTGTGTGAAGGTCCATCAAGATTGCGTGTCTCGTGTTGTGTGTATGTCAGCTCTTTAGCCGACAAATGAGCTCCCCATGGTCGCTGGAGCGAGAAATCAGAGGCAAAAACACACTCCCTCTCACAAGTACATGGCTACGAAAACACCAACACATGCTTCAAATGAAACACAAACACACACGCACGTCACGCAATGTGCTGAGAGGAGAAAATGTACTCTGGTCAAAGAGTCATGTTTACCTAGCCTTATAACTTTTAAATCTTAGCGTCTCCATTCTGGGGCGAAGATCCAGCGAAAATGGCTATTTTGTATTTTCGACTGGATATTTGGTGTAGAGGGAAATACTAGCAGACCTAGTATAGTGCCTTGGGGGACCACGGTCAACCAAGTACTGTATATAGCGTGTAAGTGGTTAAATGTCTAAGTGTTCAGAAAGATGTGATAGAAGTGATAGAAAACAGAAACAGAGACCTGTAATCGTGTCTTTACAGGTCTCCCTAAAACACTGAAATTGATTCAGAACGCTGCTGCTCAAGTCCACATCTGATCTAATACCAAAAAGTAGAACAAATCACTACAGTTCTTAAATCCTTACACTGGTTCCTTGTGTGCCAACAAAATAAAATAATAAAATAGAAATACTATTACTTTGAATGGTTTGAATGGTTTAGGGTCAAAATACATTTATGATCTTGTTCGCGTACGATATCATGAACCATCCAGAATCCAGATATCTCTGGTCTGCGGGAAAGGTCTGCTTTCTGTCCCTAAAACCAAAACTAAATGTGGGGAAGCAGGATTTAGCTATGCACCACATATCTGGAACAAACTCCCAGAAAACTGCAGGTCTGCTGCCTTTCATTGAGTTACTTTCCTTTTTTTTATTTTCTGCACTGTAATTGTAATATTTTTAACTTATTTTGTTTTATGCATCCTAATGTCATTTGTATAATTGCGTTTCCTTTGCTTGATGTTGATGTTGATGTGTAAAGAACATTGAATTGCCTTGTTGAAATATGCTATACAAATACAACTGCGTACGACATTTATCTATGGCATATCACTCCAAATGTGGGCGTCAGTCAGGTCAGAGCCCCAATGACTTCTATTATAAAATTAAAGCCTTTTTTATAGTATAAAACATATATACAAGTTAAAATACTACTTCTGTGGCAAACTGGCAGTGTGAAACGTGGCGATTTACAAATAGATTAGATATAGAACGAAGACTGAAGTTGAAGCTGCACTATGTAACTTTCTTTTTCTACCCGGATTTGAACCCGGGTCTCCTGCTGACGTTTTTACCACTGAACTAAGAGAGCCTGCTGCATGCTTGGAAAGGCTGTGTCCATGTAAATGTGCACGCACGCACTCTTTTTTCTTTTAGGTTTTATGACCTCAATTACACCCAAAAAACCTGAACTTTGAACATTCAGTGGATTTTCTGTGATCTGAAGTTTTCTTTGGGGTTTTTTGGGCCTTTTGAGCTACAATGAAAACAGGCAACACAGTGAAACAGTGAGATCTGCTGGCAAATCCCATTGACATATATGGGATTTGCAGTAAGTGATGTCACTTACTGCCGGCAAATCAGAGCACCTGTTTGAGCCAGAAAACCCCAGATCACAGAAAATCTACTGAATGTTAAAAGTTCATGTTTTTTGGGTGCAATTGAGATTAGAAAACCTAAAAAAACAAGAACAATTCCAAAACCAACAAAACCAACAAAACTTAAAATACTACTTCTGTGGCAAACTGGCAGTGTGAAACGTGGCGATTTACAAATAGATTAGATATAGAACGAAGACTGAAGTTGAAGCTGCACTATGTAACTTTCTTTTTCTACCCGGATTTGAACCCGGGTCTCCTGCTGACGTTTTTACCACTGAACTAAGAGAGCCTGCTGCATGCTTGGAAAGGCTGTGTCCATGTAAATGTGCACGCACGCACTCTTTTTTCTTTGAGGTTTTATGACCTCAATTACACCCAAAAAACCTGAACTTTGAACATTCAGTGGATTTTCTGTGATCTGAAGTTTTCTTTGGGGTTTTTTGGGCCTTTTGAGCTACAATGAAAACAGGCAACACAGTGAAACAGTGAGATCTGCTGGCAAATCCCATTGACATATATGGGATTTGCAGTAAGTGATGTCACTTACTGCCGGCAAATCAGAGCACCTGTTTGAGCCAGAAAACCCCAGATCACAGAAAATCTACTGAATGTTAAAAGTTCATGTTTTTTGGGTGCAATTGAGATTAGAAAACCTGAAAAAACAAGAACAATTCCAAAACCTTTTTTTTTTATGTCACAATCCCTTTAACATGTATACTTTGTGAAATGTCTGTGTAGTATGACAAAAAAAAGTATGTATTTTTGTCCTTTTACGTGGTTTTTACCATTAGACCAATGTATTTTGGGGCCTTGAACAAGCATGTGGACGCAGGCTAGAGATGCATTCATGGTTCAGTCTCCCGGGACAGAAATGCACAATATTTCAGGTCTGATAAGCGTTACATCCCCAGACAGCATGCAGCCAGACATGGAATAACAAAGGCAGCTGGAGCAGCACTAAGCTACTAATGGAGAGACTATCTGGAGAGGCATGGAGGATGGGGGTCTTTCTGGCTGTCCAGGGTGGTCACCAGAGGGCACTGAGAGCCAGGAATAAAACATGATAAAGGCCACTCCCCTTCCCCTCCGCTCCCACCAATCTCCTATTATATTCAGACAGCCTCCAGCCACTGGGTGTCAAAGTTTAGTGTAGTGTTGCTCTTGCTGTCAGGGAGACACCTCATATCTCCATAATAATTGAAATATTTTCGGTTATTTAGTAAATGAATGCCCTACTTTGTCATACTACAGTGTCACACAAAAGTAGCAAAAAAGGCTGCTGACAACGTGTCGCAACGTGATCTTGTAGAGCGGCTATTTTTGCTGTCTGTCTATGGGTTTTACAAATTAATATTGAACCAATTAAAATATTAACAAGAGCTTGTGACCAAACAACTATGCTACATTGGATCCATTGGAACTTTTTTCTTTAACTTTTTCAGAAAAATAACAGTTTTGGACATACAAGGTTTCAGACCGACAGCAACAATGTTATAGCTATAGAACGGAATCTGAAAGCAATATTGCAAAGACGAGGCGCAGCCATGTGTGAACTGAACGCACTGTCTGACCCTCTGGCTTCCTCCGTCGCCCTTTCAAGATCACTGCTAGAAGACACTGTGGGGACCTCGTCAGACCCCTTAAAAACCAATCTGAAGGGATCTCTCTGTGGGAGTGTGGCCCATGGCCGTTGGACAACCGCTGCTATTCCCATCATGTGATGGGAATAGCAGAGTTTTTTTGCACACAAAATATTCGATCTACAAGCTCACAGCGATCACAGCGCAACTGGGAGCTTGAAGATCGTCTATTTGCGCTACGTTTTGGCGTGATGAAGTAGGATATTAATTATTAATACATTTTTCACATTCTGGTAGCCAATTTCCCATTGAGGTTGGCCAAACTTCTCAGGTGCCCACTCTTCCTGTATAATTACAGGTCCTATAATAATGACAAGAGCAGGAAAACCTGTCTGAGGTTTGATGTCTGGTAATTGCGCGGGAGAGACACAGTCGAGGAAAAACTAACGAAGGCTCCAACACCCCCTGCCTGCAACTGCCATCACCTCAGAAAACAAACACTTCGCGAAGCACATGAGAACACGTCAAAATAGCCTCTAAAAAGCCACATCACCGCGTGATGATTTCAACACAGCTCTATTTGAATACTGAATGCCTGGCGAATGTTCAAAGGAGCGCTCAAAGGGAGCCTTCTTCCAACGAACGGAGGGCTGGGGCCCCATTATGTAGCCGTCGTGCCGCTTAATATCAACCTCTCTCCTCTGCGAAATGACATTCATTAAAAGCGGTCTGGAAAAAGAGAAAGAAAGGGGAGAAAAAAAAGGAAAGAAAGCTGGGCCTGGCTTGCAGCTCAACCTCTTATCAGACTTCTTAAGTGCCCACGTGTCCTTATTTCTGCTTCAATCCCATTCTATCCATTCATTACCCAGCAGTTCCATTTCATCCAGGAAAAAAAAAACACAAGCCAATTAAGCCTCATTTAATTTTTGCTCTGTCGCACGATGGTGTCGTGGGGCCGAAAACAGGCGACCTACAAGCTCAAGGCGCACCGCGTCCACGACGTGAGCTTGTAGGTCGCCTGTTTGTGGCCCTGTGACACCGCTATGTGACGAAGGTCACTCGAAGCATGAATTGGCCATACACAGTGAAAACAATCATGTCAGCTGTGTGTGGCAGCCGTTCTTATTCCACGAGTGCTTTGTCTCTGGGTCTGAGAGCTCTTTTGTCCCGGCCGTCTCCCCTTCCCATCAGGTGATGCCTGCCTCTCCCTCCCCCTCCCACACAACCCCAACTGTAGCTGTACTATACTCTGTCTTATTTACATTCCATTATCTGTATTTTAATTCTGACCAGTTGTATCCAGCTGGGTTGCCATGGAGACCATTATTGGTGATAATTCATAGTGATTGTCGAATTATATATGGATGTGCGAGGATGTGTTATCAGAAGTGTGGTAAATATATTTAGGTCATAATTATTGATCAACTATTTCACACTGATGAGACTGCAAGGGAGAACAAGAGGGTCTCTCAGAGCACATTCCATGAAAGCAGCCACCATTGGTAGGGGGTTGTGGAAATCCTTATCAGTGCCAGTCAAGGGAACAAAGGGATTTATGACCTGGCCACAGGCTGGCAGGAGAGAACTCTGAAACTGAGCAGAACATGTAGAGGGAGAAACCATAATCTGGTAGATTCTTCCTTTCATTGTAAAATGTGTTCTAAATGTAACCAATATTATACTGGGTTAGTAAAGCCTAGATAATATAAGAATGTAATGATCTTACAGTTAATCTAGACATTTGATCTAGGTAAGCAACAGCTCGCATGACCGGAAGTGGTGGGGCTGTTGTAAGGGGCTGATGTCAGAATCCACAGGCGGAAATGTCTGTGGCTTCTCATTGGCTAAAGGGCAAGGGCAGAAAAACTGACCCTGCGATCGGATTGGTTGCAAAAGCAAACCATTTCTTTAAAGTACTGTCTTGGCCAGAACTAAGGTAGATTCATCTAATACCATCACGATGATAGAGATCTGCAGAGGCCAGCGGTAAATATAATCATATGATATGTGCATTATTCCATAAATATGTTATAAATGTGTAATGATAATTAGATTGTAACCAAGTGTTTATTGTGTTTCTTTCTCCAAATCAATAATCTTGAATGGTAGATTTAAAACCACATAGTTGGAAGTGGCACACGCCACACACAAACTAATATGTTCAATAAACCACACTTCACCAAATGAGAGTAGGTTAGGCTTTAGACTTTAAGGGCGTGCCAAATGCACAAGTTCCAAGGTACTATTTGTCAGTCTGCATTGGGGAAGTTTGAACAAATGTGTGAATGTTATATGTGTTTTATGTTTAAAGAATGAACTATAATAAAAACCCTATAAAAAGCATATTTGATTCGTAAAACAAGGAAATTATTGAAGCATTAAATAAATCAATTGTGCGTATTAAACGTAGCTTATCTGCTGTATCTCTTGGGAATTCGGATCCCGGCAAATCTCACCGAAAACCGGACAGTGATGAAGACATGTACATACTGTATCTCTGCTGTCGGGAAGACACCAAACTCCAAAATGTTCTCAGCAAATGAAAAATATATATTTTTATGGAAATTAAGAAAACCTTATATTTTTTAAAACTAAGCAATATTGCCCCATCAAAGTTGGTATTGTGACTTTATATATTGTCAATTACTTGCATAATATAAGAAGGGGAGAGGTGGTGGAGTTAGAGCTGCTTTAGCAGACAGTTTGAGGCAGGGTCCAATGTAAGTGCTTTTTATACAAAAGTATTCTCAACAACATGTAGTACTCGTGTACTACGCAACAATTAATCTATATGTAGAACGTCCAAATTCACACTCAAAATGTTTCCGAAATAAGTATGAAATCGGTCTTAATTGGTGTTTTGTAATATAGCCTATTCTAAATCTAGTGCAGTGGAGTAAAACACACAGCACAGTGCTTGCCTCTAACATGTGGTGGAGTAGAAATAAAAAGATACAGTACTTCAAGTACATGTGCATAGTTTCTTTAGAAGCATAAATATACAGTACTTAGTTTCGTCCCAGAATGCAAGAAGAACGTGCAGGTATCTGAAGGCGGCGTGATGACGAATGACGTTTAGAAGTTACGTTTTCGCCTCAGCTCACGAAACAAAGTCCACTGAAAACCCCAACGTAAACACGAGAGAACAGAACGGCAGAACAAATAGAATGGAGACAACATTGTCTGCCTCTCTGTTCTACTTGAGGTAATTATTATTCTGACCGCCAAATTGTTAATTAGTTTGACTAATTGCTGAAGGAGTTGGAGGGGGGATTGATTGTGTTCTTATCATCTGGCAAGGGGCCAAACAGGAGGGAGGGAGGGAGGGAGGGAGGGAGGGACGGACGGACAGACAGACAGACAGACAGACAGACAGACAGACAGACAGACAGTCAGACAGACAGACAGACAGTCAGACAGACAGACAGACAGACAGACAGACAGACAGACAGACAGACAGACAGACAGACAGACAGACAGACAGACAGACAGACAGACAGACAGACAGACAGAGACATACTATTTGTATGTGTTATATTTTTTTATTTTAATACTGTAGTTATTACATTCATGCCAATAAAGCAATTTGAATTGATTTGAATTGAATTGTCAGAGAGAAAGACAGAGACAGATAGATACACTGAAAGACAAGAAGACACAGAGAGAGAGAGAGAGAGAGAGAGAGAGAGAGAGAGAGAGCATGTAAACCTCAGGTCAGTGTGGTTGGGTGGTTCAGGTTCACTATGCAAACCTTAAGGCATCATTCTGCAGCCCCACCATGCAAAGCAATTAAGATAATGATTTGAATGGCAAAAGGAAAACACAAAGCTACCTGGCTGGCATACAAGTACAGCACATTTGCCTTTCAGCTTTTATGTGCCATACAGGAGAGGGGACAGTCCTGTGTGTGTGTGTGTGTGTGTGTGTGTGTGTCAGTGTGTGTGTGTGTGTGTGTGTGTGTGTGTGTGTGTGTGTGTGTGTGTGTGCGTGCATGCGTGCGTGAGCCCCATTCTATATTTGGCTGTTTGAAAACCAATATATAAGCTCAAGTCCAACATGTGTGAAAGTGTGGGATTCAACAATTAAGCAATATTACACGAGAGGGTGTGGTTTAACGTGATTATTGCCACGACAGTGAAGCAGTAAGGAACGAGACGAAGTCGAGTTCCGCAAGCATCACTGAAGTTGTCTTAGTTAGTTGTGTTAGTTTTGTACGGAGCCCCTGAATGGCCATGCATTCAATTACATAAGACCACAATGGAAGCAACTTAATGTTGTGTTATACTTTTAGCCTTAATATTTGACTGTACCACGTGCTGTTTAAATTTCCGACTAATAAAGTATAAAATGACTTATTTTCTATCAATCACACACCCCATTAAGCCTTATGAATGTACTGTAAGCCAATCATCAAATGATTGGCTCGGGTATGCGGAAAACACAAAAAACAAATCTCAAATCTTCAAGGCTTCAGGGGGCGTGTAATTGAAAATAAGTAATTTTGCCCCAAAAAAGCGATCACCTACAGGCAGCAGATCTGTGTGTATACAACCCATAGCTACTTTTGAAAAGCTTTTGCCTGTGTCCAAAATGAGAGAAGCCAGGTTGACTGTAGAAAAAGTATACTAGTGTTATTTATGGGATGAAATAGCACCGACCGACCAGTAGATGTCACTAGTGCAGTGACATAGGACACAATCCCCTGCCGGATTGCGTTGTGTCGGTCCCTGGCTGCACATCTCTTCATAGCGGAGACTAGTGCAGCGTGCGGTGCTATCAGAGAATGGTCCGCTACGTAGGATGAGTCTGCATCCACGCCTTATAAGCTGTTTGGTGACAGCTAGAGTCAAGATACCAGACAGTGTGACAGTAAGGGACAGCAGAGGGCCATCGTTGTGGCTAGAAGAGCTGTGTCAGCCTGTGTGTTCATCCATGCTTGAACACAATCACACTTTCTCGCACACACGCGGACATCTCCTTTTCATTACCTCATCTGAATATAGTATTCAATGACTGAAGAGAGGGAACCCCATTGGTTCAGCTGTGTTGTGTGTGGGTGTGTGTCCAGCATGTGTATGCGTGAGTGCGACTGTGCATGCGTTTGTATTAGTATACTTGTGAAAGCCAGATGTCCCCCATACAAAGTAGAGTAGAATTTGAGAAATACCGGTAGACATATAAGGACCATTTCCCTGGTCCTCAGTCCTCACAAGTGAAATGGTTAGAGTTAGGTGCGTGCGTGCGTGTGCGTGTGTGTGTGTGCACTTCCCATGGTTTGGTTGGAGAGGAGGGGGGGTTGCTTCTGCTTATCTAACGTCTGCCCTGTACAGCAGCTGTTGACATTCAACCACATATCAGTCAGGGAAACCACGGCTGAATAACTCAACATTCTGTTTACGGCCATTTACGACATGGCTGGGCTTTTCTCAGAGCGCCGTGAACCGAGACGCAGCACACATCTGACATCTCCATCTGTGCACTGTTCTTGCTATTAGGCTGTAAATCGTCTGGTCCTCCCGAGTGCATACACACACACACAGACCATAAACAAAGTCAGACTAATAGATATAGCTTCCAACATCAAGACCATACTGCATCGCGGAGGCCTGCAACAAAACCAGGAAGCCGTTAGAATCGGGTCCTCAGGTATGTTAGCCACTGATGACCTTCCCAGCACCATGACCAAAGGGATGGACAGAAAGATCAGAGGCACGGCAGGGGGGCTGAACCACCACAGCGTCATCCTGATTTTTGCTTTTTCTTTTTAATCGGACCCGTCTGAAGTGAGTGGTACTGTACTGTACTGTACTGTACTGTACTGTACTGTACTGTACTGTACTGTACTGTACTGTACTGTACTGTACTGTACTGTACTGTACTGTACTGTACTGTACTGTACTCCTCCCTGGCCTCTGTGTGTGTATGTGTGTGTGTGTGTGTGTGTGTGTGTGTGTGTGTCTGTGCAGCCACGTACATACACATACGTACGTACATACATGTACACATACACATACACACATAGCTCTGCATAGGAGTGGCGTTAGCACCACTCAAAAATTAATGCCCTTCTTCGTCACACTACATAGTGTCACACGAATGTTGCAAAAACAGTTACTTATTTTAGAAAAATAAATGTAAGCAAGCAGAGTCTCCACCTGACAGAGGTCATGTTAAGCCTGCAGAACTTCAGGGATCAACTACTGCTCTCAAATCTAATGTCTCTTATGCTCTCTCTCTCTCTCTCTCTCTCTGTTGTTTTTTCCTGATGACGTGACGTGACAAACATCGGTGATGTTAGCCAGTTAGCCAACCAAACAACCGGGCTGCCAGCACGGCCAAATAATCAACAAATCCATCCAACCAATTCAGCTAGCGATGGCTTCAAAGACAGTCAATGTCTGCCAACCTCCCCATCTACCAGCAAAGCTTGGGGTGTAAATAACAGATTTAACTAGATAAAGTGCAACTCGGGGCACAGGTCTCCACCATGGCAGGTCAGGTTGTGGCCTCATGGTGGTGCTAAAATAGGCCAATGTGAAAAGGGTGCCATTTCTTCTTACGCCTTGGATGGCAATTGGATGGAATATGAAATATTGGACAGATCCGTCTTGAACACATGACTATAGAGATACTGTGTAACGATTTGTGGGATTTTTGGACAAAAACTGGAGAAGTAATATAAAAAAAGTGTTTTACAAAAGTCGGCCTATTGGTGGCGCTATAACAGGCCGTTCTGGAAAATCCGGGGTGAGAGGTTCATCTGTGGCATACAGGGAGTGTGTGTGCAAAATTTGGCATCGACCGGGTTAACGGTGCCGGAGATTAGCTGGTAACAGACGGACCGGCACGCACGCACGCACGGACTCACACACACACACAGACGGAGTGCAAAATATACTCTCTCCCCATGCCTTCGGCCTGGTGGAGACAATAAGCCCACAATGTGTTGTGGGGCTTGTTGGTCGGCTGTTTCCGTCGTGCGACGACGAACCATAAATACGAGCCAATCAATCACTCCCCCAGCTGGATTTAATCTCATTCAAATCAAGCCATTTGGTTGAAAATTGGATGATAGCAGAATCAAAATGGCACTGTGAGAGGACTTATTGGAAGTGACTGGTGGTTAAAAGAGCAAAGAGATGACTATCATGACTGGGCTGGACGAGGCCCTATAGCGCTCTTTGATTGTCAAGTTGAAGTATTCCCCCCAAAATAATCACAGACATTCGCCAGGCCTAAATTACAAGCCACAGAATTTCGTTCCTGGATGCAACAATAGTAATATCGGACATGGCATGAAAACAACAATAGTAATATCGGACATGGCATGAAAACATGGGGGAAGTTCTCATTTAAAACGTTTGTCACTGCTGGCTATTTTAGTGAGAATTATAAACCGGCTGTGGGAAGAGATGTTTGGATTGTAACCAATCCTTCTGGGATTCTTTTTATTACCAGTAGTTGACAGGAAGAGCCCGACCTGCTAACCGGGCCGACACCAACTAATGACTATTTATTTCATCTTGTGGGTGACATGTTTCAACTTTAATCCATTAAGTGAAGACCGTATTGTTTGTTGTTTTCTCTCTTGCATGGCTACTTTGAAGTGATTCTCCCATAGTTTGGTAATGAACTGTGACTTCAATTTTGGGTTGCAATGCTGGCGTGCCACTGGCAATTCTATATCAGACAGCAGAAGACTGTAGCAGAGCCCTTGTTTTGACTTCCTATAATTAGAGGGCTGCCGAGTACGTCTGACATAACAAATGTTCAAAATGATACAATCAGCTGAGCCATTCCTGGGCCTGGCGTCGATACACAAGCATCAGTGTCTATTCACAGCATATTGCATACAGTATATCCAACATAAATGTAGCGCATTTTCCCCTTTAAAAGCTACAATCTGTAACTTATTTTTATTTCAGATGTTACTTTAACCATCCTGTATGGTAGAGCAGTGTTTCTCAAACTGGGTTTCGTGCACCTCCAGGGGTCCTTGGGGGGGGGGTTCCAGGGGGTCCCCAGAAAAGGAAGTTAAATAGGACTAAACCTTAAACTTAGGCCAATTTACTTACTGACTTACTCCTGATGACGTCACAAAACCATTGACTTACTGTAGGCCAAAATATTGCCTATTTTGGCCTAAGTCACACTCATGTTACTAAAAGGGGCGGGAACAGCATGATCCTTTTCAATTAAGACTTTGGCGATTTTACCAGGGGTGGCCAGTGTTATGAGGAGCTGATTTAGAAAAAAAGTCAAAAAGAAAGAAAGTGACATGGGCTTTAGTTTAAGAAGGTGAGGATTTGTAGAATGGGCCTGGGGTGTTACTGGGTGAAGTTGGGCCTGTGAAAAGGAACCATACTGTACCATGCTGTTTGTCAGGTCTGGGCTCACAGCAGGAAGCAGAGATTGTTACAGACAAGATGCTTAGTTTCCTGTCCAACACATTGCTGCCTGCCTGGTCACTTCTCGCAGGAGGAAAAACATGGCATGGGTTCTTTATTGAAGTTTGAGAAGTGTCAATGTGAGCCCTGGAGCCTTCCCTGTGCTCTATTGAGTCAGGATGTGGATGAATAATTCACACAGGAAAAGGTACATGGCTCTAGCTATGCTGCTGTAGTGTATACTGTGGTTGTTGTTACTGTTTCTGGGTCAGAACTGAACCGACAGCCCAGAAAACATAATGATTAAAGGTAGGGTAGGTGATTTTCTTTTGTTAAAATAAGTGTTAAATGGCGCTATATTCTGTAATCATTGCATATAGTTGCTTGTTTGGTAATAGGAGTCTCCCCATCAGTTATTTTGTAAACAGAAAATGCATTCTCTGATTCAGATCAGAATGGAGAGGGAGGCAAGTAAGAATATAAAAGAACTAAAATAGCACCACTATTATAAATTATATACTGTAATTACATAGGACACTCACAACGTAGAGAGTAATTAGATGCATTTTTGACACATTTTCTCTATGATTCTGATAGGCCTCATTGATCACTCACTTCTCTCAGACTGCTGGGTTTGTTCGTACCTCGACACAAATTAATTACTGCAAATACAGAGATGGCCCCTTTCCTCATACCAAATAGTTTCATCACATGATCCTGGATTTAACTGCCTTCTAAATCAGTAGTTCTCCTGTGTTTCATTGCCAAACACTCCCAAAACCCTAAAACATTTTGTGGCAGGGGACCCCCAGAACAGAAGATTTGCGTTACGTTTAACTTCAAAATTAAACATTTTCTGATTTTCCAATTTCTTTTAAGAAATAGCAGATGTACAAGCCTCGTAGTGACCTGCATTTTTTTTTAACTACTGTTCTAGTCTAAACCAATGTTCTGAGTCCTTAGTTATACACAGATGCTTTTCCAGTTTTAATGGTCTACTGCTATATATTATATATAGTATCCAGTGTGAATGTAAATATGGCAATATCAGACAGACTCTTATTTCTCTCCTTACTCTCCTTATCACATCACATAGTGAGGATGGTAATGAGTTCCAGCCATGTGAGTTTATAAAGCAATATCTCCCTCTTTCTTCTCTCATGTCTTCTATAAGGGTAATTCACACACGCTGTTATTTTTCTCTGCAACGTTCTAAAGTAACACTCGTAACGTATGCTCCATTATATACAATGAAGTATTTAAGTCGGGCTTAAAGTGGTATTGTCTCGTCGGCGCTAATCTTTGGTCTGAACTAGGCTTTACACAGGATATTGCTGAAATACTACTACCGTGTCCCGGCTAAGCCTAAGGCTAATGCAGCCTCCTTTCCGTCTCTGAGGTGAAGAGGTAAGGCTATAATGCAGCCTCCTTTCCGTCTCTGAGGTGAAGAGGTAAGGCTATAATGCAGCCTCCTTTCCGTCTCTGAGGTGAAGAGGTAAGGCTATAATGCAGCCTCCTTTCCGTCTCTGAGGTGAAGAGGTAAGGCTAATGCAGCCTCCTTTCCGTCTCTGAGGTGAAGAGGTAAGGCTATAATGCAGCCTCCTGACCGTCTCTGAGGTGAAGAGGTAAGGCTAATGCAGCCTCCTGACCGTCTCTGAGGTGAAGAGGTAAGGCTATAATGCAGCCTCCTGACCGTCTCTGAGGTGAAGAGGTAAGGCTAATGCAGCCTCCTGACCGTCTCTGAGGTGAAGAGGTAAGGCTATAATGCAGCCTCCTGACCGTCTCTGAGGTGAAGAGGTAAGGCTAATGCAGCCTCCTGACCGTCTCTGAGGTGAAGAGGGAGGCTAATGCAGCCTCCTGACCGTCTCTGAGGTGAAGAGGGAGGCTAATGCAGCCTCCTGACCGTCTCTGAGGTGAAGAGGTAAGGCTAATGCAGCCTCCTGACCGTCTCTGAGGTGAAGAGGTAAGGCTAATGCAGCCTCCTGACCGTCTCTGAGGTGAAGAGGTAAGGCTAATGCAGCCTCCTGACCGTCTCTGAGGTGAAGAGGGAGGCTAATGCAGCCTCCTGACCGTCTCTGAGGTGAAGAGGTAAGGCTAATGCAGCCTCCTGACCGTCTCTGAGGTGAAGAGGGAGGCTAATGCAGCCTCCTGACCGTCTCTGAGGTGAAGAGGGAGGCTAATGCAGCCTCCTGACCGTCTCTGAGGTGAAGAGGTAAGGCTATAATGCAGCCTCCTTTCCGTCTCTGAGGTGAAGAGGTAAGGCTATAATGCAGCCTCCTTTCCGTCTCTGAGGTGAAGAGGTAAGGCTAATGCAGCCTCCTTTCCGTCTCTGAGGTGAAGAGGTAAGGCTATAATGCAGCCTCCTGACCGTCTCTGAGGTGAAGAGGTAAGGCTAATGCAGCCTCCTGACCGTCTCTGAGGTGAAGAGGTAAGGCTATAATGCAGCCTCCTGACCGTCTCTGAGGTGAAGAGGTAAGGCTAATGCAGCCTCCTGACCGTCTCTGAGGTGAAGAGGGAGGCTAATGCAGCCTCCTGACCGTCTCTGAGGTGAAGAGGGAGGCTAATGCAGCCTCCTGACCGTCTCTGAGGTGAAGAGGGAGGCTATAATGCAGCCTCCTGACCGTCTCTGAGGTGAAGAGGTAAGGCTAATGCAGCCTCCTGACCGTCTCTGAGGTGAAGAGGTAAGGCTAATGCAGCCTCCTGACCGTCTCTGAGGTGAAGAGGGAGGCTAATGCAGCCTCCTGACCGTCTCTGAGGTGAAGAGGGAGGCTAATGCAGCCTCCTGACCGTCTCTGAGGTGAAGAGGGAGGCTAATGCAGCCTCCTGACCGTCTCTGAGGTGAAGAGGGAGGCTAATGCAGCCTCCTGACCGTCTCTGAGGTGAAGAGGTAAGGCTAATGCAGCCTCCTGACCGTCTCTGAGGTGAAGAGGGAGGCTAATGCAGCCTCCTGACCGTCTCTGAGGTGAAGAGGGAGGCTAATGCAGCCTCCTGACCGTCTCTGAGGTGAAGAGGTGAGGCTAATGCAGCCTCCTGACCGTCTCTGAGGTGAAGAGGTAAGGCTAATGCAGCCTCCTGACCGTCTCTGAGGTGAAGAGGGAGGCTAATGCAGCCTCCTGACCGTCTCTGAGGTGAAGAGGTAAGGCTAATGCAGCCTCCTGACCGTCTCTGAGGTGAAGAGGGAGGCTAATGCAGCCTCCTGACCGTCTCTGAGGTGAAGAGGGAGGCTAATGCAGCCTCCTGACCGTCTCTGAGGTGAAGAGGGAGGCTAATGCAGCCTCCTGACCGTCTCTGAGGTGAAGAGGTAAGACTAATGCAGCCTCCTGACCGTCTCTGAGGTGAAGAGGGAGGCTAATGCAGCCTCCTGACCGTCTCTGAGGTGAAGAGGGAGGCTAATGCAGCCTCCTGACCGTCTCTGAGGTGAAGAGGGAGTTGCAGCCTTCTCACCGGCTCTGCAGTCTCTCACTGGGCTCGATTTTGTGTGTCTTAACCCATTTAGACCTGAGGACGATTCTACAAATGACTTCCAAATTGTGACTATGTTTCTATGTCAGTCGTTCTCAAACATTTTCATATCAAGGACCCCCAAATATATATGTAATTGGCCACTGACCCCCATCTGAAAATATGTTGTTCCAGGGACCTTCCAGAATGTTCGCTCTGAAATATTCAAAGATTTGCACTACATTTGCACTACACTACGATAAAAAATAGCAGACCTACAAGCTCGTATCGCGGCACTCGGTGCCGCGCTATGAGCTTGTAGATCTGCTGTTTTTCAATAGCTAAAGTAAATCATAATGCTTAAAACAGCAAAAGGGGTTCCCGACCAAGTACCAGGAGGCTGCACCTCCTTCCCCACTGTAGCAGAGACAATGAGGAGTCCAGGAGCAGAGCCCTTCCCTCTGTTATTCAGGGAGATAAAGGCAGCAAATTAATGAGGGACCCCCTGAGGGAAGTGGAGGATGGAAAAGAATCAGACAGACCAGAGAGAGCGAGAGAAAGAAAGAAAGAAAGAGTCAAAGAGAGACAATGGAGGAGAACTTTGGCCGATCTAGTATTATCATGTTTGTCACCGGCACAGCACTGGCAGATGAACTATTTCACTTTCAGCCGCAGCAGTCTGAAGCCGCAGCAGTCTGAAGTGCACAGCGTTGGTTTATATCAGAGTGTAAAACGGACACACTAACCCTTTACGTTATATTAAGGGCTCCAGATTTGAGTGTGTGTGAACGGCGGTGAGCGGAGTGGGGGGGGGGGGGGGGGGGGGGGGGGGGGGGCGGAACGATGACTCTCTGCTGGAGGAGAGATAGAGGAGCTGGCAGACACCACCAACCTGCCTGGAAACAGGTGATGGATGGATCACAGGTTCAGGACCGCCGCCTGGTACCAGAACACTTGTAAAACGTACTGTTAGTGTCGGGGGCAGAAACCTCTTATCTCTGTATTTTACATTTATTGTTTTTGAGCGGTGCCTCCGCTCCATTACACAGCTATGGGTGTCCCTATGTACCGGTATGTATGTGTACGTGCGTACGTGTCCGAGCACGGACAGCGGCAACACCTAAAGTGGCCAGTAGTAGAGTACAGTACAGAGTAAAATGTAACCGTTTTGGACATATGAGGTTTCCACCCATCAGAGACGTCATTCTCTACTGCAGTGGCTCTTAACCTTTATTCACTAGCATATTTTAAACAATCCTCAAGGACCTCAAGGATCCTGAATGATCTTAAAGCCGGATTTCGTCTTTACTTTGTGCACAGAAAATAGCAGAAGCAGCATGCAGCTTTGAAATGTTGGAGCTACTGTAGATCAAATAAAAATAAAACACAAGGTCAGATCGGTTCTTCTTTCACAGATCATCAGGGACAAGATGCATGTGAGAAACAGCTGACTGTAACCAACTTGTTGTTTTAATTACTTCACTTTGTGCACAATGAATTGAGAATATATGAAAGTTTCACTTTTTAAATTATATTACGGAAAGATTTTACACAATATTCAAATTATTTGAGAAGGAGCTGTATATATATATATGAGCAGGAGCAGGGAAGCACAGTCCTAGAATTAGGTTATTGCAGGCAGTGGCGTGCACAGATAGACACTAGGGGGTGCTAGAGCACCAACCTGCCCTTGCCCTCTGGACAGCAATGTGCCATTTTGTTTTATTATTATAATTTTTGTTACAGTGTACAGTATGTGGACCATGGTGACATTGATCAATTCTTGATAAAGAAAAGCTTCTGATATATTATTTATGCCCCAAAATCTCACATTATTAAGACAACCGGCTGGTTCCACGCGCTGCACAAGGTGCCCTTGTTTTCACTTGAGCACCTGCCCCTCTAAATGTCTGTGCACGCCACTGATTGCAGTGCAGCTGCAGTGGTAATGGCCTTTATTTATGACTGTGTTGCTGTGGGACATTACGAACTATCTGCCCACGGAGGCTTATCGGCGGTGGCGCCGCCCAGACTAATGACACATGGACAACAGCCACAAAGCTGCCAGAGACAATTATCACATGTGGGGTATGAGCCAGAGCATAATGAAGAGCAAAAGAAATGTAACGCTCTCAAAACTAGTTTACTAATTACTTTTACTGTCTTGTACTGTCTGTCTTTGTTTTATTTGTCTTGTTCTGACCTTGATTGGGGGGGGGGGGGGGGGAGGGGGGGATATTTACATGTCGGATACAACAAAATGTACACATGTTTTTTCATTTATTCATCAATAAAAATAAAAATAAAGTGTTAAAAAAAAGAAATGTAACGCTCTGATACGTCAGAAACATAATGTATTTCTCAAGGCAAATGTTATGCTGCCAAGGTACTTTGAGTCCTTCATTGTAAATCATTGTAAGTAACCACTTTATCCATTTATACGTTGGCTATTCAAAAATAGCAGATATGACATGCTCACATCACGACACTTTGGGCTACGAGCTTGTACATCTGCTATTTTGGAAAACGTTTGAAATAAGTTTCTTTTTTAACACAAATGTTATCTTCTGCGGGTCCCCGGCACAAAAAATTCAGATGGGGGTCTGCGGCCAAATGTAATGGTCCTTGACATGAATGGATAATGGATATGTTGGAACTACTGTCCTAGTATAGAGATGATTCTGAGTATTATGTATCCAGGGGGTGCTAATCATTGAGTTACTGTTATGATGGGGAAGAGGCTAAGGAATACTTTATTGTCCGAGACCCCCGCCCCTCTATTCATGCCACGGCCCTCTCTTCTTTCCTTTACACACCACATTTCTTGTGCAAAAAAAAAAAAAGGCAGAATGTTCACCAATTATGACATGCTGGAAAATAGGAACACTGGGGTTCATATGGTTAACCCGTTGCGAGAGATATCTTTGGATTTTTGACACCCACATATTGGCTATACCTACAGCAGTACCTACTAAAGAATGGGATTGCCCAGTAGAGTTTATAGGCATGTAGCAGACCCTCTTTAAAATATAAAAATTTTATCCCACGTTTTTGTAACCCAGTTTTCTTTTCACCCAGTGCCAATTATCTAATGTAATCCTGGGCGCTACACTTCCTCTGCCAACCTGGGGGGGCAGCGGACTGACCTCATGCCTCCTTCTATGCATGAGGAGTCCAAGCTGCTTCTTTTCACCTGACAGAGGGGAATTTCCCCGGCCGGACGTAGCGCGTGCCGCGTGGAAGGGACACGTTATTCCGACCAGTTCCTTTCCCCTCCATCAGGCGCCCCGGCTGGCCAGGGGGAGGTAGTTTTAGAGACCAGAATTACGGCATGTTTTTGTGAGGGTATCTACCCTAGGGGACACGGGGAGAACATGCAAACTCCACACAGAAAGGCCCTATCGCCAACCCCTACCTCGGGTATGGGCACTGATGACGCGAAGGAGGGAACACGCCGCCAGTGCCCACAGCGTCCCCAGCGGGAATCGAACCCAGGACCTTCTAGCTGTGAGGCGACAGCACTACCAACCGTGCCACCGTGCCCCCTCTAGCAGACCCTCTTATCCTGAGTGATCAGATTAATAATGAACCCTAATCTACTGGAGTCCGGGACTCAACAAACAAATCCAAATAACAAAAAAAAAAAAAAAAACACGTTACCAAGCGGGCCGAACCAGCATCTGCATATTACAACTATGGCATCTATCAAAAGGTGGCAAGAAAAGGACACAGTACGCCTACCACCAGTGTGGGAGGACGACAGTGTGAGCCGGCCCTCCATTTCAGAGGTGGATGTGGTTTGTCGGTGAGGCAAACCTACCGCATAGCTTAGGGATTAGAATGCTCACATACAAGGACAGATAGGATCCATTTCTCAATAGGAACCCCTATTGGTATTTTAAGAATTATGTCATACTTTAGCTATTGAAAAATAGCAGATCTACAAGCTCATAGCGCGGCACTCACTTGTAGGTCTGCTATTTTAGAAAAATCGTGAAAATGTGGCACCAATTTGGAATTTTTAACTCAAATCTTTGCTTCTAGGGGGGTCCTTGGAACAGCATATTTTCAGATGGGGGTCGGCGGCCAATTACATATATTTTTGGGGGTCCTTGACATGAAAATGTTTGAGAACCACTGACAGAAAAATACAGTAGGTTTTTCAGAATGCTGTCAGGATTTAGAAGGCATTGGTAGAATCATCATCAGGTCTAAATGGGTTAACTGCATCACCACAGGGAGAGAAACTCCTATAGGCTGTGTGTTTCACAGGGCCTTAGATAAGGCAGGATAATCTAATGAGCATTTCCGTTTGTGTTTGGTCTGGTGCAGACTTCTAATAGTCAGAGTATAATGAAGTGGTGCTATCACACATAATTGCACACATTATTCGAACTGATGGTTTTCAATATCTGAACAAGTTGGATTATCTCGTCAGACATTTAAAACACCCCCAGATGTGGATAGCGTAGTGGAAAAACAAGACCTTTCAAACATGCCTCATATTAAGCATGACGAATTCTAATTGTTACATTACAAAAGCAACTCTAGAGATGGTGCTATTCCAAGGTGCATGGCAATCTGCTCATTGATGCCTTGTTTGCAATACAAGTGGTGCTTTTTTGCCTAAGGGTGGCGCTAGAGGAAAGGCCATTAAGTAAGTAGCCTTGGGAACCAATGTTTCCTGAGCCATGTGGCCCATAGGTCTGATTCTGTAGCATGGGGAGGCTTTATGGGCATGTACATCAACAAGCCATCATAAAATGGCACAATTTCTGTCTACTCTTTGTGTCTCAGAGGAGGGATGTGGGCTCTTCAGAAACCTGCCTACTAATGACATCATTGATGGGGATTCCAAGCTAATAGAAACAACAACAGCGTTTTCTCTTTCTGGAATGTTAGCCCTGTTGCAATAGAAGCCATTAATACATTGATAAAACATATTGCCCACAGCCCTCCTCTGAAACACAGACGAAGTAGACAGAAATGGTGCCATCATATAACGACCATTAGGTGAGGACAAAATGATATGAAGATGCTTCTCTAAGGTCAGGCAAAGTCTGAGCAACAGCAACACCAGAGGGAGTGACCATGATCTTGTACTAGCCAAATTTAGAACAAACATGGGAAAATACTCATTCCACCAAAATGTGGAATACCCTGACACCATCCATGAAAAGATGTGTAACACTGGTTTCTTCCAAAATTGGCCTGACCATAAGGGGAGGTCTTGAAAGCAGGTGTCATTCAATGCCGCCGTTTTTTCCTTTTTCACTTTTGTACTGTTCATGTGTACATATAGTGTTTAGTACTGTATTTGTTAATGACATGTATTATTGTGTACATTGTTTGTGCTAGGTTGATGAATTGAATACATAGCGACCACAATGGAAACAAGTCCCCGCCCAGGACTTTTTGGAGTTATCCTTTTAGCCTTAATGTGTGAATGTACCACGTGCTGTTTACATTTCTGACGAATAAAGTATTCAATCAATCAATCAATCAATCAACCAACCAACATAACTCACGTGTCTGATGAGAAAGTGGTCCACCTCGTCCTGTACTTGACGCTGACACTGGGGGTGGAGTGCCAGCAGGTAGCAGACGAAGGCCAGCGTGTTGCTGCTGGTCTCGTAGCCCGCCAGGAGGAAGAAGAACGCCTGGCCCACGATCTCATCCTCCGTCATCGTCCTCTTGGGCGCCGCCGGGCGCCTGGCGGACGATGCCGCCGCCGCCGTGGCCTCGCCGCCCTCCGGCTCCGAGGCAGACTGCTGTGCGTGGTGGCTGTGCGAAGGAGACAGCTCGTCGGCGTGGTTCACCACGTCGAAATGCTCCAGCGCCACGCACTCCCTGCTGCCCCGCGCGTCCAGCATCAGCTGGAGGAAGTCCCGCCGCCTCTGCGTGAACGCAATAACAGGAGCGCCGGTTAAAATCCCCACAATAATGTTTGAATGATATTTCCCTAGCAATGGGTTGATGGGAGAACAGCACGAGGCTGGCAGACACACAATGATTCATGTTACAGATGATGTCTCCACGGAATCCAATCCATTTTCCACGTAGAATATCCCACATGGCCGTGTGTATGGCAGATAAGACCCACTGTTTTTTGCAATTCTGGAAATTCAACTCAACAATTCAAAACGTCAAGTCAAACTATCAACTATCATCTGAGCAGCGCTGATGAAATACATTTGTAACATTTAGCCGTTATTACATTGTTTGTTGGATACCATCAAGATTGGTTCTTAAAGTGGGGTCTGGGGCCCCCAGGGGTCTTTGAGGGGATTCCAGGGGGTCCCCAGCTGTCCAGTAACTCTGAGAGTGTACAAATGAAACCAAACTAGAAAAAGTGCCCTTCTGGGCACAGGTCTCCACCAGGATAGGAATGTAGGACATTGCAGCTTGCCTTCATCTGGTGGTTGGATAAAAGGGCAACAAAAGTAAACTAGGGAGTTGGCATACAAAGTTATCCACAGATCCGTGCAGTTAGAGGTAAAAACACTTTTCGGCCAGTTATAGCGCCACCTTGAGGCTGAGTTGAAATTGTTCATGTGGCATTTCTTCCTCGGCCTAGTGGGAATGTGCGTGCACAATTTCACGGAAATCACGCTATGTGTTCATGATTTGCAGCATTTTGTTTGAAACTGAGCACTCCTGTGAACTTTGGAAGCCAATCTTAACCAATCAGGATGGAGTCTGAGAAATCTGAAAGACGCGTTTCGTTGAATGGCTCTAGAGAGACTGTGTACCAATTTGCGTGATGTTTGGACAAAATCTGTAGGTGTACTGTGCAAAAACTTGTTTTGCACAAAGCGGCCTCCTGGTGGCGCTATAACATGCCGTTCTGGAAAGTTTGGGGCAGAGGTTCATCGTTGGCATCCAGGGAGTGTGTGTGCAAAATTTGGCATCGACCGGGTTAACGGTGGCCGAGATTAGCTGCTCACGGACACACGGACGGACAGACACACGGACACACGGACACACGGAGTGCAAAACATACTCTCCCCCCATGCCTTCGGCCTGGTGGAGACAATGAACCCCTCTCAGTGTTAACCCATTTGCATTGCTGTGGCATAATACATACCAAGCTGGGGGTCCTTTTAATTAAAGGGATTGTGACATAAAAACTTGTAACATTCAGTATAGATTTTCTGTGGTCTAAAAGAAAAACTAAAAAAAATTATAAATTAAAATGAATGCCATGAAACCTTTAAAAGGTTTGAGAACCACATTGTTGCCGAATTCAGTGTCGGCAGCATAAAGGCATTGAAGTGGCGTATACGTAAAGCATTCTGATGTTCTAATTGTGGTGTGACACCGGGGATGTTCAGAGCTCAGAGGATAGAATAGATTGGTGACATTGTGTGACTGACTGTGGTGTGACACCGGGGATGTTCAGCGTTCAGACGCACCTGCTCAGGAGGCTGCTCGTCTCTCTGCTTGATGATCTTCTGAATGCAGCTGATGAAGAAATTGTTCATGTCATCTCGGTTCTTGTTGGGGATGAGGCGTGCCAGCGGAGCCAGGATGACAGGGAAGGCGACTATGATGGGGGAGGGGACACACACAGTTGAGTTAGCAAGGGGTGTCATTTTGGGTCTCAAGGGATGGCAATTGCCATGTATTTTCTCTGATTCATCTGACTTCTATCTCAATCCTTCTATCTACATGTGATGATGTGACACGTGTTTTCATTACTTCAATCATACATTTATAACATTACTACCCCCCCCCCCACACACACACACACACACAAAAAGGAAATAGCTAAAATAGTGAATATATAAGCAACTTTAAATCTTCCGGTCAGGACATCTGAATGTGCACGTACATAGATCATCCATCAGAGAAGGAACAAACAGAATGTGCACGTACATAGATCATCAATGAGAGAAGGAACAAACAGAACACTGACTGAATAGTATCAGGATGGGTCTGAAGAACGTGAAGGAGAAGAACTTCTGGGCGTGGTGGACAAATGGGTCGTCGGGGTCGTTCTGAGAGTCCAGTTGCGTCCCGAACGCCACGCTGGCGATCACATCCATGGTGAAACAACCCAAAGACCTGCTCGCACACACGCACACGCACACGCACACACACACACACACACACACACACACACACACACACACACACACACACACACACACACACACACACACACACACACACACACACACACACACACACACACACACACACACACACATTTGAAATGTTAATTTATGTCCACATAATGAGAAGTACAGGAATACCTTGTACAAAGGACATAAACACTGCCAGTGCAGTTTGACAGTGGCAGAGCAGCCAGTTACAACGTGCATGGAAGGCAAAGCATCGTTACATACAGTACAGCTGACATGTCGGACACAGGGCAGCAGACATAAATCATGGAAAACAACGCCTCCTCCAAATTGAACACACACACACACACACACACACACGCACACGCACACGCGTGCGTGCGTGCAGATGCATCAAGACAAACAACATAGCATGCAGCATGTTAATGAACTAATTTATTACAGTACACAATAATAATCCCTTCATATGCATACATCCTGCTTTCATTCATGTCACGAACCACACATGCAAAGAAGACAATACAACAGTCACTGGGACAGAGGAGGGGAATGTTTTTTACAGCTTCACCGAGCAGGTGGCTGCTAGGGCAAATATTCACCGAAAATTGCAGATCTACAAGCTCCCAACGTGTCGCTAGTTGAGCCTGTAGATGCTGATCATCTATTTTCGGCGGGATTTGGCGTAGAGGAAAATACCAGCGGAAATGGCATAGAGCCCTGGGGGAACCTGTTAAACTAAGTAAATAGGGTTATTGATCCTAGAAGCCCAAACTGCCACTGGCTCCTTTCCACGTAAAGGAGAATCAGCTCTACTCACACTATCTCCCAGATGACTGAACTTTTGAGACCACCCATAAAACCAAATTCCAATATTAAAAATCTTGGCCACCCGCTCACTCCCACTCGGGCATTCCAGCATGGCGGTGGCCGAAATATGTGACCATTTTGAGTTTGACTTTGACTTTGGTGCACAACACCTCTGAATGTCAGATAATTGCTCGTTTAGATTGATTCCACCTGCTGCGCAGCACAGCGCTAATCATTGCACATAGGCTATACAAAAGTATAAAAAAATACAAGCAATTGGAAACAGTCCGTTTATAGAGGAATGTGGACACGGACAGTAGTGTTTATCTGACTGCAGTGTGCACTGCAGTCAGACCTGCCTGAGATGAGGCTGTGCTGCCTAACTTGTATAGCCTATATACTAATCTATTCTACACTACACCATTTAATAGTAACAATAATGTAGAAGATCATCCGTTTCTTTCTTGTCTTTCCAGATTGGTAATCACCATAATTTATATCTGTTCTCCAAAAATAGCTCATCTACAAGCTCATGCATGCGGGCTGCAGATCGGCAATTTTTGGAGACGAGATTTAAAGATGCAAATATAAAATAGCTGTGAATGATAATAAACCATTAACACTAGTTAGTTTGGAGGGGGCGAGAGGACTATAACATCACCGTTTCAGCAAATTAGTTGGCATTTGGTATACACACGGAGACGAGAAAGTCGCGTCTCCAAACTTTCCCAATGGAAGGTGGTTTCAAAATGAGCCGGTTAAGTCCCCCAAAACGCTGTCTCCGTGTGGCAAAAAGGGCAGATCGGCTAAATACTTGCCCAGGTAACTCAAAATACATCTGTACACCACCTTAGTGTAGTCTGCTCTGTTTTGTGCTTGTGTATGGATGTGTAGCGCACGAGTGCGTGCACGCACACACACACACACACACACACACACACACACACACACACACACACACACACACACACACACACACACACACACACACACACACACACACACACACACACACACACACACACACACACACACACACACACACACACACACACACACACACACACACACACACACACATGCGGCACATATAATTATGAGTGAATGGTGATATAATGTATTATGCTCTATAATGGCCTCAATTAGAATAATAATACACAGCCTCTCTTTATTTTCTTCTCTCACTGCAGAACTTCCTTTCCTTTCGTTGGTGCTGAAGCTTCAAGGGACATTTATTTGTGTAAAATGGCTGCTGAAGTTTCAATGTCCTACCTGGCTGTAGGGCAACTGTGACCGTTTCTGACCAAGGCTAAGTCATTCTCCATGTCATATGAAAGCAGGGAATCAGAGCTTCAATTGACATATTGGTTGTTCAGTTTGACCCACCAATTTTGGAGATATGGCTTATAGAGTAATGTCTTGCAGAAAACAGTGAGTTGAGAAAACAGGCTTGAAAGGTTCACTTCTGGACTGTCTCTAACATTACACCTAGCTACATGTACATGTCGATTTCAGCTCTGACATTTATTTCAGACATGCTCTAGTATGTGAAGAGTCTGCCTGTGCTATAAACTCATTTTGGATAAAATAAAAAAATAGTTTTCCTCCTCCTGAACAGTTGTTGTATCCGAATTAGTGTGTACACATTCTTATTGAAGCAAGCACTCTTATTAACAATGTTATAGGCTACACTGTGGTGAAAGGACCCCCACCCAATCCTTGCAGGGGGGTCCCAGGATTTTCAGAAACGCCACTGTTCAGAGCGAACGTTTTTAACTAAAATCTTTGCTTCTGGGGGGTCCCTGGAACAACATATTTTCACATGGGGGTCGGCGGCCAATTACATATATTTATGGGGGTCCTTGACATGAAATAGTTTGAGAACCACTGACATAGAAACAGGGTTTTTCAGAAAACTGTCAGGATTTAGAAGACATTTGTAGAATCGTCCTCAGGTCTAAATGGGTTAATACAATTTTGTCAAGGAAAAAAAAGAAAAGAAAGAAAGAAAGAAAGAAAAAGAGCCTTGGGCATTTGGGCGAGTTGCTCATAGAGTTATGAGCAACTTATGATGGCCCGTAAACAAGAACAATGTTCTTTCATGCATACATGATGGGCTCCATCTTGCGCCACCCTTATCCCCTATCCCTACATTTATTTGCCATTTTTTACTATTTTGAAAATCAATTTTAAAATAGTTCAACTAGCCGATCTACATCTACACGTTGTGAGCTTGTAGATCAGCTATTTGCACTATTTTAAAAGGTTTAAAAAATATAGTAAATAAGTTTAGGGATAAGGGTTAAGGGGTGGCGCAAGATATAGCCCTAAATGTGCAGCAGTCTAGCAGAAGCTGACACTCTTGAATTCGGTTTGGCTGAATGAATGTACAGTATGAATGCATTATGTTATGCTTTAGCTGTTGAAAAATAGCAGATCTACAAGCTCATAGCGCGCCACCGAGTGTCGCGCTACGAGCTTGTAGATCTGCTATTTTTAGAAAATCGTGAGAATGTGGCGCAAATCTTTGAATTCTTTTAGAGTGAACGTTTTGAACTAAAATCTTTGCTTCTGGGCGGGGTCCCTGGAACTACATATTTTCAGATGGGGGTCCGCGGCAAAATGTCCTTGACATGAAAAAGGTGGAGCACCACTGACATAGAAAAATTTTAGGATTTAGAAGCCTTTTTTTTTTTAATCGGCCTCAGTCCAAAATGGGTTAAAGGTGTACGTGTACTGTATTGGAGGTTGGTATTTGCCTGTGAATGTCGAAAGCTTCTCCTGACTCTGCGCGGGCATTCAGGTTGGTCATCAGGGCATCTGCTGCCGTGTTGATCAGAGGAACCATCTACAAGACAATAGATGATATGGGGAATTATAGAAAGAGTGTGAGAATTACAACTGGAACCAAACATTACATTTCCAGGGAAACGGCGTGTTTCAATCGAGGATGTGGTTGTCTTGACGTCTGTTATTAATCTACATGTTTTATTGGTTACACTGTATGCTGTGTGACACTTCATTGACCTGTGGTTATATTCTAGCCATTTGCATTCAGCGCCATTAAGCAGATTGCATGCTGCATCGTTCTACTATGATTATTTCTATTAGGTTTTTAATTGTTTCGCGCGTTTCACACACGCGTTTCACACTCTCTCTCACACACACACACACACACACACACACACACACACACACACACACACACACACACACACACACACACACGTGTGTCTACTTTATTGGCAGCAATTGATTGCTTTATGTATATTGCTTGTTATTTGAAACGCTCAGAAAATATAATCAAGGTTGAACATTTTTTTCCTTTTAAACAAAAGGGATAAGCATGCAGGTTTGAACGGTGAGGTCAGATCAATTCCACACACACACACACACACACACACACACACACACACACACACACACACACACACACACACACACACACACACACACACACACACACACACACACACACACACACACACACACACACACACACACACACACACACACACGACTAAAGCAGCCAAATCAATTAAAAGACCATTAAAGTCAGCACCATTACTGAGGTCATTACCAAAGGGAGAACGATGTCTGATGATGATAGATCAAACAAGATCTAATTAATTCATTTATTCATTAACGGCAGCGCTCTCTCTCTCTTTCATGCAAGCACGGTGAACGCAGTGTAATGAAAGTGTAGCCTTCAAAAAACTAAAAATGTATTAATATAAAACATTAATGCACAGGGGTGTTTTTCGAAGAAGACCAACGTACATTATTTTAAAAGAAAAAATAAACAAAAAAGATAAATACAATATTTGAATTGTTTGCATTTTTGTAAAACTAAAGTAGTATGTATTGATATATAACGGAATTATATATAATTATATATAATTTTTATCAAGAAATATTTCGAAATGCATTATAGAGACACTCAATACAGTGTGGTTCTGTATATGCAGAGAGATGTTTAAAGGGCCACTTCATCCCTTTTGCAACAGGGCTTATTTTAATGATGTTTATGACATGTGTGTAATATGCTTTTTTAGTTATTTTAGTCATGACGCCATGTTCATAACCAAGAACCTGTCATGAAAATGTGGTCTCACTTCCTTCCTGGACTACAAAGTCACACCTCCATGCAGCCTGCCCCCTGTCTACAAGGAGGGGAAGTGCACAAAAGCATTATGGGCATTGTAGGAATTCAGCAAATCCAGTCAAACACACAGACTTCATTATTTTTCTGGCCATAGGATGCAAATTTCAAATTGTGCTACTGTTATCTACTACAAATACTATTAACATTGAGTGACTGCAGTTACTTCCAGCGGTGAAATGTCCCTTTAAGACCGTTTCATTAAAAGCCTTTTTCCACAACCACTTTTTGCAGTACAAGAAAAATATGCCGATCAAACAGTTCTATCCAACCACAGAACACCCATATGATTGGTCAATATAGCAATTAACAGCAAAAAACGATTGATTGGAGAGAGAGAGAGCTGGTGAGAGAGTGGGAGCGAGAGGGGGGAGAGAGAGGGAGAGGGGAAGAGAGAGCGCAAAAATATGAGAGAGGGAAAGAGAGAGAGAGCACCCATGAGAGAGTGAGAGATTCTGTGAGAGAAAGAGAGAGAGATTAGTGTATGAACAGAGCATCTACATTACTTGTGTGTGTGTGTGTGTGTTAAGGGTGTAACAATATAGTAACTGCATCGGAAGAATTTAAGAATCGAAGTATATTTAAATAAAAACAGCAACATTGACTATGTATAGTATTATATCGTTTTGCAATGCAAATAATCGTTATCGAATCGTTGCTATGAAAATAATCGATTGTATCAATAGTACATTTTTTTGGTCCTTCTGTGTGTGAATGTGAATGGGTGAATGTGAAATACTTGGAAAGCGCATTGGAGAAAAGTTCTATATATAAATGCAGTACATTTACCATTTATTTGAATTGCTGCTTACCACCAGGAGCTTCAAACGCTTGACAACAAGTGATGACACCTTGATTACATGCTGTATTCCTAACAGCAAATTAACATTTTCATGGTTTTGTGAGCTAGTATTTCTAAGCTACAATGAGACACAGATCTGTTTAAACAAGAAGAAGTGATGAAAAGGGACGTTGAAGTGCGGGGTGCAGTGTTTTTTCAGCCAAGGGAAACAAAACAAGTACAAAAGATCGACTAACCCAAAAGAGAACGCACGCACGCACACGCACACGCACACGCACACACACACACACACACACACCGAGAGACAGATAAAGAGAGAGACAGAGAAGAGAGAGAGAGAGAGAGAGAGAGAGAGAGAGAGAGAGAGAGAGAGAGGAAGAATTGTGGCTGAAGGGCTACTGTAATAGCTCATTAACATGATGCATGCTATGTTGTTTGCCTCGGCATGCACACACGTACGTGTGTGTGTGTGTGTGTGTGTGTGTGTGTGTGTGTGTGTGTGTGTGTGTGTGTGTATGTGTGTGTGTGTGTGTGTGTGTGTGTGTGTGTGTGTGTGTGTGTGTGTGTGTGTGTTGCATGTGTGCGTCTCCATCAACGTCAGCGCATGCTGCCATTAGAAACGGTGGCTATACAAATTCAGAAACCTTCCCACACAGTGAAATCCTGCAGTGTTCATTTGCATATCTCGGAGTGCTGTGTCAAAATGGACCCAAAGGGGTTTCCTTGTGCATCCCCCTGATCTCTCCCATCTTCTATCATCCCGTCCAGCTTGGCACGCTGCAGAGGACAGCGGTCGATAAAACGCTGGATCCAATGAAAGATGAGATCTTGACACTGGCAGCGAGGGGCGGGGGATAGTGTGTCATGACGGAGCACAGGAGTGACAAGACCGTCTGTCTGCCTGCCTGTCTGCCTGCCTGCCTGCCTGCCTGTCTGTCTGTCTGTCTGTCTGTCTGTCTGTCTGCCTGCCTGCCTGCCTGTCTGCCTGCCTGCCTGCCTGCCTGTCTGTCTGCCTGCCTGCCTGCCTGCCTGCCTGCCTGCCTGCCTGCCTGTCTGCCTGCCTGTCTGCCTGCCTGTCTGCCTTGTTGCCTGTCTGCCTGCCTGGCTCACGTTCAAAACGTTCAAAACGAAAACCACTTGAATCCCAGCAAGCATGCATAATATTCTGGGGGGCATTTGTCCAACATTGTCGAAAACAAGTTTTAGGCTAATTTTAGGCGAAGAGATTTGGTGTAGATGGAAAAAAGCAGTTGTAAATCAGGTCCCGCTTTCAAAAATAGCTACAGTATTGTTAAAGGAGCATTCAGTGATTTGGGTGATTTGGAAAACACCCCGGTCCGCCCCGGTAACAAGATGTGCACAATGCACATGCACGCAATACAGTGGGGGGACACACGACAGGCCAACAGCACGCACACCAAGAGAGAGAGAGAGAGAGAGAGAGAGAGAGAGAGAGAGAGAGAGAGAGAGAGAGAGAGAGAGAGAGCGCGCTACACAGGTCTGGGCTACAGGGGCGGGGGTCAGCTCCGAGACTGAGGGATGGGGGGGGGGGGGGGGTCTTGGGTCTTAGATGAAGAAGCACGGACGCACTGATTGGACATGACAGGAGCAGTGTCCTCCTCCTCTGTGAGCAAATAGTGGTGCAGATGAAAATCTATACCTCATGACACTGGTGCCCCCACACTGGGGGCTGCATGGGAGGGGCCGCTGCTCAGTCGGACGGATGGATGGACAGTCGACAAATCTACGCACGCACGCACGCACGCACGCACGCACGCACGCACACACACATACGTGGGGTCAATGATCAATAGCATCTCTGCAGTGTGATTGCAGGTTGTGATGGTGTGGTCGACCACAGCAGTGCTGTTCAGATAGCCAACAGACAGACACATCACAATCTTCTTAGGGTGCCGCCAGTCCAAGACAATGCCCTTGATCAAAAAATAAATATATATATATATATATATATATATATATATATATATAGGCAACAGGCATTTGACTGTCCCTTTACCCCTCCCGAAGACCATGAGGCCGATTCTACAAATGTCCAAACTCTTTTCAGAAACAATGTGTTTGCTATTTTTGAATAGCCAAAGTATAAAATAAACTGGTTAAAGTGGTTAAAATCTTAAATGAAATGGATGGTTTCCCAAAATAGGCCACATGGTTACACCACAGAGCAGGGGTCCCCAGCAAAGTTACTTAATATAATATCAGTGTTTACCACTTAAACAATCTTAACAAAAGTATATTTTTCAGTCCTTTTAACTACACAAATCTTGCACGGGGGTCCCCTGGCTCAAAATATTTTTAGATGGGGGTCCACGACCATTATATTGATTTGGGGATCCTTGACATGGAAATGTTTGAGAACCGCCGACAACTTCAGGAAAAGAACACCAAACATAGCAAATTACAAAGTGGCTTGTAATAAGCGGACTTGGCAACACACTGACCACTGCCCTCCTGTGTGTCTGGTTACTCATTGGTTTAACACAAACATGAACGAGCAGACATGCAAAGCCGTAAACACAAAACACATTCCTGGTTGAAACTGCTGGGAAGCATAAGCATAACATTTTTTTTGTGAGAATCTTGCCCCAGTGTTTGTTCGACAGAGCTTGTAAAGTCCATAATAGCCACTCATAAAAGATGCATTTCAGAACCGCACACGGTTCTGAAACGGCCATTTGGAAGCAGCCTCCCATGCAAAACGCTGGATCAGTGTCCTGGTGTGTGGAAACCTCGTATGTCCCGAAAAACCGTTCCTTTTTTTAGAATATTTTGTTTTAAATTAAAATAGTAATTTTTCACTACTTCTGTGAGACATTTTTGTATGATGAAGGACGGCATTCATTCATGAAAAACAAAACAAAAAACACATTAACATTGAAATATTGAGATACGAGGTTTCTCCCCGACACCAACGAGACGACACAAGAACAACTGCAGAATGTTGTGCAGATTCAGCTTACTGTTGGTCAATACAGTTAATGAACTGTTTGCATTTCAAATACTGATCTCAAATTCAAGGCGTGTGTGACACTCTTATTGTAGGATAGTATTAAAATAAGTGTTAATTAGTTCTATATATTCTGATAGTAATCATTGCTCTAGATTGTTTGTTCAGTAACAGGGGCCTCCCTCTCTCCAGCTCTTAAATGAACAGAAACTGCATTTTCAGGACGGGATACCAATTTTATTAATTAGGATAAAGAGGTGAAATGATACAAATGAAGTGTGATGATGCAAATAAATGAGCAGAACTGAAGTGAGGGGCGCTCTGATCATCATAGATCATCATGCATCACGTTCCGTGCTCAGCCAATCAAGTGGGCATAGGAGGGGCTAGCGCCCCTCAAAAAACTAAAAACTAAATCACGTACCCTACCTTTAATTTACAAAAACGCATAGAAAGTTGAAATATCATTGGAGATAGAAGGTTTCTGCCTGACTGCAGACAATGTGCGTGCTTGTGCTCGGTGGGTATGGCGGGACATGAGGTGGTGTAATTAGTAGTCTCATACTGGACAGTGTGTGTGTGCGTGTGTGTGTGAGGGGGCCCTGCGCCAAGAAAAACATGTTTATGGCGTTCCAGTCGGACGAGAAATGCAATATGCTAAACCTGAAGGAGGCCGAAACAACAGTAAGGCTGTGGTGATTAAGTGTTATTGGAGCGACCGCAGTTGGCTGCAGACGCGGCCAGGTCCTTTTATGAGAGCTGTTCAAAAGGGGCCTGAATCACAGGTACTGGTTCTCAGACAACAGCAACCCTCGTAAACCCCCTCCGCACATACAGTACAGTATAGTATAGTTCATGATTGCTGGTCGGTTTAATGCCCTACTTCATCATACTACAAAGAGCAAAAAGCATTAAAAGTACTGTTACTTTTGCTATTTTTGAATTTTAATCCTGCAGAGATGTGGACCTCTATGGGGACCTATACCACGGGTCACGGACAAGGTCAGAGAGAGAAGGATGAGGCTGGCAGGGCACTGCGTCAGACACCCAGAACTTGAGGCAAGTAAAATGACTCTTCAGGGCAAAGCCAGGAGGAGAAAGAAGCGTGTAGCAACACTACAGAGCTCAAGAAGCTGATTGAAATTGGAAATTGTGGAGGGCAGCGATCCAGGAATCCCGAGTTGGTGTTGGCTAGACCTCACTCTCTCAGTAACTAGTTTAATTTGGAGTTTTGGACATATGTGGTTTCCATCCAAAATGGAACGCGTGCACAACTTCACACACACACACACACACACACACACACACACAAAATGGTCACACTGAGATCAGGGTGGTTGGGGTTGCCATGGTGACCACCAGTGCAGTAATTACAATTAACATCCCGAATGACCACCCCTCTCTCTCAGACTCAGACGCGCACGCGCGCACACACACACACACACACACACACACACACACACACACACACACACACACACACACACACACATCACTAAATGATCTGGACACAACACGATACACAATAATTTGCTAATTGCTATCATATTAAAAGTGAGATATTTCTTCACAATTAGTATACTGTATATATGCACATGTGAAAATCTCTCAAGGTCCTGTCAAAGATGGTGGATATATAATTAACTATTAATTATTATATTAATTCATTAACTAGAACTGCACTCTGTCGAGTGCATACTTGCTTGTTGCACACTAGTAGGCCATAAATGGCCAACTAGTGCGCAAGCAGAGCATGCAAGTTCTTTCGACCGCTGCGCTGTAAACTGTCAAATCTCAGTATCTCTGTGAAGGAACGTTTGAAATTATAATTATTAGATGTAACTATTTGCTACCTACCTACTTTATGCATATAAACACCTAGTATTATTAAGTATGGTTCAAGTTTATATCTATATAAGAAATACACTTTTATCGATGTGGATATATTCTGGATCCCTTTTTAGTTTTTTAAAGAAAAATAAATCATTGATATGTGATGAAAAAAAAGGTATATAAACTGAATTAAAATATACGTATACATATACTATATAGAGTATGTAGTTGTAAGTTGATTAGCGGTATACTGTGGTTACTTTGCGCCAAAAACAGTGCCAGACAACCCGCCACTTGATGCGTATGCAAATAAAACAGCGGATTTGTGCCTTGTTTGCTGGGACCAGATTACATAAATGTCCATATTTCTTACGTCATCATTGAGAGCTAGTCATACATATACACACCATGTACTCTGGTCCCAGCAAATCAGGTACAATTTGCTATTTTATTTTACTGATTATGTATATAGAATACGTATGACTAGCTCTAAATGATGACGTAAGACATACATATACATATACATATACTATATAGAGTATGTAGTTGTAAGTTGATTAGAGGTATAGCGTGGTTACTTTGCGCCAAAAATCGTGCCAGCCAACCCGCCACTTGATGCGTATGCAAATAAAACAGCAGATTTGTGTCTGGTTTGCTGGGACCAGATTACATAAATGACCATATTTCTTACGTCATCATTGAGAGCTAGTCATACATATACACACCACGTACTCTGGTCCCAGCAAATCAGGCACAATTTGCTATTTTATTTTACTGATTATGTATATAGTATACGTATGACTAGCTCTAAATGATGACGTAAGACATATGGTCATTTATGTGATCTGGTCCCAGCAAACCAGGCCCAGATTTGCTGTTTTTTTTGCATACACATCAAATGGCGGGTTGGCTGTCACGGTGAACGAAGACCGGGCGAAATTATTACTTGCGCGCTCTGCTTGCGCAAGTAATAACATCTGCAGTCTCAAAGGTAGAGCCACTAGAGGCCAAATGGTACACAAATAGCATACACAAGCTCTCCTAAGTGCTCATCGTCTAATGCTGGGGACCACGTGGAAGCCCTCCAAGGACCCCACTTTGACAACCATTGTACTACAGTACAGTACAGCACTTATCCTACCCCCTTAGATAGCATTTTGGTAGACTTAGATAGCATTTGATAGACTTATAGCATGTTATGTAGACAGCACTATAATTGCATTGTATATAGTCATAGCACGCCATAGTACATATGTATAGCATAGTAGTATAGATATATAGTTTATATGTATAGTCTCATAATATAGATATTCCACTGTTACTTTCTTAGCTTACGCATGTTTCATGATAAATGCTTTATAAATGCTTTTATTCCCATGCTTTTTGTTCCTGCTTAATGTAAGTCGCTCTGGATTAAGAGCGTCTGCTAAATGCCTAAATTGTAAATTGTATACTTGACTGCAGAGTTACAATGTATAGTATAGTTTTTTGAGTGGCGCAGCCACTCCATTGCCCAGCAATGTGTGTCTCTGGCTGGCTGGCTGGGTCCGTCCGAGCACAGAAATTGCTTTTGCTTTTGTTGCTTTGTGCAACAAGACATAACAAACCGCAGGGACAACGATAAAACCGTCTTGACCCTTTGGTGTGGTTAGGGCTTAAAAACTTGATACTGTATTACAATATAAACAGCACACGGGAGCCAGAATGACAAAGTGAATGAGGGAACCACACAGGGAGGAGAGAGAGAGGAGCTTTAAAAAGAGAAGAACATTCCTTTGAGTCTCATCCATCCGCATTGGATTTATCAGACGTTAATTAAATGTTATGCTCGGATAACCGCTGCACGGCGACGGAGCTATCATTTCCAACCCAATTACAAGCCCTAAATCTCCTGCGCGTGTTTTTAAAGTCCTCAGACTCAATTTAAAATATTTCATGTCAATGATCTAGCCTGGTTTCTTTGGGCCCAGGTCCAAAATCACAGCACTCTGGTTCAGTACTAAGTGAAGGATTCCAGTTGACAGACAAAGAAGAGATTGGGTGAGACCGCACGGCGCACACCAGTGTTAATCACGTCGACTATAACTATGATAAAATAAAATAAAAACTAGACTAGTGGAGACAAAATCATGTCGAACTAAAAGACAAAGTCATTTTAGGTCGGGTGTTGAAACCAAGTGTAAAGCCAATCATTACGACACCATTGTAGACAAAACATCATACGTCATCATACATCATCTCATTCTGGCCAATCACAATTTGCGTCCTCACTTTTGTCTTCAATGTTTGTCTTTACACACTTTTGTCTTCAATGTTTGCGTTTACACAGACATAGAGGACATAGCTGGACATATTTTATTCAAAAGACTTTGACTAAAACTAAATCAAAATTTGCTGTCCAAACTAACACTGCCGAGTCACTGCTGTGATATTTTGCAAAGCAACAACTCGTCGTCAGAAATGTAGCGTGTCATGAGCTGACACTCGTGGCAAAATAAAAATTGTATTTAATAATGCTTAGAGAAGAGATTCATGCGGAGTGGTTAATATTGGTTATTGTGGAAAATATACCAGTGAAAGAGGCAGAGGCATATTACATATACTTTTTGGGGTCCTTGACATTAAATATTGAGCACCACTGATATAGAAACATAAGGTTTTTCAGAAAACTGTGCTTTAGACATTTTAAAAATGTCGACGTCAGGCCTAAATGGTTTAAATTGGAAAACGTTAAGAAACAACAATATGACTTTAACCCAGAGAGAGAGTGTTTAACTTCAGACGGATAGTTTCACTGCTTGATTCTGATTGGCTGAGTCAGCAATAAGCCACCCAAGGCTGTGGTGTATTATTAATAAGCCTCTGGTGGCTTATTGCTTCAACATAATGCTGTCAGTTTGCATCACGTGCATCAGCATCGTATAGGGATGACCTTCTATCCACCGCCCTGTGGAGCTATATAGAATACGTGAGCAGTGGTGGAAGAACTCATCACATTTTATACTTAAAATAATACTACCACAATGTAGAAATACTCTGTACTGAAAGTAAAAGTACTCATTCTGCAGAATATCCCATTTCGCAAGTTTCCAAATGTACGTGTAGTCACTTTGGATTTCAAGTGGTTAATACATACATGTGTTAAAATAATCAAAATCTAACGAACGAGAAACTAAAGTTGTTAAATAATTGTAGTGGAGTAAAACAAAATGTGCAATATTTGCTTCTGAGATGTAGGAGTATTGAACATTGGAAATGCTCCACTAAATAAAAAAGAAATAAAAAAATAATAATAAAAAAATCACTGTACTTGTACTAAATGTACTTGATTACTTTACATTACTGTACACGAGTGCATCACACATCACACAGTGTTCAACCCAGATTAGGCACAAACAAGGGACTAAATTAATTTCACTCCTATGCCACCAAAATGTGGAACGCCCTACCAACAGTCATTAAGACATGCAAATCCCTTGACTCCTTCAAAAGCGCTCTCAAAGGGCACCTACGGACGGCTGCAATTCGAAACTGGCCCCCGTAAAATCTGAATCCTCCCCCGTCCCCTTACCCCCTTACTGTATACGTTTCCTCTCCCTTTTTACCTCCTTACATGATAGTGTATATTTGCAAATGTTCTGATGAATTGAAAATGGTGGACCCTGTTGTAAACAAGTGTAATGCTTTATCAGTGTGTCGTCCACAGTAACAGTCTTTGTATTGAGTTGTGCTTTCATGTGAAATGTACGCATTCTGCAAACTGTTAATAAATGCTTCAATCAATCAATCAATCAAACACAATACCGTACATGCCTGCGTCCTAAAAAAGGCTGTTATCGAACAACTGTGTGCTGTGCTGTCAGAATATTTATGGATGAATTCATGGTATTCAAATCAATGAAGAATGATAATGACATGGAGTACTAGCGAGTGGCTTGGATGACATTTAAGCGTCTGGGGGTCTGATAGGAGGAGAGGAAGACAATGTGACTCACCTCTCTCATCTTGGAGGCGCTGAAGGAGGGGGTGAGGATGCTTCGAACCCGCTTCCACTGTTCGTTCCTCAGCATCAACAAGCAGTCGCTCATGGGCTTGGTGGTGAAGCGCGTGTTCTGGGAGAGGAATAGACAAGTAAGGGTTTTGATCAGAACCTGAGACACGAAGCAATGGAAGGAATGCCGCTCGCTGTCTGTATGTTAAAGTCTTCCTGAGTGTCAGTTATGTACAGTTAATTTTCTTTCACACACACAGTTTTCACTTCACTCATTTATTTTGCTTTATGATATATACTGACACACGCACACACAGAGCACACCCTGAACTGTATGTGTTTCACACAGGCCGAGGGGGGTGGGGTGATTCTGAGAAATAGAAGAGAAAAATGAAAACGAAAAAAAGCCCATTCTTGTCAATCCCTTCCATCCACCTCATCTCGCCTTCCCGCCTCTACCGTCCAACCCCCGCCTCTACCGTCCAACCCCCACCCCCCACCCTATCAACAATTCAATGCATCACTATTTCATTTCCGCCGACATGCGCCATGTGCCGCCGGGCCGAGTCAAATCATCTCGCGAAAGATGGAAGCGCGAGAAAGAAAGAGGCTGTTGTGTTGTGTTGTTCCTGTGCGGCCCAGTGGGTCTGATCTGCTGGGTCCTCTGGGACGTTTGGACCTTTGAGGCTGCACAAACACAATAGCAGGAGGAGAACTCTGGAGGAATAATAAAGCAGTTCCTGTCAGCCATGAGAGCTGCCATGCGGAATTAACTCTGAGAGTTACATAATGTAACCGAATAGACCTGTATACAGAGTTCCAGCTTCATAGGAATGCACAAATTTGTGCGACATGACGACATAGAAACATAGAAAGTATAAATACGGCGATACAAGGTTTCTGCCTGACAGTGCCAATTAACTCAAAACTCTAAACTATCTGTGGTGTTCAGTGAGTTTGTGTTTCCTTTTTACCACTTAAACCCCAGCATCCTTATTGCGGGAAAGACCTTCGCAGAAAATGGCAGATCAACGAGCTTGTCGACGGGCTACTTTCAGCAAAAGCTTTCCCCACAGTAACAGAAAACAGACAATACACTAGTATAGAGCCCTGAGGGACTCCGGTCGACCATATGCTAGGGTTTAAGTGGTTAATGATGCCAGCATTACTTTAGCATAGTCTGTGTCTGAGGATGGGATGGCGGTAGACGCCCCACAGAACCTGGCGATGGTTAAGTGCAGTTGAGGAAGCAAAGCTCACACCACAACAATGAAGTGGTGTAATGTGGCGTGAAGGAGGCTCTCGTGGTCGTGTCTGGAGGGCCAGAGAAACCTTCAAAACAACGACGAGAGTTGAGCAAATTCATCAATCTGGTTTTACAGACTCCCTCAGCGTTTTTGGTGTACGGACAAAAATGAGTCACCAAAGTGGAGCCGCTTGTGTTACACGTCCCAGGCTGCAAGTGAAAATGTCTAGAGCGTGCGTGCGTGAGTGCGTGCGTGTTACTATACTTTTGAGGTCCAAAATACCGGACCCCACAAGAAAATAATATTGTTTTGGTTAACAAAGACTGATGGAGTCATTACAAACAGGAAAGGAGGTTGGGGTCAGGATTAGGATTAGGCATATAGGATTCGGTTTAGGTTTAAGAGATAGGTTTGGGGTTGAGGTTAAGGTCAAGGTTTTAGGGACATCATAACTCGTTGTTGCCCTCACAAGCATAGAAATACCAACGTGTGTGTGTGTGTGTGTGTGGTGTGTACATGCATCTGCATTCTGCATGCGTGCGTGATAAACAAAGCAAAAACAAAGCATTATATTTTCATACATGCTCACTTCGCCCGTGCCTCGGGACATTGCATTTAGTCCGTGAGCGTCCTGCATTTGGTATTGTACACATGCACACACACACACACACGCACGCGAGCACGCACGCACGCACACACACATACACACACACACACACACACACACACGCTGGGTCGGAGCCACGGGGATAAAATGGAAAAGAAAATCACATCGATTTTCTCCCTTGCCCTTTTGACCTTTTGCTCCGCAGCAGAGCCAGTATGGAAGATGATGAAAGCCAGGGTGACCCCGTGACCTCTGAACTCTCTCTGATGCATGTGGCAGCCTATCATTAGCTGTGACCCTGGGCACCCATCAGGAATACCTCGCCGACTGTACTGTACCTGCACTTTGCTGCACTACACTGGCAAATCCTCACTGCATTTGGAACCTAATGGACCCGTTCCATATTTACTGTACTGTACCTGCACTTTGCTGCACTACACTGGCAAATCCTCACTGCATTTGGAACCTAATGGACCCGTTCCATATTTACTGTACTGTACCTGCACTTTGCTGCACTACACTGGCAAATCCTCACTGCATTTGGAACCTAATGCACACAGTCCATATTTTGTACACTCTCTGAACTAAAGTGCTGTAAAGAGGTGCTGTAAAGTGCTGTAAATACTTTTTGTTATAGTAGTAAATGTTAAATAGCTCTATATTCTGATATTTGGTAACTATGGAATCATGCATTTCCTGTCCGTCAGTGTATCACTCAAAATATATGGAGCCGACCTGTTCTGGCTCCATATACAGTATGGCGGATGGGCGAGGTCGCTTCTCGCCCTCAGTGTGTCTTACTGGTTAAGGAGCTTCGCTTTGATATCCTATATTACGGTCTACCTGGTTCTGTGTTCTGTCTGTCTGTCTGTCTGTCTGACGGTGTGTTTGCTAGGTCATCGAGTTATAGGGTCAACAGTCGCAAAAGCGGGTCAAAATTGTTTGCATAACTTTGTCAATACATTTCCCAAAAATGTTTTTCTTTCTGTGTCTGGGTTTTTTGTGCAGGTCATTGACTACAATTATGAAGAGGACTGTGTGCCGAAACGTTAATCAATTAAGCTTTAATTGGACCTTTTGAAAAGTCTCAGTGTGCAGACTTCTTCATCCTGCCTTGAGCCACTGATTCAATAAAACTGTCTTGCCTCATTGGCTACAATGACATATTGCACTACGTACTGCACTGAAAAGGGTTAACGATACAGTGTTCTACTATATTGTCAACAATTGGTCATGACCTTTCACCCTGAGAGACCTTTAAAAGGTCAATCTCAAAGTGGATCAATGCCTGACTGTTTAAGACTTAAGTGTTCTGTTGAAAGGGTTCTTATCAGATCTACACGCTCATAATGTGTCGCCTTGCAACGCGCTGTTCTACATTTTTGATTGATTGAATATAATATATAATATTAACAGTTTGCCAAAAACTGTCACGGTGGCACAGATTTATACCCCCCTTAAACTCCCTTCCACTCTGTCAGGGCGTTTCACTTTGTTGCGGTTTCAACCCCTAAAAATGCATGAAAATCTGATATTTTATTTTGCCGTTTTCCCTAGGGACAGTTGTCGTCTAAAAACAGGGCCTATAAAGACTGTCCAAAATGTGGATGGTAATCTATCAGACACAAAACTCTGGCATCTGTCTGGCTCTTGTGGTGGGGTGAGGGGGTTAGGTTAGCACTCTGTCAGAGACATCAATGTGCCAAAGGCTATTCTCCTGAAATCACGCAGCGTGAGCCTTGTACAGAGAACAAACATCATCATCTTCCTGCAATGGAAGAAACAGAGTCGCACACACACACACACACACACACACACACACACACACACACACACACACACACGTGTCAGGTGGGCAACCTCCTATGACCAACACTGACTGGGATGAAAAAACAAAATCTATCAGAAGACCACAAATGTAGTTTTTTACCATTTCCGTACATTTGTGTTTGTATTTTGAAGATATGCCAGGAGCGCAAGGCCTTGCAGTGAATGCACGAGACTGGAATGCGAGAACCATCACACTTGATGGAAATTGCTATGTCTGATGCCATATTGTTTAACTGAAACAACCAATCATATCTGCAACCCATATGTGTGTGTGTGTGTGTGTGTGTGTGTGTGTGTGTGTGTGTGTGTGTGTGTGTGTGTGTGTGTGTATGTCTGGCTACATGAGACTAGTGTTGGTGTGGTCATTGTTTCATGTGCTCCTCATCTACGCCAGGCCCGAAAGGCCGCCTGTGACCTGTCCATCTGTCCATCTGTGTGTGTGTGTGTGCTCGCGCGTGCATGCGTGCGTGTTCATGTGCTCACCATTCTGTTGGGGAAGCTGCTGAATTCTTTGACCATCACCTGTCTGAGCATGTCAGGATCAGCCACCACTACTATTGGTCTCCGACCTAAATAGTACCTGAGACAATATAAACATAATGAATGATATGATATGAATGAATGACGCGCACACACACACACACACACACACACACACACACACACACACACACACACACACACACACACACACACACACACACACACACACACACACACACACACACACACACACACACACACACACACACACACACACACACACACACACACACACTCTTAAAGAACACGGTGAGCCTGGAACATGCTGCATGCTGGGAGCTTAACCACCACCCACACTACTACTACTGTACCACTGACCTTCCCACCCCCAAAAGTTGAACCATTTCTCTTACACGATAAAACACTATTTTTCCTTTCTATACGATCCTAATTAATCTTCTCTATATTTCCAGATGGGGGGTGGGTCCGTAGCCAAATACATATATTGGGGTCCGTTTGAGAACCACTGCATTACAGCATAAACCTCCATCAGCAGCTACATTAAAACACAAGCGTCATCTCAGAGGTTATAGGCATCACAGGAAGGGCGGCATGGTGACAGGTGCATCCATAAACAGGGACTCTTCGCTGTTAACGACCCCTATGCCTTTTTATAAGGACTCAAATCCCCACAGGAAGCAGCAGTTCATTATATAGCTTCACTATTTACAGTAGAAGCTGCTGGGTCACGTTTGGTGAATTTTTGTGCCAGTAAGAATGTTGCGTGCAGTACTTAACATCAACAAGAGTGACCATGTTACCAGCAACAATCTGTACGATGGAACCAGGGGTGAGTGACAAAATAGCAGCCAGGAGAATGACACTAGCAGGACACTGCCAAAGACATCAAGAGCTGCCAGCCAGCAAACTGGTACTGTGGGAACCAACACACAGGCACCGGTCACGAGGACCATGAGTGTCCATGAGCATGGCCGTCTAAATCACTGGTTCTAAAACATTTTTCTGTGTGAAGGACCCCCAAATTGATGTACATTTGGCCACGGACCCCACATCTGTAAATATGTTGTGCAAGATTTGCCAGATCCAAATTAGTTTTCAATATTTCTGGTCTGGTTCCAAAAATGAACCAGTATTGAATGTGTATGAATGATATTTACATTGGAATGAATGAGACCGGCTGGAATGTGTCCAAGTGGGAGTGTCTAAGTGGGAGAGGTGAATTGAAATAGCACACTGACTATCTAGAAAATCAATTTTTTTTTAAACATGACATGTTTCAAAAAGGTTGCAGACACTGTACTGTACTGTACTGTACGAGTGTGTAGTCATGCTGTACTCGTACTGCACTGTAATCTGTACTGTATGTGTACTGTACTCTGTATTGTACGCACTGTGCTCTGTACTGTATGTGTAGTGTACTCTACTGTACCACTGTACTACTATACTGTCACCCAGCTGAAGGACTTACTGTACTGTACTGTAATGTAGTAAAATTCTCCATTCATTGCCAATGGGGATTTTTTTGTAAAAAGAAAAGTGATTATGAACTATGAACTAACTATATTCCAATAGTGATCATTGCTACAGTAGAGAATGTTTGTTCAGTAATAGGGGCCTACATGTTACTCCATGTCTTTAATTAACCAAAAATACATATTCTGGTTGGGTAGCAATTTCATCCAATCAGGTGAGAGAACTGATAAAGGATACAGCATAAAGGGCCTTGCAAACGGGGAGCGATAAAACGCACCTATAGTTCATTTTCAATGCGTATTTACGTGAGCGCGCGGTCCAATTAATTTGTTGCTCGCGTGCTCGTTTCGTGCACACGCCCGCGACTCACCAGACCTGGATTCGGTTTAGCGTTTTTTACGCTTGCGTTGTCGTGCCCCTCTCCAGCAGACCTTTTTTTACGCTTGCGTTGTCGTGCCCTTCTCGAGCAGACCTTTTTTTACGCTTGCGTTGTCGTGCCCCTCTCCAGCAGACCTGTAGAAGACCTGTCGTTGTTTCAGGCAACAACATGTGTGTTCCTCGCTCCCCGTTTGCAAGGCCCTTAAAGCAGTGAAATTGGAAGTGGAAAAGTACAATTTAAGGAACACGGCAAATTGTTTCGTCCGACAGTACTTGGGTTGTTATCGGGCCGAGTACGACAGTTGGCCAGCCTCAAGCTACAGAGGCCTGTATCTCATATATACTGTATAGATCATTGTATTGTATCAATGTGCCACAAAGCCACTTTGCTAGTTGGAAGAATAAATAAAGCATCTGAGTCCACACTGAACTCGGCTATTATGTTCAGTGAATGCTCTAGTAATGAATTCTGAGTCAGTTGGCTCAGTCCTGGCATCATATCCAGCCATAACAAACCTAATTCATTGCACTTAGTCCTTCCCCCCTTTCTTTCTTTCTTTTCCTATTTCTAAACACAATGTAGAAAGAAGGGAGCCAGAAAAAAACGAAGCAAGGAGGGAAGGTCTCTTTTATGGGTTTTTTTTTTCATCCCAATTGGCTACTGGGAGAGAGGTCGGACCACAACGTATACACTATCAGAGCTATGGAGGTCTGTGGACTAATGTATACCAAAAAATTAGAGTCCTTCAAATTAAACCGTTTGAGTAGCCTACCATATGATGCTGATTATTATGTGGCAAAAAAAACCCAGAGGCATTTGCATTACCTCTCTTGAATAACATACTGTATTTTGGAATTGAGGCAGAAATGATATTGTTCTTAAAAGTAATCAGATATATCTTTTTCCCTCCCACATTTTGACACTATAGATTTTACTGTGGGAATTATGGGGTATTTCTCCCCCCCCGGCCAGCCCAATACACATTGTCAACATGTATTTGTCTAACAGGAGAGATGAAATCAATAAGAAGCAGTGGCAACTGACAGGATGCAAATGCACTTACCCACACACTCTGCCATGCGTCTTTATTAGATCATTGATGGGTTCAAAAAAGCCCTGTGGAGAAAAGAGGAGAGAGCCTCATCAAAGGGACGGCAACAGACATGGAAAAGGACAAGGGGAAATCCCCTGGCGTGATATGCAGGCAGCATCTGAATGACTGTGTTCTCACTCAGGACCTGCAATTCTTTCATTCACAATGAAGCAACTCCCAGTTGGACACACAGAGAGAGAGAGAGAGAGAGAGAGAGAGAGAGACATGTCTTTGTTGTCGGGCGGAAACACTGTGTCCAAAAATGTGACTTTTTAGGAAACGGATCCAATGTAATCATTATTATTTTGTCACAAGCTCTTGTTGATACTTTTCATGGGTTCAATTTTAATAAACCCACAGAGACAGACATTGACTGATTGATTAATACTTTAGTCATAAATGTAAACAGCACATGATACAAAAAGGACACAAAACACAGAATGTGGTCTACCGTCGCATGTATTCAATTCATCAACAACAATAGCCTACATGTCATCAACAAATACAAGACGCTATTATGTACAAAGAAGAAAAGGAAAAAACAGCGGCAGTGAAGCACCTTTGGGAATGTGAATGTTGTGGTCTCCTGGTAGATAGTTGTTCTAGTTGGAAATACACCAGATAGTGATACAGTGATACCAATCCTTTATACAGGATATGCGTGTGACATCATCGTAAGTTGTGGCAAAAAGTGTTAAAGTTTGGAAGCGCTTGTTTTCAATAAAGCAAAGCAGGGGCATGTCATTATAGAGTGTAGGTGAAAATGTTTCTAAAATAGTGGGAATAAGCTGATCTACAAGCTCACAACGCATTGCACTAGATCTGCTATTTCTTCTACGAGTGAGTGTGTACTTGTGAGGGCAATAAATAGACTGTGAGGCTTAGGCATTTAGAAGTTATCGAGTTATAGTCTGCAGTCAACAGGCTTATTTTGTTTAAAGTGAGAAATTTGGTATAGTCTTTTTTATTGGATTAAATATTGTCTATATACATACATTCATGAATCCACTTGCTTACCGACTGTCGGTATTGAGCAATCTTTTTATATGGGTTATATGTGACCCTACCATTAACATCCTATAGGAAAAAAAATTTTTTTTTTCAAAATTTCATGTAGCATGTGACATGTCAAACTAGGGGGTTTTCATGATTCAAAATCCATTCCAAGCATTAGTTTTGCACAAAAAAACACTCATTGGGCTAAAAATGGCCATAGCCGTCATCACAAGATTAGGTCAGCACATTTTGGTCACATTTGAGCAAGTGGCTATGGCTGTTTTTAGCCCAAGGAGTGTTTCTTGTGCAAAACGAATGCTTGTAATAGATTCAGAATCATACAAACCCCCTAGTTTGACATGTCACATGCTACATAAAGCATAATGAAAATGTGAAAATCTTGCCTTAAAAAGACTATATACCAAATGTCCCATTCCACAACCCCGGCTACGGACTATTAGGGCTTGATTCAGACTTAGTTCAAAACACAGATGGGCAATTTCAGGACCCCAGCTAAGTATACCTTGTATAGCTTGTAGTTCTGCTACTTTTAATACATTTGAATCCTGAAAAGTAACAGTTTTGGACAATTTTGGAGGTTTCCACCTGACAGGAACGGAAATGCAATTTTTCAGCGATGATGACGAAGCCCTCCCTTCTGCAGGTACTGTAGTGAATATATTGATCTAAGAGTCAAGGCCTTGGGGTGCATTATTCATTATCGTTATTCATTTTGCATGACTCCATGACTTACAAATATGGTAATGTGAGGGCCCCAGGGTATGTTAACTACCTTGCAAGCTGTGAACGAGGAATGTTAAAAGGATAGCAACACAAAATAAAGTTGGTGCATTTATTCAAGTTAGTGCATTCGACACATTTTGTGTGTGTGTGTGTGTGTGTGTGTGTGTGTGTGTGTGTGTGTGTGTGTGTGTGTTTGTTTCATCATTGAATAACTAAAATTGATTTTTATATTTTGTATACTTTTTTATACTTCAGCATACAACAGTGTCACACCGTAGCAATTCAATGCGCTGTGAACTTTTAGATCTGCTATTTTCTGGGGTTTTCTTTGTATTTGTGATACTGTACTATATAATTATAGATCATTTGATTACAATTATGTTTTTAGAATGGATTGAATTGATTAGTTTGATTAACTTAGTAGTGGGTCAGTCTGCACACGTGCCGCACACACTCCCTATGTCCAGATGTGTGCCTGTGCATGTGTGCACTGTGCATGCGCCTGTCTGTGGTCTGCTCTGCACACACGCGCATGCATGATAAAGGTTTCTTTGTCATGGAAGATGTCTGCCAGTAAGAGGGTCCCATGCATGTGTGAATGTGGAGCTGCCAGGGGATGGATGCTCTAATGCAATATACTGTACACCAGGGGATGGATGCTCTAATCATGAAATATACACCACCAGGGGATGGATGCTCTAATCATGAAATATACACCACCAGGGGATGGATGCTCTAATGAAATATACACCACCAGGGGATGGATGCTCTAATCATGAAATATACACCACCAGGGGATGGATGCTCTAATCATGAAATATACACCACCAGGGGATGGATGCTCTAATGAAATATACACCACCAGGGGATGGATGTTCTAATGAAATATACTGTACACCACCAGGGGATGGATGCTCTAATCATGAAATATACACCACCAGGGGATGGATGCTCTAATGAAATATACTGTACACCAGGGGATGGATGCTCTAATCATGAAATATACACCACCAGGGGATGGATGCTCTAATGAAATATACACCACCAGGGGATGGATGCTCTAATGAAATATACACCACCAGGGGATGGATGCTCTAATGAAATATACACCACCAGGGGATGGATGCTCTAATGAAATATACAACACCAGGGGATGGATGCTCTAATGAAATATACAACACCAGGGGATGGATGCTCTAATGAAATATACACCACCAGGGGATGGATGCTCTAATGAAATATACACCACCAGGGGATGGATGCTCTAATGAAATATACAACAGCAGCCAGCTAGGAAAACATCTACTCCATCTGGTCAGTCAACCAGTTTCAACCAAACATACCAGCTAGATAATCAATCAATCAATCAATAGTATCTACACTACCTACATACCTACCACCCAGCCACCCACCTACCTACATATCTACACTACCTACTGGTCTACCACTTACCTACCTATACCTAATTACCTACCTACCTACCTACAACCAAGAGGCTTTATTTGTCACTACTTCAATTTGCAGAGCAAAGCACCTTTTCACACCTGCATACGTATAGAACTACTAATATAATACTATTGGTAACTAACTATGTACAGCATGTTGTACATTGCATTACTTTCAATGGAATGCTAGTCAAAGCAGTTAATGAGCATAGACGACTGCCAACTATTCATGGCCAACGAGAGAAGTTGAACTGATTCCTACAGTATGTCCTAGAAGAGCACCGTCTCAGACCACTAGATGTCAGTGGTGAGGCAGAGGCATAAAGAACTGCATTGGCAGAGAGCAGGGGTAGGTCTGCCCAATTAGTCCACATGAAAAACAAATCACCAGTGGTGTAAAGTTGCCAAGTACATTTACTCAAGTACTGTACTTAAGTTTCAGGTATTTGTACCTCTCTCCAGGGGCACCACTGGAGAGAAGGGGCAGGTCTGCCCCAGGCTTTAGAGGAAATCTTTTGACCTTCCCAAAGTCTACATGAAAAACAATTCACACAATGTGACGGCAGTCACTCAAATGCATTGCACCACCGTGGCCTAGGTTACATTATACGAGTAGTTGTCAAGGACCAATCAAATTGATCCACAGACTCTTGAAAGGATTTTGTGGCATTGTGGGATTTTCTGCCTATAAGAGATGACCTGTCGACGTTTTTCTTAAGTTATTTGAAAGGTAGCATATCTACGAGCTTGTAGATACGATATGGCCATTTTTGAACAGCCGAAAAATAAAATAGGACGGCAAGTGTTTTTTGCTGGGGGGACCCCCTGGAACCCCCTCAAGGAGCCCTGGGGCCCCGGACCCCTTTGAGAAGTAATTACATTATACCACCCTAATGCCAGACACTACCTGGATTCAGTGTTGAAACATTCTCTCTGATTTATGTGATTGCCAGCATGGACCAACAAACCAAGGAAGAGTTTATAGCCGCATAGAGAAGAGAGTGGACATGTCTCACCATCGCTGTACTGAGACAAAAAAACTGGAAGGGAGGGGTCTGAAGCTTCTCACTCAGGGTGCGACAAACTACACACACGGCATTCAAATGTTTATGAGGGGCTCGCTCCGCATGCCCATCACATGAAGGAGGAGGCCAAATACAGAGAGAGGATCCCCTCCATACCCCCCCCCCCCCCCCCCACCACCACCACCACCACCACCACAGCCGCGGCTGAATAGGGACCTATTCACAAAGAGGAGCTTGTCCGTTAAGGTGCTTAGAAAGTGCTCGGGTCGTTGAAATGCAAGGCGACAGAGCAGCCCTCAGTTTGCCTGCTTTAGAGTTAATTAAGCTGCAGACACAGTTGGCAGGAGCCCCCCACTCCGCTTACCCCCCCCCCCCCCCCCCCCCCCCATCCCTCTCCTCTGCTGCCAGCTAGGCTTAGGCAAGACCCAGCAGGCACACTGGCATTCCTGCAGTCTGCAAAAACCCACCCGCCCGCCCACACACCCCACCCCCCGTAAGAGGGGTTGCGCCCGCCGCCAAAGATATAGCACACATCAGCTCTCCTCTGATTGCGGTGCTTCTTTAGTGCACAATAGCGGCGGGGCTGAAGGATGCCGACGGTTTGACGGTTGATTCCATCCCACAGGGCGGGACATACTGGAGTTCAATTATGCAGATTTTGCACTGTCTGAGATGTGTGTTTGAGCACCTTGTGAAAAATCTATAAAAATGGAATGAGGAAAAATAAAAGGACATTCGTTGGGGTAGTTTTCTCATAATGAGTCGGGTGGTTCAGGTTAAATATATCCTTTAAAAGAGCTGCACATCACTGCTGTCCACCTTCATGCTATGCTGATTTCAGTGACCCCATGACACTAAAAGCCACTTAAGCCCTATATATTCTGGTACAACGAACATAAGATGGCCGTTCAGAATGCGTTGCATGGCGCGGGCCCAGTGAAAAACACTGCTTTAGGGGCCTCTCTGACCCTCACTCTGCCTTGGTTTCCAGACCACGTCTCAGCCTGGATCATCAACGAGTGTCTTGGCATCGTATGGATGTCCCTTTTATTGGGAGTTCATTTCCCCTTCGCTCATCCCATGGCATGTGCACAGACACGCATTCTACACACGCGCACGTATGCTTGCTCGCACACACGCACACACGCGCACACACACACACACACACACACACACACACACACACAGGCTCAGTCAAACAGAGGACAGGGACATGACTCTTAATTGTAGATTCATCACAAATGGAACCGATCAATACGGCCCTCTCGACTCTACGGAACATGGCATCAGTGGCATGTTCTGAAGTTTGTCCTTTTCTCTTACCAGAGGGGGATTAGACACTTAGACACCCCGCTGTTTTCTTCTCACTGTTTGCTGATAACACATTCAGACCGTACGACGTGTGGAAACCCAACCGACTGATTGCGACGACGTGTGTACACATCCTAGCACTTTCTCATTGATATCAAACGACTATCCTTCTGCAATGTACTGCTTTTTGCGCATGCGCACTCTCGTTCACTTCCCTGTTTAGCGATCAGAAAGAAAGGCTCGCCACGTGTAATCTAGGGAGCTCTCCGTGGTTTTGACCAGATGGCTATACTTCTGTCTTCATTTCTGACTTCAACATGCATCTCGCCCGGAATATTAACGCTTCTAGAGAGACTTTATCGCAATGATCGCAAGGTAAACAAGCAACATTATGCCTCCGAGTAAAAGCTGCCATATCTGCCCGGCACCCCAAGCTTCTATTTTGAAATAAATCCCAGCGCTGATTGTGTTAATGACTCTGTAGCGTGGAACACACATTTACATGTGTGTGCGTGTGCGTGCGTACGTACGTGCATGAGTACATGTGCAATCTGTGCACACACATACACACATGCATGAGATGTGAGATATAGTTAAATAGGGATACCTGCGTGTGTGCAAAAGCACTTGTGTGCGGATACAGACACTCACACATACTGGCATACGACGTACACAAATAAATGCACACACACACGCACACACAGCAAAACATCCTTACACACTACACACACACACATATACAAACAAATACGTGCATGCACACACACACACACACACACACACACACACACACACACACACACACACACACAGAGACCGCCGTGTCCTTCAGCCCGAATGTGACCTTGGGGTTGTTGAGGAGAGCTGGCTCTGAACTAGTGAGAGGGGTGAGAGTGGTGTGCATGTGTGTGTGTGTGTGTGTGTGTGTGTGTGTGTGTGTGTGTGTGTACCATTAAACCTGTGGGGGCTTCACTTCACCGAGGCTCTCAGCACTGCACAGCCGGGCCGGGAGGGAGGGAGGCAGCAGAACTGTAATAGTAGCCCTCTGCCTAATGTACTGCTGGGGCATCCACACAACTGAGGTGGTGAGAGCGGGCTGAGACCTGGGGGGGCTCACTGGATGGACAAATAACTCCTGCCTGGAAACAACAGGCTGGATGGATTGGAGACTATAGCCAGACCCATAAGTAGCCACTATTCAACCTTTTATCTCCATATTATTATTATTATTTTCAAGCCCTATTTACATACACACAACAGTAGCAAAAATTACTGATCTACAAGCTGCATATGAATCCTGAAAAGTAACAATTTTGCATATATTGTCTGTGTCAGGTGGAAACCTCCAAAACTGTAATATATTGGCTATTTCTGCCCTGTGTCACCATCTTGCAACGCATTATAAAATAGGCACACACACACACACACACACACACACACACACACACACACACACACACACACACACACACACACACACACACACACACACACACACACACACACACACACACACACACACACACACACACACACACACACACACACACACACACAGGCCTGGGTATGTGCAAATCATATACTCATAATACACAGCGAGTTAAATCTAAATTTGCATTTTGAGCTTGTGGATTGGCTATTTTCTTTACAACACTGTCCTATACAACAGGGTCCCTATTCAGCCCCCACGGCTGGGGTGGTGGTGTGTGTGTGTGTGTGGGGGGGTGTATGGAGGAGCTCCTCTCTCTGTATTTGGCCTCCTCCTTCATGTGATGGGCATGCGGAGCGAGCCCCTCATAAACATTTGAATGCCGTGTGTGTAGTTTGTCGCACCCTGAGTGAGAAGCTTCAGACCCCTCCCCTCAACACAGCGATGGGGAGACATGTCCACTCTCTTCTCCATGCGACTATAAACTCTTGCTTGGTTATGTTGATTCGTTCAATGTGTGTAACGCTGTCTCACGTTGTTAGAATAGTCTGGCAGAAATCACAGACATTAAAGAGAAGTTAGAGAACATTTCAACACTGAATCCAATTAGGCTGAGTGTCTGGTGTTAGGGTGGTATAATGTCACTGGTTCTCAAAGTGGGGTCCTCGAGGGGGTTCCGGGAAAATAAAGTATACATTGGTGGTTAACTGTCCTCTAATCTCTACCCATGCATCAAATGTCCTCAAACGAAAACAGCGTGGGATCACTGTGCTCGGCCAGGCCGCATGAATAACGGCCGCCATCACCTCCCCCTCAACGGGGGGGGGGGGGGGGGGGGGGGGGGGGGGTGTTGGCTACTAGCACTCGTCCTCAAGGAGACACCAGGAGCTGTGGAGTGGACAGGGACACAACAGACTGGACAAGTGGGCTGTGAACCTGATTGCAAAAAAAAAATGTGTGAGAGGAACCAGAGCCATCTAATAGATGAGTTGCGATATTTATATATTGATAACAGCCTGGTCACGTGGTTCATGTACTCGCGGGAGCCCATAGACTCCAATGCATTCCATAAACTTCCGGTTGTCCCCATTTGAAGCCTTCAAATAGGGACAACCCAATAGAAGTCTACGTACGTAGACGATCCGCCATTGGATTGCACCCATGAAGTGAACGGAGTTTGCGTAACTCTGTCTTACTCTATGGCTCTGAGAGGAACTAGGGACAGAGACAAGAAGCGAGAGAGGGGGAGAGAGAGAGAGAGAGAGAGAGAGAGAGGGAGAGAGAGAGAGAGGATTTTGAATTTTGAATATTATTGGAACAATCAACCTGGAAAGTTAATCAATTCTGTTCATCCCAAGACCATTACAACTAGACAAACCAAAAAACACAACATTTAAGTATGACTTTCCATTCGAATCCATGAACCAGCTCTCCATTCCCTGTGCCAGGCACAACACCCCCTCAACAGCACAGATGTTATTGAAAACTTAGATTGTTAGTTAACTTGTAGAGAAAGAGAGAGAGAGAGAGAGAGAGAGAGAGAGAGAGAGAGAGAGAGAGTGAGAGAGAGAGAGAGAGATATAGAGGAATAAAACAGGAATGAAGGTTCAGTGACAGTCAGAGTGATAGAGGAGGTGTGAGTGCTGTCATCATTCATAACCCAGCCGGCTGACTGATGCCTCTGCAGTGAGAGCGACAGACAGGGGGCTCTGCCCACCTCGCCTGCACTGCCCGCTGACGACTATTGATCCTGGTATCTCATCAGGACCTGCCCTGCTGAGATGCTGCCACCATACTGCCACATGCCACCATACTGCCACATGCCACCATACTGCCACATGCCACCATACTGCCACATGCCACCATACTGCCACATGCCACCATACTGCCACATGCCACCATACTGCCACATGCCACCATACTGCCACATGCCACCATACTGCCACATGCCACCACATGCCACCATACTGCCACATGCCACCATACTGCCACATGCCACCATACTGCCACATGCCACCATACTGCCACATGCCACCATACTGCCACATGCCACCACATGCCACCATACTGCCACATGCCACCATACTGCCACATGCCACCATACTGCCACATGCCACCATACTGCCACATGCCACCATACTGCCACATGCCACCATACTGCCACATAACAGCAGATCATGCCACCAGTAGGCCTGGCTGTCACAATTAATAGTCTTCTACATAATCACCTAATCACAATTATTTGAGAAAACTGCAATTATTTTTGCATAATTGCCAATCGTTTCCATGTTGGAAAATGTCCATAAATCTTTAAAAATCAACTATTTCAGCTATCTTGTACATTTTTTGTAAAGAAAAAGATTATGAACACATTCCCTGTTTAAATAAATCCGTATCCTGCCTTAGACGACGTAAACAGGCAATGAACCTGAAACCAGATGGCCGCCCCCGTCCACCTCCAATTGTTTACATTTTTTCAAATGCTTTTTATCTCAGATTCGGCCGATAACTAAAGCATCGCTGATCACGGTTACAAAATGTATATGTTTCGTATATATATATATATATATATATATATATATATATATATATATACAGTTTTCACTTCCGGTTCATCGTTTTTTTTGCCTTCAAAACATAGCTCAGAATGAAATGGCCCACTGGTTTAGGGTACAGCATTCCTCACTAATCTCCATATTCTAACTTTCGTGTTTTTCTTTTTCTTTGTTCTCGTAAATGAATGCCCTACTACTTGATCATTCTACACTGTATAATGATCAAGTAGTAGGCCTAGGGTGTTCATTTACCAAAGATCTGCTAGCTCAATCTAGTTTGGCTACTTTTGCTATTTTCTTTTATTTGAATCCTGAAAAGTAACAGTTTTGGACATATGAGGTTTCCACCCGAGTCCCGACAAAGACAATATTCAAGTGGTGAATCAATACATCTTTCAATAAAAATAAAGAAACACACACACACACACACACAGAGAGCTGAAACTGTCGCAAAGGGGGTGGGGAAAGACAGAGCTATAATAAGAGGTTATTAAATCAGTCTTCTTTGCCTCGTTTTACATATTCATCATAAAACTAATGCAATTATCAATATGGTTAATCTATGTGGCAGTCACGTGGTATGAAAAAGCCATTACTCGTGAGCCTTCTTTAATGAACAAATCTAATGAAGTTTCGCTAATATTTTGCACGTGAGTGCGCGTGTATGTGAGTGTGTGCGTGTGCACACGTGCGCAAGTGAACACGCTCCCTGATGAGGTAGAAGGGAGGGATTTTAATAGGGGGGGTCTGATGAGACCGTAACCCCTTGTGAAGACAAAAGACAGACAGATCCATTGGAAAAACATACCCAGAGAGATTTATAACGTATACTCCATCACGTAACGGTGTTGCTTGCCAAAAGATAACTGATTTATGGCAAGCCACGAAATTTAATGGAGTGTAGATGAAGCTTAAAGATTGTATCAGTGGAATGTGAAGCACGCCGGATGGATCCTCCTCACCTGACGAAACATGAACATGTTGCCAAAGAAAGGCGATGGTTTGGGATGTCTGATTCCACATCGAGACAGGAGGGAGTAGGGGGCGATCGAATACCTGGGGGAGAGAGAGAGAGAGAGCCTTTAAAAAATACCTTTAATAAATTACTACAGGATAAGGAGGTAAATGATTATTATCTTTTTAGTCAGATAAGATTTTACATCATATTTGATTTGGCTTTTGTTCTAGACTAGATGTACTAGACACTTTTGATTCATATTGAACTCATTGATGATTTCTTTACATTTTCATTTAAGAATAATGTTGCTGGTGAAAACAGCTTAAATAATCTGTATCATTTTGAGACCATTCCGACACCGATATGGCATTTTAATGGCCGATATGGCCAATTCCCATTATGCTACCGATTAATGGTGCATCCCTAATAAATAGTTTTGTAAATCTCTATGGGCTGAATGAATCTGTGGATATAGAGCCAGTGAACAAAAGGGCCACCACTGCTATGCTCTATTCAATAGAGCATAGCAGTGGTGGTCTATGGTCTATAGAGCGTCGCAGTCCCGCCCGCTTTCAGAACGGCGAGTGGCCCAGGAAATGATTCTCCATAGGCTTTTCAAAAAGTATTTATTTAAAGACGGTCACGCCACGGACAAAGCCAACTCGGATCGTGACAAAGCATGACAATGAACACAATATTTTGGGCCGATCAAATCATTAGAAAGAATACTATTTGTTTTGTTTTTCTTCTTATAAATTATTTGATCGGCCCAAAATATTGTAATTGTAATTTGTCATGATTTGTCACGATCCGAGTTGGCTTTGTCCGCGGCGTAACCGTCAATAAAAATAATTATTTTTGAAAAGCCTGAAAATGAATTTCCTGGGCCACTCGCCCGACTGCGACGCTCTATTGTAATTATAAATTAAACTGGGAGTCCTTGAAATGAAAAAGGTTGAAACTCACTACACTAAACATCACTGCATCCAAACAAGGCAGTGTCGTCTGACACAAAGCAAAACACATGACACTTGAAGGATTTATTTGTGCTGCAGGGACGCGTAAAGAGAAATCCCCCACAGACTCCTAAAACCTGCACCATGTATTATTCATGATATACATCCAAGCCATTTCTGCTGACATGCGAGTCCTTGGAACGCCCAGGCTGAGGACTTTCTGCTCCCGACTTTGTTTGAGGCCGAGGCTGGGCATTATGGGTATACAGCAGCGGGACGCTATTCACTTATGTAATAATGCACTGTCCGTCCGGTTCGCTGATCCGGTTCTTTGCTTATGAATTCCACAGAATGGGAGGGAGAGGGGGGGGGGGGGGGGGGGGGGAGAGAGAGACACACACAGAGAGAGCGAGAGAGAGAGAGTACTCCATCAAAGTTTGTTTTACTTAAGTAAAAGTAGCAATACCGTAATGTGGAAATACCTGTTACAAGTCAAAGTCTAGTATTTACTTGAGTAAAAGTACAAAAGTATTGGCATCAAAATACACTTAAATGACCAAAAGTGAAAGTAACTCATTAAGCAGTCCCATTTCACTAAGACAATTTAGGGCTGAAGTCGGAAATGTTTTGTAATAATAATCTAAAACGACAAAGTAAAAAAAGTAAAAAGTAAAGTAAAAAATCACACCTGCGTGAAGTGAGGGGCGCTCTTAACATCGAACATCATGACGTAAAACAAAAAATATGAAAATATCAATAAATTAACATAATTTATTAACAAATTACTAGTTGGCATGAATTCATTCTTTAACACACGTTATTATTTTTTGACCATCATGCAAGGTTTAAAAAAAGTATTCTATATTAAAAAAAAATCACACCCGTGTGAACCGAGTGGTGCAACTCCCCTCCCTCCTCCTCCTTCTCTCTCTCTCTCTCTCTCTCTCTCTCTCTCTCATTAGCAGGCAACAGTGCAGCACTGTCTCTCTCTCTCTGTTTACTGGTACTCACACTGGTGCTCATTAACGTCACATAGGTGAACACATAGGTGAACCAACACATAGGTGAACACGTCACGGACATTGCTGTTCCTTGGAGTGGTTGCACCACTCAAAAATGAGAGAGAGAGAGAGAGAGGCACAGTGGGAATAGATGTCCTGACCGATGAAAAGGCCAATTTTCACTTTTCGGGATTCAATTTCTTTTGAAATGGTATCAGACCTGCAAGCTTGAAACGTGCGTAGCACGTATTGATACCTTGAGACGCTGCTGTAGTATGAACATGTAGGACATTAATTTAGCAAAAAAGCACAGTTATAATATGAAGATAAGAGGTTTCTTCTGCCCAACAGCAACGAGATGCGCTACCTCCCTGTGAGCTGCAGCTCTTAATAAAGCAGTTGGTCTAAACACACAAAGACACACATGCAGGGCTGACTGCAGCTATCCACTACATTCTCTCCCATGGATTACTTTTTTGATTAATCAAATAATTAAGGTGTGTATATATATATATATATATATATATATATATATATATATTAGGGCTGTCAAAGTTAACGCACTATTAACTAGTTAACTCACAATCCTTTTAACGGCACTATTTATTTATTTTTTAACGTGCGATTAACGCACTGTGAAGTTTGACAGAATGGTTGAGAGATGCATGGCAATTTTACACTGAAGAGTTGAATAATTGTTAAACAGCTGCATTACTTAAGTACTTAACTTAAGTTAAGTCTACACAATTAGAAAACTTAGAAAACATGTTATTTTGATCAACATGGCCTGTTATCTCTCGTAATGGTACCATTGGCCAACATCAATACAGTTCTTTAGTTTGGGTCTGGAAGGCTAAATGTCATCAAATGGTGGTCCGTGGCTCAAATGCAGAATAAACTAGAACTGCACTCTGTCGAGTGCACATTAGTAGGCTATAAATGGCCAACTAGTGCGCAAGCAGAGCGCGCAAGTCCTTTCGACCGCTGTAAACTGTCAAATCTCAGTATCTCTGTGAAGGAACGTTTGAAATGTATAATTTTTAGATGTAACTATTTGCTACCTACCTACTTTATGCATATAAACACCTAGTATTATTAAGTATGATTCAGGTTTCTATCTATATACGTTTGGGTGAAGAGCTAGTCATACATATACACACCACGTACTCTGGTCCCAGCAGATCAGGCACAACTTTCTATTTTATTTTTACTGATTATGTATATAGTATACGTATGACTAGCTCTAAATGATGACGTAAGAGATATGGTCATTTGTGGTCGTTTGGTCCCAGCAAAGCAGGCATATACTATATAGGCATATACTATATATATAGTATATATATAGTATATAGGCATATACTATATACGTATACGTATATACTATATAGAGTGTGTAGGTGTAAGTTAATTAGCGGTATACTGTGGTTACTTTGCGCCAAAAACCGTGACAGCTGTCCCGCCATTTGATGTTTATGCAAGAAAACAGCAAATCTGTGCCTGGTTTGCTGGGACCAAACGACCACAAATGACCATATTTCTTACGTCATCATTAAGAGCTAGTCATACATATACACACCACGTACTCTGGTCCCAGCAGATCAGGCACAATTTGCTATTTTATATTTACTGATTATATATATAGTATACGTATGACTAGCTGTAAATGATGACGTAAGAAATATATATAGTATATATATAGTATATAGGCATATACTATATAGCCTACGTATACATATATACTATAAGTGTGTAGTTGTAAGTTGATTAGTGGTATACTGTGGTTACTTTGCGCCAAAAACTGTGACAGCTGTCCCGCCATTTGATGTTTATGCAAGAAAACAGCCAATCTGTGCCTGGTTTGCTGGGACCAAACGACCACAAATGACCATATTTCTTACGTCATCATTAAGAGCTAGTCATACATATACACACCACGTACTCTGGTCCCAGCAGATCAGGCACAATTTGCTATTTTATTTTTACTGATTATGTATATAGTATACGTATGACTAGCTCTAAATGATGACGTAAGAAATATATATAGTATATATATAGTATATAGGCATATACTATATACGTATACAAATATACTCTATACTCTATACTGTATAAAGTGTGTAGTTGTAAGTTGATTAGCGGTATACTGTGGTTACTTTGCGCCAAAAACCGTGACAGCTGTCCCGCCATTTGATGTTTATGCAAGGAAACAGCAAATCTGTGCCTGGTTTGCTGGGACCAAATGACCACAAATGACCATATTTCTTACGTCATCATTAAGAGCTAGTCATACATATACAAACCACGTACTCTGGTCCCAGCAGATCAGGCACAATTTGCTATTTTATTTTTACTGATTATGTATAATAGTATACGTATGACTAGCTCTAAATGATGACGTAAGAAATATATATAGTATATAGGCATATACTATATACGTATACATATATACTCTATACTCTATACTGTATAAAGTGTGTAGTTGTAAGTTGATTAGCGGTATACTGTGGTTACTTTGCGCCAAAAACCGTGACAGCTGTCCCGCCATTTGATGTTTATGCAAGAAAACAGCAAATCTGTGCCTGGTTTGCTGGGACCAAATGACCACAAATGACCATATTTCTTACGTCATCATTAAGAGCTAGTCATACATATACACACACCACGTACTCTGGTCCCAGCAGATCAGGCACAATTTGCTATTTTATTTTTACTGATTATGTATATAGTATACGTATGACTAGCTCTAAATGATGACGTAAGAAATATGGTCATTTGTGGTCATTTGGTCCCAGCAAAACAGGCACAGATTTGATGTTTTTCTGCATAAACATCGAATGGCGGGACAGCTGTCACGGCGGAAGAGACCGGGCGAAAACATTACTTGCGCGCTCTGCTTGCGCAAGTAATAATGGACCTTGATATGAAAAATCTTGAAAACCACTGATTTAAGGTATATTTAGAACGGATAAAAAATATGCGATTAATTTGCGATTAATCACAGTTAACTATGGACAATCATGCGATTAATCAGATTAAATATTTTAATCAATTGACAGCCCTAATATATATATATCAAAAAAGGGAAAAATATCACCTGACGAAGCTCACAGTGAAACGTATCGTGCTAATAAATAAGTTAATGCAGTAAGTTGTCCGTCTCTGTTCCCTGGAGTGTGCAGTCCCTTCCTTGGAAGGTTTTTTCCCCGTTTTTGATGTCTATGCCTGCTAACTAGACTTGCACCTCCCACGGGTCTTTTTGGATGTGCACGAGTCCCCTTTTTTGTCTTATATATATATAAGCTTACTACTTTTTTCTCCCCAATTTAGTCATTGTGCCAATTGATTCCTCCCCTGGCTCACACATGTCTGTGTTTTCACTGCTGTTGTATCCTACTGGCTCACTTGCCAGTGAGGAGCCCCCACCGGGAGGACGACATAGAGCCAAACCCTCCCGCCCGACACCGGTCGCCACCAGCCTGTATGAGTGAGTGTAGTGACAAATATCCTCCCTGCCCGGCTTCCCTCCCACGAACACAGACGGACACCAGATTTTATTTAAGAACGATTCACACAGGTTCAATATCCCACCTTGACGTCACGTACCTGGCTGTAGCCAGCCAGTGTACATAACTTAACTTAACTGTCTAATATCTTCATATATCAACTTTTAATGTTTTTGTCATAAAGGAATGCCCTACTTCATCATTTAGTGGTGTCGTCGTATAGTGTCACACAAAAGTAGTGAAAATAGCTGACCACAACACGTCATTTTGCACCGCGTTGTGAGCTTGTAGATAGTCTATAGATATGTATTTTTCTATAATAATAAAAAGGAACGGTTTCGGACATACGACTGCGACAAAATGTACCAACATAAACGCTGTCATCCACAGCAGGGCCGCAGGGCATCAGAACCGATCCTCTCCGAATCCAGAAAGACCTCAAAATAGCTTTCTACTGTCACCGCTGTGCACTCCATCCCTTAATCTCCTCAAGGAGATAGATCCATTACCATATTAATAATGTGATGTGAACGGCTGATAGATTAAACTACAGCAATAAAGCAGGCAGGCCCAGCCAAGACACTACTGCCACACACACAGTCCCATTTTAATGACAGCGCTGTAATTATAACTATGTCTCAGAGCTGACAGGCAGGTCCTAACGCATGCATCACATCAGACCCAGTACCATTCAACCCACCCACCCACACACCCACAAACCCACACACACACACACACACACACACACACACGTTAACATTACTATAATTGTGAGGACAGCAATTTTATGAATGCCATTTTAACATAACACATCTACTGTACAAGCTAGATCATCAGTTATTTTTAGGTGCACGACACTGGCGGAACGCAAGTAAGTATAAATCATGTTGGAAACTCTAATTACAAGCCCTAAACGTAACCTCTAAATGTCTGATCCTAACCCCAATCTGAATCTCTTTCTAATGGTAAACTTGTCTCTCTTGTGAGGACCATGAAAATGGGGGACATTTGGTCCATGCAAGTATAAGTAATATTATACAAACACGTACACGTCTTCCCACCATGTTAAATATATGGCTATAATCAGCTGCTTGTCTGTATAAATGTGCATGAGGAACAGCCTGGATTGTTGGTGGTTCTAATTGAGGGGAGCCAGCGCGTCCCGAGACAGCAGGTGCAGCGGCTAAATGCCACACGAGGGGACAGCACCAGCAAAACATGCATTTCATCTATAACTCGGGGGGTCTTCAACGTTTTCCAGATGAAGGACCCCTTAGCCCAGTGGTTCTCAAACAAATTAATGTGTATTTGGCCTAAGGACCCCCACCTGAAAAGGCATTGTGCCACGGACGACCCCCAGAAGAGAAGATTTGTGTACCTGGTCTGCTCCTTTTCTTTTCTGCCCTGTGGTTCCTCTGAGGACCATTGTTGGAAAAACCTCTTGCCATTATTATTAGTGAACTAATCTGTGTCTGGTTGCACCAAGCAGTGGGTTTAAAGTTGAGTCATTCCAGTTTCACATTAGAACATAAATCAAATATTAACCAACTTAAAGCTGCACTCTGTATCATTCTCAGGGGAGATAGAGACAACACATATTAATCTTCAGGCAGTACCACTTGTCAACCAGTAGTGGTCAGATGATCACAGGATATTAATGTCCCATTAATAGAAGAGCAGGGAGACCAAATACAACAATTTGAGTTATATATAATAAAGTATTCAATCAATCCTCCACCACCACACTTATGTTATATAGTATAGCTTTAAGCCTGATTAATATTTCACTGTATGACAGCGTTGTACAGTGAGAAATAGCATATCTACACGCTCACAATGATATGACAGATGCTGTGAGCTTGTTTTCAAGTCAGTGGTGTTCTGTTCAAGGCAGTGGTGCATTTTAGATATAAAATGTAAATCAAATTTTGAAGTCTATGTTCAAAATAAAACAGCATAAGGGCAAATAAGTAATACTTTTTATGCAGTAACAGTTGTGATTAATTTGATAAATGCTGACATAAGTGATCCAAAGTTTCAATGTTAATGCATGTATGTTGCCAACGATGATGTAACAAAGGTCCTTCTTTGCCCGACTTAACTTGACCAGCGATGGTGCAATGATGACCTAGAACAGCTGGATTTATGCTTGTTCTAAAATGCAGAGAGAGAGAGAGCATCAAGTCCCCCAGGGGTCCTTGGGGGGCGTGGGTATCAGGGGTTAGTACAAGCACTTCATCCATTAATATGTTGGCTATTAGAGATTATCAGATTTAAAAGCTCACAGGCACGGTTGTATATTATTTTGGGGAGAAAAATCTCGAAAATGTTTGGAAGATTATTTTTATTATTATTTTATTTAAAAGAAAATCAGATGGGGGTCCAGTGCTAAATACATGTCAATGTGGGGGTTCTCGACAGGAGAAGTGATTGTTTGCATTTGTTTCTGCATAGTACAGGACATTGTATTGGGTGGATACTGGCATTCATTGTTGATTAGGGTCTTTGGCCGGCGGAATTTCCCCAGTGTGATCAATAAAGGCCTTATCTTAGTTTTGGGATTCTTTAGGATTTAAACAATTCCGGTTCCTTAACGATTCCTATAGGTTCCATTTGCACACTATTGTAATTGTATAGCAGATGTGAAGTGCCAGCTCTGACAGTGTGATTAAACTGGTTCCGGAAACAGTTCCATGCATCCAAATGTGAAGGAACCAATTTCATGTCCTATTGCATTGGGCTTCCAGATCCTCAATGTTGGATCTCCATTGCTCACGATCTAAACCAGTGTTGTTTTTGGCAGAAATTTTCTATTTTAGATTTAGCCATAGTCTTTGGAATGAAACTTCATTTCGTTTTAGTCACATTTTAGTGTTAGTCTAGTTTTAGTCGGCGAAATATCATAAGATTTTAGTCGACTAAATCTACAGTTGATTTAGTCGACTAAAATGTGTTTTGGCGGGCCTTGATGCCAACGTAATGGCTAATTTTACATTTTACACTGAAAATAGCCGATCTACAAGCTCGTTGATCTTGTAGATCAGCTATTTTCAGCATTCAAACCAAGTGCAAAATCACTTATACTGGATCTTTTGTCCACTAGTCCCTTCCTAACATTTTAGTCTATTTTGTATTTGTTGACGAAATTGACAATATATTTAGTCTTAGTTTTAGTCATCATAGCTTTCCTTTTCATTTAGTTTCCATTTAGTTTTTGTCGGTGAAAAAAGGTAGTCGACAAACATTTTTAATAAATACAATCTCTGTCTCTCACCAACCTCTATAGCAGCCCCCCACCCCCCACCCACCTACTGTACCACCCCTTCCCATCCCAACAACAAAAACATAATCTATACAATCCCACAGGGAACACAGGCCAGGCGTAGCTCCGCTGCGGTGAAACATCCCATTTTCTTGCACACAAAACCCCAACATGACCGTGGAATGGTTGCTCGGGTTAATGTAAACAGCTACATTGTTGTGTGTGCAGGCAGCGATCCCGGCAGGCATGCTGGTTGAACTTATTATGCTGTCATCATAATGTGACACAGAGTTTACTGTAGCTCCGCGGCAGGCCACACTGAGCCTGCATTGTACAGTATATGCATTGTGTGGAACGGACGGCGTTGGGATTGCGTTTCTGTATAGCCGCGATCGATGTGACACGGCGGTTACCCGTCCAATGCGGGCGGGTTTTACACAAGCAATGTTTGTTTGCCCTGTTGCTGTGGCAAGAAATGCCAGGCTGAGAGTGTGTGTTGCGCGTGCGTGCGTGTGTGCATGTGCCTGTGAGTGAAAGAGAGAGAGAGAGAGAGAAAGAGAGAGAGCGCGCTTTGTTTCCATGGCTTCAGCCGCTGGGGGCACGTGGCATTCTTTGCTTGGAATTGCGAAGAGAAATCTTACGAATATGACATTGTTCAATACTTGACACTGACAGTTAACAAGCACACAACTGTGCGACACGCACAAATGCAATTTGTAAACACAAGCAAAGGCCGTCCATACAGTATACACTGCTTTCATGAGTGTGCACGCACGCTCGCATGCACACACACACACACACACACACACACACACACACCCACACACACACACACACACTTTGCCACTCGATTTGCTACTCGATCTGTTATTCACTTTATGCATGCGCATACCCTCTATAGCATTCAGTTCATAGGGTTGGAGAGAGCCTCCACTGTAGGCCTAATATATATTTGTATAGAATAAATCTAACAAAATTATTATGGGCACAACATTTTTCAAATGGGGGTCTGGGGCCTGATCATGATTGTGTGCAATAAGTTTAGATCCACCAGAAAAATGCGGGCAAAGAAGTTAAGTACCCATGATTATGTTGGATAAAATCCTTGATTTCTTGCTGGCTAAAATCCTTGATTTTGCGATGCAATAAGCTGGGTTTTATCTTATTTTATGCAGTGAAATTGCAGCCTTTTGCACCTTTTTGGAAAAATAATTTACCCCCGTCCCCTGCATAATTAGTGCTATTTGGCTGATTATGTGATCGCATTTTTCTGGAGGGTTTAATATAAGGCAGTGAGAATGCACTCAATGCAGGTGTGTGTAATAAGGCAGTGAGAATGCAGGTGTGTGTGATAAGGCAGTGATCATGCAGGTGATCAGCCAAGGACAACATAACAGTGTTGAGCCTGCAGCAGTTATTAAGTCACTTCAGAAATGTCACGCCCACACGACATGGAAATTATTAGCAGCAGCTATATATATGCAACTGACACTGTGACTGCATTAAACCTGTCGGCTTGAGTGTGGGTTTGAGAGAGACAGACAGACAGACAGACAGACAGACAGACAGAAGTCCATATCGTGAAGGGCTACATTTTGTATTTGCACAAGCAAGCTTTGCTCTGTGTGCGTGCACAATTGTGCGCAATGTCTCAAGAACATGCACGGCCGCACGCACGTATACGTGGAATCTTGTGGATGTCTGCCCCGAGTGTCCATGCACGTCATGTTTGTGCCCACCCACAAGTGTGTGAACATCGGCCGCTGCACGTGCATGGATCTGCCTATCTGTGTGCGCCTGGCGTGTGCACGCACGTGTGTGTGTGAAAACGTGTGTGCACAACTGTGTGCAGTGCATACGTGTTTGTGTGCATGCTTGCACATTTGTTATTGTTGTGTGTGTGTGTGTGTGTGTGTGTGTGTGTGTGTGTGTGTGTGTGTGTGTGTGTGTGTGTGTGTGTGTGTGTGTGTGTGTCTTTATGGAGGGGAGTAATTGAGTGGTGGAGGACAGGGCTCAACACCACAGGGAGCCAGCTCGACTTATTGAGGGATGAGCCCAACACCCCCCCCCCCCCCCCATCTATCTCTCCCTCCCATTCCCCCATCTCTCTCTCTCTCTCTCTCTCTCTCTCTCTCTCTCTCCCCTCCACTAAGGCAAAGCAGAGTATGGGGCAGAGGGGTAGAGAGATTGAAGGATACATGGAAGGCTGGAGGGGAGCGGAGCGAGCGAGAGAGAGAGAGAGCGAGAGAGAGAACCCTCCACAGGAGACACATTGCCTCCACCAAGAGTGGGGGGTGGAGGTGGAGGTGGAGGTCTGGAAGGACGGAGGTGGAGTAGAGGGAAGAGGAGGGGTAGAGGGGTGGAGCGCTGAGCTTCAGGGACACACTGGAGGCTCAGAAAGAACAGAAGTGTGTGTGTGTGTGTGGGGGGGGGGGGGGGGGGGGGTGGAGAGGTGGAGTGTAGACGGAGGAGTGGAGAGAGGCTGAGAGCCGAGAGGAAAGGATGCGAGGGGGCGAGGAAACGAAAAAGGGAAGTGAGGCAGGATTATTGGAGGATGAGTGCAATGTAGAAGCATATGACATGGATGGATGGATGGATGGATGGATGGATGGATGGATGGATGGATGGATGGATGGATGGATGGATGGATGGATGGATGGATGGATGGATGGATGGAGTGATGAAAGACGAGAGGTGAGTGGCAGAGGGGCTGAGAGGGCACACATACACACACACACACACACACACACACACAAATGAAGAACCATCAGGGACAGTCAATTCACGGGGGGGGGGGGGGGGGGGTTCTGAATGGTGGGGGGGGGGGGGGGTGCTACGTCCTCTGGGTGGAGACTCCTCACTGACAGGTTGACCAGTAAGTCTAGGTTGGACACCAGTGTCAACACAGACATGATAAATCGCTTTAATAGTTTCAATGACTAAATTGGAAGAAGAGTGAGGTCAAAAATAAATAAATCACACAAACAGTTACTCAAGTGCACTAGTCTCCAGCAGACATCCAACACCAACCAAGAACAGTCAAGAGACAGTATTCTAGTTTTCAGAAGTTAGCAGATAATACAGTAATCTCTCTGTGTTCTTCTCACCAGAGATTAGTATTAGTATGGTGATAATATTCATATGGCACATTTACATTGTATTCAGTGCCTGTTGAGAGCTCTGCATTGCTGATTGGTTTACAGGCAGTGCACAGGTCAGAGACATATTCAGGGGGTCAGTTGGTTGTCAAGGGGACCAAAGCTGACCAGGCAGCAGATCAGACCTGTCTGGTTAGGATGCTGGCCAGGGACAGGGACCTGATTCCGATTCTACAAATGGCTTCTAAATCCTAAAAGTTTTCTGAAAAAAAACGTTTCTACGTCAGTGGTTCTCAAACTATTTCATGTCAAGGACCCCCAGAATTATCGGTATGTGGCCACCGACCCGCATCTATGTTATGTATGTGGCAGAGACCCCCCAGAAGCAAAGATTTTAGTTAAAATCTCGCTCTGAATATTCAAAGATTTGCGCAACATTTTCACAATTTAAACAAAATAGCAGACCTACAGGCTATGAGCTTGTAGATCTGCTATTTTTCAATAGCTAAATTATAACATAATGCTATTTTTCAATAGCTAAATTATAACATAATGCAGTGCAGATGGACCGTTGGCCAGGTGTGATTCTGCACACCACACGTCGTGTATAGTAATAATAATAATAATAATTCTGGGCTGCCATCCCTCTCTCTGTTACAAGTTCAAATAGAAAGCACAAAAACAAGACCAGTATTGACAAAATACCATATACACCATGCACCTCAACTGTCAACCTGGCGTCCCTATTTTGGCCCTATTCGGTGTGAATATTGCACAATTTCCCAAAGTACTAGTAGTCAAAATAGCAGATCCACCAGCTTGAAACGTGTTGCGGTGAGATGCATTTTGAGCTTGTAGATTGGCTATTTTTGCCATTTGTTTTGCATGACGAAACATAAATACAGGGTGCTGTGGTAATTCTTTAATGAAAGTGAAACCCTCTTAACCTGTTAAAAACAGGAAAGAATCCGTATCATATTCGATTTTACAAAATGGTAAATGGAAAATGGTGCATTTATATAGTGCCTTTATCCAAGGCGCACATTCATACACCGATGGCAGCGGAAACCATGCAAGGCACCAACCTGCACCTCGGGAGCTGTTAGGGGGTTCAGTGTCTTGCTCAAGGACACTTCGACACTAAAGGCTCATACATATTCTGGATTTTCGGTGGTGGGGTGACCACCGAACTACAACATGACGTCACAAGCCGCGGTGAAGAGCAAACCACCGCCACCGCTCCAGCCCTTCTCTCTGTTTTTACTCACCACCGAAAATCCAGACTATGAATAGGCCTCAACTCTGGGGGAGCCTGTGTTCGAACTGGCAACCTTGCCATCCAGCTACTCTACCCCTGAGCCATCGCCGCCGCTCACAGCGCGTCACTTCATGCGCTGCTTGCTTATATAACTGTCAATCTTCATTGAAACTGAATCAATAAAGGCAGATAAGCCAAAAACAAATTGTAAAAAAAAAGAATGGTGGTCCCTTATTGGCCGTGCTCACCCAATCAAATCATCGCTATGGGGTACACACATTGCTCAGCCAATCAAATCATCGCTATGGGGTACACACATTGCTCAGCCAATCAAATCATCACTATGGGGTACACACAAACACACAAAGCTGGGCATAGGAGGGCCTAGCGCCCTTCAAAAAATATCCTGAAATGTGAGAACTCACCCTGGGCAAGACCTATGCTGTAGAGGCTATCATTTGTTTGGGCGGAAGTTGCGGGATTTTAGCGGAAGTATCGCCCAAGGAAATGACGTTGATGCTTTACAAATCAGTTTACATTCTCCGCGAATGTGTTGTGATTGGTCGGGAAAATATCGTATCCGGGGGAAATACATCTGACGGATGTTCCGGAGGATACATCCGCCGATAGCTTCTCTGCCTTACGTTGTGACCAGGCTTTTCTTTTCGCAGATAAGTAAGCCTGGGACCGAGGCTAGTGAGAACTAGGCCTATGAACAACAGCCTAAAAGGAGCACCAACATAATATGGAACGTATGCGTTCAAGACTGACAGCCAAGCTGTGATGATGAAGATAGAGCATTTCAGAACGTGTTTTCCGGTAAAAAAAGTTCCACCCGGAGTTGTGACTTTGATTGCCGTCATGTGTGTGCTTCTTCCTATATCCGGGGCCGATATACAGGCACACCAGGCAGATTGGAGCGGCTAAGAGTAATTACAGTTCAGTTTACAGTTAATTTCACTTCATGAATAATCCAGTGCGATGACTGACAGGTCAGCAAGCATGCGAGCAAAGGCGCGCAGTACTACTTACAGCCCACACACAATCACGCGGGTATTATGATATTAAGCGCTGAAAGTAAATCTCTCTCCAGTGACTCACGGCCACGGGAAGCGATATGTGACAATTTGGAAACACCTACACGCAGCAGAGTGCCGCGCACCTCCATCTCCTCCGGGGAGAACCACAACATCTCTCTCCATTTACTAGAGAGATAACACTTCAACGTCTAAATATCAACTGCATGTCTGCCAAGTGTGCCAACATTAAGCTGTGAAAAAGAGGGAGATTTTCTGGGGTGTCTGCAAATAGCCTATAATCCCGAACAACCCCCATTTAAACCTATACCACAGATTAACCACTTAAGCCCTATTTTATACTTCCTATATTCAAAATTAGAAGATGTAATTAAGCTCAGAGCTTGTAGATCTGCTATTTTGTCGTAGTCTTGAAAACATTTTTGAAAGCTTTGTGGACGGTTTTTGCCTACAATTACATATTAGGGGTTAAAGTGTATATATTTATTCCTGGGAACGGTTCATCCATTTTCACAGCACAGTAATGAGCAAGTGTTGTTTGCCCGGTGCTTGAAATCGGGAAATTTAAGGGGAGAAAATTACAAATTGGGAGCACAGCCGGAGCAAGGCTTTAACCCTTCGGGGAGTAGGGTAGACTCCAGTTAGAATCAGGATGTGTTGACAGGTACACAATTGAAACCGTTGCAAACGTCTCCGGATGGCTGCGGTGGCCTATAGCGTTGTGGGGTTGAAAAACCCAGGCAAACACTTCTGTAAATCATCTCTTCCAGCGGCTTCCTGGAAGTGCTGTTGGTATCCAAGAGAGCTTTGCACAGACACTGCAGGCCGTGTCTGTAAATCATACCAGAGAACGGCGGGGTTGTTATAATTGCTTTGCAATGCGCGTGATGCCCCGGCGGATTAGCCATGTCATAGCTTATTGCCTTTTTTATTGTTAAGTGCCTCATAAAATCGGCATCGATATGTGCACCCATTGATTTGTGCACGGCTGACTAGCTAGGCTCCCGAGACACACACATGGACATACACACGATGCGCGCAGACACAAAATTGCAAATACACACGTCCTATGCCCCATGCACCTCTGTCTCTCACCCCCTTCCCTCTCTCTCTCTCTTCTGTCCCCTTCCTCTATTTCTATCTCCCCCCCCCCCCCCCCCCCTCTCTCTCTCTCTCTCTCTCTCTCTCTCTCTCTGATTTACAATTTAGGCATTTCGCAGACCCTCTTAGAGTGATGTACGCTAAGAAAGGTAAACACGAGGTAATACATCAAATACATAGAGACAGTGTAGTGTGCCTCAGTAATCTAAGATCATAGGAAATGATGCTGCTGATGATGGTCTGTGAAAAAGACGGAGGTAGCATAATACTTGACGTGCGTGGTGGGTGGGGCGCATCCATGTTCTAGTACAGTGGTGGGAGGGGGGTCCTCAAATTATTATAATATATAATTAATTTACTATTATATAACCCCAGCTGATTAGCTTAAAGGGACAGTATAATATCTGGTTTTAGATATTTTAGATTTTAGCAGTGTCCATGATGTCAGACACTGGTCTCACTTCTTTCCTGTCTCAGTAAGACAGCCCTCCCCTTATCCACAAGGAGGAGCAGTGCACCAAAGCATTATGGGAATTGTAGTCCAGGAAGGAAGTAAGCCCAGTGTCTGTGACAATAGAGCGTCAGAAAACTGGAATGTGGGAAAATGCCTTATTTTTTTGAGTCTATATGAATGAATGAATTAATTTTATTTGTATAGCACCTTTCCAAACGTATAGTTACAAAGTGCTTTACAGACAGGTTATAAAAACAGTAATCATAAAAACAACAAAACATCAGGACAACAGATATAATAAAGCATGAAGAAAATAACAGGTCAATAAAACAATAAAAACAATATTAGGAAAAACACTTGGCATACAGATGTGTTTTTAAAAGCGTTTTAAAAGAAGGCACTGATTCTGCCAAAGGCAGGGAGTTCCAGAGCAAAGGTGCCCGAGCCACAAAGGCCCGGCCACCCCGAGTGACCAGACGCGTGCAGGAGGAACTAGGAGGGCCCTCCCCGATGACCTAAGGGAGCGCACAGGGTTATGGGGTTTCAGCAAATCTCTTAAATAAATGGGAGCTAGGCCATGTAGAGCTTTAAAAGTAATTAATAAAATCTTAAAATCAATTCTGTAGCTTACAGGGAGCCAGTGAAGACTAGCTAAAATCGGTGTGATATGTTCACGTTTTCTCGTGTTAGTGAGAAGGCGAGCCGCAGAGTTCTGCACCATCTGGAGGCGAGATATATATTTTTTGCTCATACCAGAGTACAGTGAGTTGCAGTAATCCAGTCGTGAAGATATGAATGAATGTATGACGGTTTCCAGGTCTGCAAATGACAAAAAAGGTTTAATTTTAGCGATATTTCTGATTTGATGGTAACATGACTGGACTACTTTGGTGATTTGGGTGTTGAAGGAAATATCCGGATCGAAGAAAACACCTAGGTTGCGGGCTGAGTGTGTGATGTTTGCGGATAGGGTGCCAAGTTCAGAATGAAATGATTGGGTTGAGTTTGGGGGGCCAAATATGATAAAGAGGCAAACATTGTGAAAATACCCGATCCACAAGCTCGCTGTTGGGCTATTTTCCACAAAATGCGTCATTACCGGGCAGTGTGTACGAGCCATAACGTGTTGACTACACTACACTAATAAGGACACTAATAACAATAATAACTAATAACCCATCCGTTACTACATGTGCAGTCAACTCCCGCAATTTCCTTCTTCTCATATAGTGCGCTGCAACGTAACTCTGGGATGAGCGGCCCGTCAGGGCCGCGAAATTCTAGTGAGATACATGAGTCAAAGACTCATGTATGTACCTGCATAATTATATGGAGCAGGCCAGCAACTCTACATCTGACCTCAAACCTGGTTGATCTAGTTTGCATATTATTTGTTTTCAATTTCATTATTTCATTATTCTGTAATTTCTGTATATACTAAATGTGTACTTTTATTGTCTTGTCTTAAATATATCTCCTCTCCAGTCTGTGTCCCATTGAGAACGATGAGAAAGCACTGCTGTTTGTTGACATTCTAACCAGGCTGCATGACTAACTGAATGATTGATGTTTGGAGGATACCCTGGTAACCCCTTATTTAATGTCACAACGCTAAAAAACTCCCTCGGGCAAAGTCTGCTGAAATGTGGACTTACGGAAAGGGCGCATAAAAGGGCTCTGGCAGAACCCTCATGCATTGGACGGTTTGACCGTAGGGACAGCCCTAAACCCTCATTGGACGGTTTGACAGTAGGGACAGCCCTAAACCCTCATTGGACGGTTTGACCGTAGGGACAGCCCTAAACCCTCATTGGACGGTTTGACAGTAGGGACAGCCCTAAACCCTCATGCATTGGACGGTTTGACAGTAGGGACAGCCCTAAACCCTCATTGGACGGTTTGACAGTAGGGACAGCCCTAAACCCTCATTGGACGGTTTGACAGTAGGGACAGCCCTAAACCCTCATGCATTGGACGGTTTGACAGTAGGGACAGCCCTAAACCCTCATGCATTGGACGGTTTGACAGTAGGGACAGCCCTAAACCCTCATGCATTGGACGGTTTTACAGTAGGGACAGCCCTACACCCTCACAGACTTAATGTGAAGCACATTTAAAGCGCAATGGGCTCCATGCACAGCAGCCATATTGGAAAGAATATAGGTTTAAAGCTGCTATAAGCAATAATATGTCAACATTTTAATGACCTTTTTATTTATATATTTTTTGGTATTCAGACAGCCAGCAATGGGTAAAACGCTCCCCAAAGAAATGTAGTCTCTGTGACACATCTAGGGGACACAATCTGCATTCAAAGATTTTCCTAGAAGCTTTGTCATTGGTCGATTTGCCTGTCTACTTCCTGATTGGTTAGTCATTTCAACCGGGTTTTTTTCGACCAATGACAGCAGAAAATGTTGAATTGTGTATCAAAACATTACAGGTTTATTTGTATTCATTTGTTTGGCATCAGACCCCAATAATGTGGATCATTCAAGCACAAAAACTCAGTTTAGGGCATAGAAAATCCATTTTCTTTTTCATCATCTCAGTCCACTGGGGGAAGGACAGAGAATACGCAGCCATTATTCAATCACCAGCCAAGCATGAATATTAATTGTTTCTGTCTGAGCAACGGGGCTGATCGCTTCTCCACAAAAGGCGAGATGTTCTTCATTACCCTACAAGAGCCATCTTCATTATAGAGGCTTGTACTTATACAGTATGTGTTTGCGCGCACATGCATGTACATATACTGCGTGTGCGTGTGTGTGTGTGTGTGTGTGTGTGTGTGCATTGCGCACACTCTGTGTGGGTCTTTTGTGTCCGTGACGTATAGCACATAGCTCTACATGTCTCGCATTCCTGGGTGTCATCATCATCAGTCGCCCAGCGCAATCAATCAAGGGAGGCCATTGTGTCGCCATGAAAAAGCCAATGAGCTGCATCAATAACCAAGCCTGCGATCTCATTCCACGAATATTAGCCTAATGAAACAATGTCCACACACACACACACACACACACGCACGCTATAGGAAGCATATTTGCAGTCGCTCTCACCTGTGCATAAGGGCCGGGGGCGATATGACTTCAACGTGTCATGATGTGACATGTTGTGCGCTTGTAGACAGGCTTTTATTCTTTGTACGCCGCCCACCATCATACAAAAAAGTATAATAACACAGAGTTAAGTGGTTACTTTAATCACACTAATCCATTTAGTTGATTATAAAAAAACTTTTATAAATTTTTCACATCTATCCGTTGATAAATAAAGAAATAAAGACAATAAATGTAAAACAAAACTGCTCCTCAATTATTTGAGTAATCTACATGAGCAAGATTGAGTCGGTTAGAGGTTCTAAATGTCAGTTTGGATATATTTCCGTGAGAGCTAGAGGGAGGGATAAAGAGAGTGATAGAGGACATGACGTGAGAGGGAGGACAGAAAGAGAGAGGAGGGATTTGGAGGGGGAGATGCAGCGAGAAAAACATGCAATCTAATCACTAAGTGGCTTTCTATCCGTGTGTACGTTGATCACAAAGAGGTATTAGCTGACTGTAAGCCTCCCACCCAGATGTCAACCAAAAGCCTGGGGGGTGAATTAATGTGAAACACATAATCGATTAAGACTGGATTTTAATATAATACTACACCCCCCTCCCTGCCTTTTTTTTAAATACAGTGGCAAAAATACAAAAATGTGTTGATTTCGCACATTGTAATCTTGTAGGTATTTTGGTAAAATGAATTGATTATATAATCATGATGTACAAAAAATAAAAACACGCTTCTCATTTACTTAATTAGTCAAAGAAGTAATCGACAGAATAACCTCTAAGAAAAAAAAAGTAAAGTTGCAGGAGCCCTAATGGTCACATCTCTCCCTGAAGAGAACAGAAACATGGCATCGTGGAGCCATCGTGATGATGAAGCATGCTTTTCAGTTCCATTAAAGACAACACATCACTCCTCCGTCCCCCCATGATGAACCCAGAGGACCTGCAGCAGTCCTCCGTCCCCCCATGATGAACCCAGAGGACCTGCAGCAGTCCTCTGTCCCCCCATGATGAACCCAGAGGACCTGCAGCAGTCCTCCGTCCCCCCATGATGAACCCAGAGGACATGCAGCAGTCCTCCCCCCCCCCCCCCCCCCCCACCATGATGAACCCAGAGGACATGCAGCAGTCCTCCCCCCCCCCCCCCCCCCACCATGATGAACCCAGAGGACATGCAGCAGTCCTCTGTCCCCCCATGATGAACCCAGAGGACCTGCAGCAGTCCTCTGTCCCCCCATGATGAACCCAGAGGACCTGCAGCAGTCCTCTGTCCCCCCATGATGAACCCAGAGGACCTGCAGCAGTCCTCTGTCCCCCCATGATGAACCCAGAGGACCTGCAGCAGTCCTCTGTCCCCCCATGATGAACCCAGAGGACCTGCAGCAGTCCTCTGTCCCCCCATGATGAACCCAGAGGACCTGCAGCAGTCCTCCCCCCCATGATGAACCCAGAGGACCTGCAGCAGTCCTCCGTCCCCCCATGATGAACCCAGAGGACCTGCAGCAGTCCTCCGTCCCCCCCATGATGAACCCAGAGGACCTGCAGCAGTCCTCCGTCCCCCCATGATGAACCCAGAGGACCTGCAGCAGTCCTCCCCCCCATGATGAACCCAGAGGACCTGCAGCAGTCCTCCGTCCCCCCATGATGAACCCAGAGGACCTGCAGCAGTCCTCCGTCCCCCCCATGATGAACCCAGAGGACCTGCAGCAGTCCTCCGTCCCCCCCATGATGAACCCAGAGGACCTGCAGCAGTCCTCTGTCCCCCCATGATGAACCCAGAGGACCTGCAGCAGTCCTCCGTCCCCCCATGATGAACCCAGAGGACCTGCAGCAGTCCTCCGTCCCCCCCATGATGAACCCAGAGGACCTGCAGCAGTCCTCTGTCCCCCCATGATGAACCCAGAGGACCTGCAGCAGTCCTCTGTCCCCCCATGATGAACCCAGAGGACCTGCAGCAGTCCTCCCCCCCATGATGAACCCAGAGGACCTGCAGCAGTCCTCCGTCCCCCCATGATGAACCCAGAGGACCTGCAGCAGTCCTCCGTCCCCCCATGATGAACCCAGAGGACCTGCAGCAGTCCTCTGTCCCCCCCATGATGAACCCAGAGGACCTGCAGCAGTCCTCCGTCCCCCCATGATGAACCCAGAGGACCTGCAGCAGTCCTCTGTCCCCCCATGATGAACCCAGAGGAACTGCAGCAGTCCTCTGTCCCCCCATGATGAACTCCGAGGACCTGCAGCAGATCTCAACGCAGACCAACAACCGCTGTATGCCCTTCTTGGCCTCCTGCCACGCTGCCATGAAAACCCCAGAGTTGGGTTGATTCTGAGCCAGCTCTAGCTCTCTCTCCCTCCCTCCCTCCCTCTCCGGTTGCGTAGCGCCAGCTGTGTGTGGCGTTGGGAGTCTCTGTTGCTCCGTCGAGGGGGTTAGTCACTCAGCGACGCTCCGTTGAACATCCACAAATACACACACAGCACCGCAGCACACTGCCAAGGAGAGGAGGAGAATGGGGGGGGGTTCGTGCTTTTTTCCCCCTGACAAAACGAAGAGAGAATGACAAAGCCACACAGGTGGTGATGGAGTGTGTACGTGACTCAGAGAGAGAGAGGGGGGGGGGGATCTTTGTAGTCCCACAGGGGAAATTTTGTTTAGCTTCACCCATCTGATGATTTGAGGGGGGGGGGGGTGGCAGGGGAAGTTAGGAGTGCAGTTAGGGGTGCAGCATGGAGAGAGAGAGAGAGAGAGCGAGAGAGCGAGAGAGAGAGAGAGAGAGAGAGAGAGAGAGAGAGAAAGGAAATAGTACTGCCGTCTTTGTCGGGTGGAAACTTCATTATGTCCAAAACTGTTCAAATTCAAAATGATCAAAAGTAGCGTTGCTTCGCACTGCATTTTAAGTTTGTGGATATGATTCCTTTGATGCTTTTGGTCACGCTGTAGTATAATCAAGTAGGCCCTACTTAGTAGGGCATTAATACAATAAAAATAAAAAGTTAGAATATGGAGATAAGAGGTTTCTGTCCCACAGAAACGATATTAGCCCTAAAACACATGCTGCGTTCTGTTTACACTAGCGGTGAACAAGCAACATAACGGCGGGGCTCCACTGGACGCATGTGACGTGGGTAAAAAACTAACCGGGGCGATTTTAAAGCAGTCACCGAACACAGCGCAACGCAACGCATCGTAGGCAGTGGAGCCAGGGAACATTCAGCCAGGTTCTGGTCTTGTGTGACAAACGAATTGAGTTCAATTATGAAGTCTACGATCTGTAAAGATCCTGGGCAATTTTTATTAGGGCTGCCATCCGAATTTGGGGTGTTAGATCCTAGAAGGGCTAAGCTACTTGATAAGCTTCTCTGTGTAGCTAGAAAATGCATTTTGTTTAATTGAATTCACGAAAAACCTCCATCAGTGACTCAGTGGTATAGAGAAATCTACAGAGTACTTCCAATGGAAAGGCTCAGTGCCAAATTAAAAGAGGGAAAATAACTTTATGAATATATGGGAGCCGCTGATAGATTACTTGCCCAGGGATCTATCTACTGTGATTTATAAAGGAAGTGATTCATTGGATTGGAGAGCCCCAGCTGTACTCTTGCAATTTGCCTTTTGATATGCCCATGTGTGTTGTGTATGTATGTATATATATATATGTGTATATATTTGTATTTATATATATTTCTTTCCCTAATGAATACTGACTGTATTGTGTACGGTATGTGCTGCTCGCCATTTGTTTTGTTTTGTTTCTGTGCTTTTTGTTTTTCTTGACTGTTTTATTGTATTGTGCTTATAATTTATACCTTTCTTGATTAATCTATGTGAAAACGTAAAAATGCAATAAAAAGTTATATTAAAAAAAAAAGAGGGAACATTCCCTGACGGAGACGCAACGCTGACGTGTCCAGTGGAGCCCCGGCGTCAGCTACACGTCATTTTCAGCGGAAACGTGACGGGTGTCACGCGCTACTAGTCAAAAGTTGAGCCGGCTACAACTTTTTTCCAGCGCTCCAATGACGCAGTGAAGCGTCAATCAATCGTGTTTTTGTTTCACTGTTCACCACTCTGCCTCAGCTACTCTCTCTCTCCCTGTGTAAACGGAAGAATATCTCATTCTTGCCAACCATTTACTAGTTCTCATTTCCCAATGTCTTTTATTTATCAATTTCACTTCAATGGCGACAACCTGCAGCAATGCAGCTGAACATTTTGCAGGTTTTTGTCTCAGCCTCTGTGAAAGCAGCCTCTTGAAACTGTGTGTGTGTTAGGCTGCACACACACACACACACACACACACACACACACACACACACACACACACACACACACACACACACACACACACACACACACACACACACACACACACACACACACACACACACACACACACACACACACACACACACACACACACCAGGCTTTGGGGTTACCGTAACTGTAACCGTTACCTATAACCTTGACACATCAATCCTGTCCCCATTTAACATTCCTGACATTAGACATATTTGTGGGAACAATGAGCTAGGTCAAGAACACACGCGCGCGCACACACACGCACGCACACACGCACTGGGCCTGGGTTTCTTGTCACGACGTGCATCCTCTACACAAACACAGGTGTCCCTCTCAACGATCACTGGTGGCTCTGGGTTTAAAGACAGGATAGCCAGTGGAGTGCCACGGGAAGGAAAGCCACCGGTGGGTGAATCCCACATCCGACTAAAAAACAAACGTCCCGGGCCTTTGATGTCTGCCGGTCGGTCGTATAACCGCCCCGCGCTGACACAGATGATTAACAGGACGTCTCTGAGGGGCCGTGGGGGGGCGGGGGATGGGGGAGGAGGGTTGGGGGGCTCTTCCTGTTGCTCCAGTGTGCAGAGAGAGAGTCCTCTCTTGATGGGTTTCCGGCGTTACGAGGGTGACCGAGGGGACGCAAAGCGAGAGGAATGATTACAGGATGGAGGTTTTAGTATCGGACAGAGCTATTGTTCAGGATTAGGAAGACATTTTCATCAGGTCTCATCATTCATTTTGAACTGTCATATTCAGTATTATCTCCATGTGTTTGTTGTAGAGGTGCTGCAGTTAATCAAACTAATAGATTCAATTGATTAAGAGAACAGAAAATCAACAAATAGATTTACAAGCTCACAGCAACAGATCTAGTAGTTCAGAACAGATCATCGAGCTCATATTCTTTTTTTCCCCCCAAATTTTTTGAGCAGCAACGTTGTAGGCCAAAGTATCAAAGCCCCATTCTGGTCAGACTGATCAATTTAATTGATTATAAAATAATCTGTTATGCTACTCGATTGAAAAATAACTTAATGTAAGATAATAAATAGTTGCAGACCTAGTTCGTTGTAGAGATAATGTTCAATTAGGCTACTAAACCCCGGCCAATATGTCTAATATGTCTCTTTACCTTAATGTCAATGGACAAAAAACTAGATCGTCTACTTTCGTCGAAAACAGGAGAGGGCCTAGTACACAACCAAGCATTCAGGTAAGTGGTTAAGCAGGCTTATACAGTATCAGAGCATATTTATCATTCTACTACTCTTCATTAAATTAATAGTCATCGTGTACCAGGGAGGCTGGGGTCAGTCAGAGGAGGGGTCGGGGGTCGTTGGCGAGGTGCTAAACGAGGGTTGAGAGGTGATCGCACCGCCGCTTCTCCGCTCACTGGCCGCGTTTAGGGCGAGTTAATTACCCATCACCCGGGAAACAGGTGGTTGCTGTGGAGACGTGCGCGGCGATATGATTAGCAGGCGTGATGGATGAGCTGTCCCGACCAGCCTGGTCTTTAAACAATGAGGCGCTCCTCACCAGGCGGCTCAATGACAAAGGAAAAGTCAAACCAGCGGGACGTCGGAAGAACAGGAGTCGGGAAGGTGAGCGGACAGAGGGCCTGCCAAGTCAGCAGACCTGTCCACACTGTCCACCCTGTGTGTGTGTGTGTGTGTGTGTGTGGCCAAGCAAAAAACTAAGGCATTGGCTAAATTCAGTTCAGTGTCTGTAATAATTGGCAGTCGACACATGGAGGAGACAATGCTATGCATCAATGTACCAAAAAAAAGTACATCCAATTACAGACTGTGCAAAAATCAAACTAACCAAACATTACTTCTTCACTAATCACTGATTCCTTTCATTTCCTTTTGATTTCCTCTGATGTAATGCTATCCTTATTATATGCGGCGGGAGCCCATTCCAATAATGGAACTGCTCTATAGTGTGCGTGTGGCGTGTGTGTATACTTCAAATGTCCCCACAAGTATTGCAGACTTTTATAAATAGGCATTCTGGTCCTCACAAGACAAGGTTGTTTATGCTTCAAAACGATTTGTGGAGCTAAGACTTAAAATTAGGAAAAGGTTCAGGTTCAGGTTGGGGTTAGGTTTAAGCATGAGGGTTAAGCATAAGATTTTAGAGGTTAGATAAGATTTAGGGACAGCTGTTGTCCGTCTGTGTATAACACAGGTGAGCAACTACGTTTTCTTTAAGTTTATTGTTAGAAATGGCAAAATAAAAGCAAAAAAAAATGCATTGATACAAAAATTGTCATCGTAAAATGTTGATGTGTGTGCTGCCGTGCATGTGTGTGCGAGCATGCGTGACTGTCTTATCTGTTTGGACCATGTGAATTAAGACAAAGGGGTTTCTTTCTTTTTCGACCCCTTTAGCAGGAGCTGCTGACTTCACTGGCAAACCTTCGTCCTCAGAGGGAGGGTGTGGAATCTGGTTTATTACAGGTCGTGAAGACTCCTGGCTAGCAGTGGTGTAAAGTACCGGTAACTAAGTACTGTACAATTTTGAGGTATTTGTACTTTACTTGAGTATTTCAGATTTCCATTAACTTTTCTTCTACTCAACTACATGTAAATATTGAACTTTTGCCCTACTATACATTTATGTGAAAACTTTAGTTACTAGTAGTTACTTTTACTACAAACATATATACATTAACCCTTCAGCCCTATATACATTCTGGCCATTTGAAAATAGCCGATCTACAAGCTTGTAGGCTACATCTATTATTTGCAAAATATTTATATACATTTGAAAACTGAAATGAGAAATTTTGCATAATGAGTATGTTACCATTGGTACTTTAAGTACATTTTGACACCAATACAAAATAGCTGATACAAGCTTGTGAATCAATACGCTAGACATGATGATAGAGGGAATGAAGGAGCGGAACAAGGACCTGACCGGACCTAGTATAGAACCCTGGGGGAGTCGGGGACCCCAGCCTGGTTTAAGTTGTTCACCCACTCTCTGAGCAAAAACAAACACAGCAGAAATACGAGCACGCACATACACATGCTGCACGCACAAAAAAACACACACTGTGCACGCCATGAAGGGGACAAAACATTAAACAATGACCTGGACTCAACCATTCAATTCATATTTACAAAGGGAATATCTTTGCACAAAGGCGACTGCTGATTTCAATAAGCCACGGCACTGTGATTTATAGATTGAATTCCCCACAGGCAGGCAGCCGCCTGCAGCCTGGGCTCTAATGAAACACATTGGTTTGGAGGTGGTGCTGTGTGGCTGAGTGAGGGTCCACAGAACCACCGCGTCATGTGGTGGGGAAATAACATGTGGATCAGTGCACTGCGTGCCGGCATTCCAGAACAATCTGGACAGAACATTGAGCGTTTTATCACCAACCACCACCACCACCAGAGAGACTGTGTGTGTGTGTGTGTGTGTGCGTGCGTGCGTGCGTGCGTGCGTGCGTGCGTGCGTGCGTGCGTGCGTGCGTGCGTGCGTGCGTGCGTGCACAGAATTCAACATCTTGTTTCCAAGAATGACAGACTGACTACATTCTGGATATAGATTCTTTAACAATTTAAAGGCCTATACTACTTGGTGTCGTGTGGCGCAAATACATGACACATGAGCTTAAGTACATTATTGAAAAGCTTTAAAACATTTAAGCACTTTATAACACAATTTCCCCGACTGTTTTACACCTGTAAACCTGTGATGTAAAGCTAAAGAACCACATTCTGAGGCAAGGACAATATTTGCATACCAGTAGAGCCCGGGGTGACCTCGGGTAACTTAAAGGGATAGTTCAGAATTTAAGCTTTATGAAATACTTGCCCTTAATATAGTGGTTGGAACTGTATTAATTGATTACCCGAGTCCCGTGGTGGGAGTTCTTCTCAGTAGTGGTAGTAGTGGTTCCGGTCATTTGGTGTGGGAGACAGGGGGCCACGCATTAAAAGTAAATTAATCCACAAAACTAGCGTCATTTGTATTGTTGACCTATTTCTATCATATAGTGCAACTTTTGTTCATTTTTTATCCCTCTATCACACGGAACTATGCTTTTTGTGTCCCCACTACGCCCCAAAAATAGTTCTGTGTGATAGAGGAGTCAAATTTGAACGAAAGTTCCACTAATATTTTAGAAATAGGTCAACAATACATTAATTAATGTAAATGTAAATTAATTTACATTTAATGCGTGGCCCCAGTGCCCCCCACAACATTTTCAATCAATCAAATTGTGAAACAGCTATGTCCTGCTACCACTGTACCTAACTGGCACAAGGCACAAGGGAGACCACCTCCAACCACTGCAGATGGACTATCGTATGCTCCATACCATACCATACCATACCCATTAAATCATGGTGAATTATTTAACTACAAAGCAAACCATATCTTAATTTCTGCATTGGTCCCAACTTCGCAAGTGTGTTATAATCTCTCTCAATCCAATCTCCTAAATCCTGATGCAATTGGGGGACTGCATACTGCACCGTATAACTAGAATCTATCAGAAATATGAAACAAGAAGTGATACGGGGAATGAGGACTGCTATAGGGGTTGATGTATTGTACAGCCTCAAGAGGTGACTTTTCAGACTGCCGTGAAAGGTGGAGAGTGAGATAGTGTTCTCACAGTTTGGGAAAAAGGGGGGAGAAGGGTCTAGGGATTCTTAGAGCATTGGCCAGGGTATCGTACCTGTGTTAGCTGATCTAAGTCTGTGGGAATTGGGAATGGGTGGATCATGTACTACCATTTACATTTAGCAGATGCTCTTAATCCAGAGCGATTTACAGCAAGCAAGAAAAACACGAGGCAATACATCAAATGAATAGAAATAGAAATCTAGGATCAGAGATACTCCAGTTTTAGGTGATAATGTGACTACATAAGGAAGGCACTTGCATGGAGGGCCCTGAATGGCATGGCCAGTGTATGGCACTCAACCTCCCCCCGACAAATCAAACTCAGCTTCTTCTATGCGACAGTAGAATCTGTTCTCTTATACGGCAGTGAATGCTGGACCCTGAAGCCAACTCTGCAGAAGGCTCTAGACGGGTGCTACACCAGAATGTTACGTGTAGCGCTCAATATCAGCAAGAGTACACATGCTTCCAACGAGAATCTGTATGGTGGAATATTCAGGGTGAGCGACAGAATAGCAGCCAGGAGAATGAGAATTGCAGGACACGCTGCCAAAGACACCAGGAGCTGCCAGCCAGCAAGCTGGCGCTGTGGGAACCAACACATCAAGAGGACGTCCCATACTAACATATGTGGATGTACTCAAGAAAGATGCAGGAGCACAAAGCACCAACGAGCTGGCCGGATGTACTGTATGGAGAACCGGGATGACTAGAAGAGACGATGGAAGGCTCATCTGAGGACGACCTAGACTAGAGAGAGAGAGAGAGTGACCACCGATAACTACAACATGACGTCACGCCGTGGTGATAGGCGACTCACCGCTCACCCAAACACATCTCTCTGTTTTTACTAACCACCGTTTTGGTGGTCACCTTATCACCTACAACTGTAGGTGATGATAAGTCTTTAATAGTATAGTATGAATATGAGTATGAATATGCCTTTAAAAGTAGAGGACAACCATGCACATGCAAAAAAAAAACCTAGAGGAGAGGAGATGAAGGCTGGAGGAAAGGAGGTAGAAGAAAGAGGACTGGAAGGGGGCAGCATTACGTTTCCCACTTCATGTCATTGTCACCTGGTCTTAAGCACAACATGGGCGGCCTGCTAGCCAACGAGTTCATAGCTCCCTGCATTGTAAACAGCTTGATGTTCTTTTCCATTCCCACCGCGACAAATGGCTTCCTGAAACTCCTCTGTCTACAGGATATGGATTTGAGGAAAGGTTATCTGTGGTAATGAAGCAGCTTTAATATTGAACCAGGAAGCCAGCTAGACTTAAATTGGCTTCGCTTGCACTACAAGAATAACAATAGAATACTTTTTATAGCTTTTTACAGTCTGTCTGTCTGTCTGTCTGTCCAAAGCTCTTGTGCACACTGCCAGTAGTTTTCACATACAGTAAAGCTTTACAATTTCTGAAATGTTTAACTTTAATTGTATAATGGAGGTCAATGGGGTTGTGGTGGGGCTGAAACCTTGCCCAAATTAAAGTAATAAAAAAAACATACAGCTAGGTAGGACATAGCTGAAGGATTTCAGAATGCGAACAGTGATTCTCAAACATTGACACATATTTGGCCTGAGACACACCCCAACCCCCCCTAGGTAGGTCCCCTACATTTGTATATGTACTGTAGCAGACCTATACAAATAGCTGATAAATGAAAAAGGGCAAACGGAGTTCAAACTGTTCCTCATTTTGCTGGGGACGCCCTGGAATGCCTCTCAGACCCTGCTTTGAGAACCAGTGATCTTCCGGAACTTGTCCAATTATTAGGTTTAAAAAAATAAAAAAACTCCAGCAGGTGGCAGTCTCTCCCATGCTGGCCTGTCCGTGCATGTATCAGTCTCTAAGTAGGGGTCACTCATTCACTCAGTGAGTAATGCAGTGACTTCACCCTAGGAGGGTTCATCAGAGGTTCATGCTGGCCAGCAGGGTAGTGTGAAACCCAGTCTGACTGGCACACTCTGCACTGCTATGCCCCAACGACCCCAGGGGGAACCACATGTTTGCTTCTTGCTGCTGCAAAACACTGCCTCTCCCTCTCTCTCTCTGCTCCCCTTCCTCCCTCTCTACTTCTCTTTCCCTCACTCTCTCCTTCTCCCCCCCCCCCCCTCTCTCGTGCACAGGCCTTTGTTTGACCTTATAGCGTCGTCCCTATTCCGGAGATGAACATTCTGCGAAAGTAGCCGGTTTACAAAACTCACACGCTTGTAGATGGAATCTTTTCGGGCTTAGAGAATGTTGGTGCAGAGCTGGTGTAGAAAGGCTCTGGCCCTTTGGGTACACCAGTGTTAAGCCATTTTGAGATAAAGATCATTAATGATCCATGACGAATTGACGACTTCAGCATGCATACTATTACTGTTAGTTCTTTCTTTCTTTCTTTCAGCGAGCAGGGCAGCCTTCTCATTTCACAGGCATTATGCTTGTTGGTATGCGTCAGATGTCAGAAGGGGGAATGGCACACTGTATTAAAAGACTTGAGGAAAAGTTTGATAGCGTTTCAAGGACGCTCAATTATTCTTTCTATTTTTTTGCACTACTTATTTTGCCAAAGGATTATGGTTGAAATTGCGACTTCTCAGTGTCTCTGCTGGATGCCTGCCAGACACAAATTGATTAGACTCTCCTAAATCTTATCATTTGTAACCTGGGTGTCGTGGCTGCACTCATGCACTCATCCATGCAGATAAATCTTCATTTAACTTGGGTTACGTAACTTTGACTTCCAACTCTGTGGCAGCTGTGTGTGTGTGTGTGTGTGTGTGTGTGTGTGTGTGTGTGTGTGTGTGTGTGTGTGTGTGTACATGCTCGAAGTACCAAAAGTACATGTACTCATTGGAATGTCCCATTTCCCAAGTATTTTGATAGCAGATTTACAAGCTCACAACGGGTCGCATCACACGCGCTATGACATTATATGCAAACAACACACAATCAAGGACACACACACACGCACAGAGACCGAGAGAGAGACAGAGAGATGGTCAGACAAACAGACAGACACGGACAGAGAGAGAGTGAGAGTAGGAGTCCGAGTCTCTGTTGTGTGACAGAGCATCAATCTTACACCCAGATGATTAACTTGCTTTCTAATTCTGGTTAATGTGTGCCTGAAATTAATGGAGCTCACTTTGTAGAGTCTTTATTCTTCCATCTGGACACGGCGGCGGCAACAAAGTGCCTTCGACTGGACCAATGGGGACCGTACACTGATTAGACATCTGGAAGGCTGCATGGGACCCGTTCTCCTTTAACTACACTTGAAGCTTTATTTGCGTCTGACATTAAAACACCCTGCAATTACACACAACATCAACAGTCTTCCTTCCAATCACAATCACACAGGATCAAAGACGTGGCAGCCAATAATTAAAAAATTGCATGTTCAAATAACATAACACAAGTGACGGATCAACAAATATATAACTTTGCTTCTACTGAAACTCGGAAGCTTGGACATCACTGGAAGTAGGTAGGGCATGTCCTTAGCCAAAGAAATTCTTATGACCAAATTATGTGCCATCATAACATTGTGTAGAACGCTGAACATGGCCAATATACAAGCTTGTACTGCATATCTATCGGCTATTCTCAGTAAACGTATAAATCCGGCTTTAGCCAATTTTAGCATTTGACGACAAATCAATTAGTTTGTTAAATCATCAAATGTGTAAAAATGTCTGGAACTAGAGTGCATAAATAAATGACACGTGTGGGTGTGTGTGCAAAGTACAGGAAAAATAATTAAGGCATGCTGAAAACACTGAATAGTAAATATAAAGCAGAGCTTCCCACAGGTACTGCAGAGGGGGGGGGGGGGGGGTTACGGTCACTCAGAGAGAGCAGACTTTTCTGGTTGATGAGGTTGAGAACTGAACATTCTAATGTTGTTCCACAATGACTACTGGCTATCGGTTAAAGGGTTATAGAGTTTACGAGATGTGTTAATCTTTCATTGAATCCATGCAGCATGAAAATTGAAAAGAAGAAAAACAATGAATAATCAACTAAGCAAGTCTTGCTCGACTGAGACCAAAGCGATCCATATATGGGATGGGACGGGAACATCACACTGAAAGAATGGACTCACCAGTACAGGAGAGCCAGGAAGATGACCAGGAGACCGATGGAGACCGACATTCCACTGGGCTCCACCGTGAACATCTTCAGAAGGTCAATAATGGCCTCCATGACGTTCACAACATCAGTCAACACCTCCAAACCACCACCACTAATATACACAAAAGCCAAGACAATGAGGACTGTGTTAATGTGACTGCCGTGAATTTTTATAACGGTGCAACAGTAAATCAAAATTATGTTTTCTTTTTTCTTCTTCTTTTTTTACCCATTTTAAAATGAGACGATCTACAAGCTCGACATAAGACATGGATGGTCACTCATGTTGTGTGTTTGTAGATCAGCTATTTTTGGCACAACACCGTTAATAATAACGGTGCTTCCACTAGTGAGAGTGGCTAATCGATTTGGCTGACTAGAAAATATCTATTAGTTGATTTATTGATATAAAAAATACATAAAAAATACATAAGAGTGGTTATTAATGAAAAACATTATCGAAAAAAGTACTAATCACTATGAAAAATAATATAGTAATAATAATCGTTAAGAAATGAATCGACAGTTGCAGCCCCGTTTATGACACAATGACAAATGTAACCAAATGGTCTCTCACAGGTCCATTTGGTTAGATTTGTATTTTGTACAATCTCTGAGATACATAGTTAACACCAAGGGGTTTACTATGTAGCACTAAAACAGTGTACTGTAAAAAGGCAAAGAGAAACAAGTCTTTAACTTTAAACGAGCCACACGCAACAAAGTACCCAAAATAAACGACACCTCTCCACGGACTATGCACCGAGGCACATTGTGCAGTTTTGTGGGTTTCCACGGCAACCGTGTCAATTATTTGTTTCGGCAGTAGCTAGAGGGCTTTGTCTGAAGCCTTCTAGAGTGCTGCTGGGTGCTGTGTGCGCGCCCATCCCCTGCACTGATACCCCCGGAGGTCCTCACTAACAGCCAGCGCTAGAAAGTAACCAAGTACATTTAGTCAGGCAGTGGTTGTCAAGCATTTTTGTGTCAAGGAAGGACCCCCAAATTGAACGATATGAGACCCCCAGAAAAGAAGATTTATGTTAAAAAACTTTTCCCTTTCAAAACTATTCAAAATGTTCCAAACATTTTCAATCTATCTTTTTAACCGATTCCATGTCACCATTGACTCCGGCACTGTGGCGCCAGTGCCAACAGAATGCACGAAAAAGAAGAAGACACTGTGAACCGGCCCCGTGAACCAGAAGTAGTAATCGGCCATTTTCAAGCCACCGTGGGTCCCCTTCGCTAGTGTTAGAATTGCTATGCTATAACCTAAATCTGAGACTCAATTCAGAGAAAAACGTGTTAAAGAGTTTTTGCGTGTACAGATTGCGTAGATAGATTTTTTGGATTTCGATGACGTCACGTCACATCGCGGAAGCAAGCGTTGCCTAGCGACGGGAAGCTAAAATACGGTAAATATATTTATTATATTATAATTCTGTATTAATAGAAATAAATAAAAACACTAGATTCTTGTGTTCGGAGTACCAGAGTAGTGGACTAGAATTATAAAGTATTAAAAGTGAAGTAAAAGATCCTCAAAATCATTACTTAAGTTTGTCTTGAGTAAATGCACTGCTACTTCCCGCCACTCTGATCAGCTTGCAAGGTACACAGTGATGCAGAACGTTGTGACACAAATTGTGTCACACAATCTTTTGAGAAACACATGGCTGAACACTGGAGGGGGGAGGCCAAATAGAGAGGCTATTGAGTTTCCACGGGGTATGATGAACAGTTTAATTGTTGAAAGCAGAACTGCTCTCATTTATGCATACCAAACATGTATTTCTATAATCATTTACAGCTTTGTGTGTGTTGTAATGGAGCGCTTTGTTCATTGTTTCAAAGTGACACTGTGGCACAACGGAGATGCAGTTGAATGAATGAATGAATGAATGAATGAATGGTTATGAATGTAAATTCTGTTTACTTCACTGACTCACTTTTTGGTTAAGTGGTTCTCAACCACCAGTGGTGGACAAATAACTCAACCACCAAAGTATAATAGATAGCTGAACTTGTTTAGTTGTCACACGACAAAAATAGATGATCTACATTCTACAAGCTCACATTATGAGGATCGAAAAGCTCACAACCGCCACACAATGAAGTATATTGGCGCTTAACAGAAAACGTGTGTATTTCATGTTTTTCCCCTCACCCAGCGCCTATTTAATTCACCCTTTGTCAGCCTTCTGATTGGTCCCTGACTGACTAACCAGCAGGCTCTTTCTACCTTGTTCAGCCCTGGTTCCGCCTTGTTTATGTTGAATTTATTAAAACATATTTTTTGGAAAAGACTAATGCCCAGTCCCCATGCTGTACCTGTGATGTTCCTTTTTACTGACAGTTTAAAATAAGAATTGAATGCACAGAATATCAATACGAAGCAACTGAAAAACATGTTATTTCAATGGTAGTGGATGGAGAGAGAGGATCTTTGTCCAACCACGAAACGGCAACCAATGGTTGCGAAGAAGGGCACACACAACCACGGGCGGGACTTGACAAAGGGTGAATTAGCTCAAAGATCTTCTTAAATTTGATTCCTTGATAGACCTACTGTATTTCCTATGAGATATTATTATTTAACACATTTTGATACATTCAACAAAGGTACTCTATGCTATATTACAATCAAACTCTTTCCCATAGACAACAGCGTGGTATGTCATTAGTTTTAACAGGCAGGAAACAAAACACAATCCTACAAAGCAACAAAAACCACAGCGGGGAAAATAACATATCATTTGCTTAGTTTGCTTGTGATCCTCATGAGGAGGCAGCAAGGAGTGCTTTTGTTAGATTTCTCCCTGATTAAATAACATTTTCCATCCGAAGGGCTTGTAACACAAAGAAGTGGTTTAATGAAACACCCCAGCGTCTCAGCGGGTGTTAGCCACTGGGTTAATTACCAATGTTACAAACTGTCATCTATTCTCTACACAAAACTACATTAATCTGAATGATTATGTTTTGTCCTCCAAAAGCTGAGACGTGTTTGTGACCCACTCGTTTAAGAAAGACTTAAACATTATTTAATTGCTGGTATTAATTGACTGATATCGATTTGATATCTGGTCCTTGATATTTAGAACCAATCACAGACAATAACAGTAACGAACATACCACAGAGACCTGTTCAAATTGGACAATGGACATTATAATTAGGCAAAATGAACACTATTATTTTTTATCAAATACTATAGCTTGATATTGATATTGTGAGTTAGATAGATATATCATAAATAGCTAAATAGACTATACATAAAGCCTATTTAGCCATTTATAACAGTTTAGGGAAACAAAAATATATAAAATAAGAATTGATTCAAACCACTTATGCCATATCAGGATATTGCTGTATCCATTACAATCCCAGATAATATCTAGTCTTATATCACAACATCAATATAATAATGATATAGGGTAATGTCCAGTGCCCAACCAGTCTTATAACAAGTAATACTAGTATAACCAGTTATATTGAATATTATTGAAATACTTTCCCCCCGGATTTGGCACAAGCATGTTCTATTATGCTACCAAAATGTGGAATGCTCTAGTCTATACCACCAGCCAACACAAAGTGTGACTTCCTTCCTACCTTCCTTCAAAACCACCAGAAAAGAGCACTTATCTGCAATTTGCAACTGGACTGGTCTTCTAAAGTTTGCCAAAATAAATTATCCACTCTTTTATAGTAGCCTATTGTATGTATATTATGTCTTTATGAATTGATTTGTGTTATCCTTTTAGCATTGTTGTATAACTGTGAAGAGAAGAGTACTGCCAAGGCAGACACCCAGGTTAGAGAAAGTCCTTTACAGTAGGTGCAAGGCTCAATGATTGTATAACTGTACCTCTGTACTTTTTGCAAACTGCTAAAGTATTCAACCAATCAAAAACCATACTACAACAAGGTAAGTACGATCAACAAGGTCCCAGATTGACCAGTAAGGATATTTTAGTTTTCCATAGAAATCATATATGATGTGTATCACTGAAGCAAGGCAATGAGAGGCTAATTACAAAATGTGCTGTTTAATCATAACTCCGGTTCCTCAGGGGCTAAATATGACACGCAGCACAGAGCAGTTTGGAGGCTGAATCAGCACAGGGGCTATTTTCAGTGCTACACAGGAGGTCAGGGGGCAATGACAATGGACAGCTTCTTCTACTGACACAAATAGAGAGGAACTGAACAAATGTGATTACACATTTATGACCACAGAGACAGAAGAAGGGACTTGGTTCGGAGCCCTAGGGACTCCAGTGAAGTCAACTAAGTATAGGTTCTAAAGGTTAGGCCCATATATAGTTCGTTACGACAGCTAATGGAAATTAGCATATCTACAACATTGTAGATCTGCTATTTTAAGTTTTTGGAAATTGTGACTCTTTTTAAGATTTTGTGGAAAAGTTTGAAAAGTTATTTTTTATATGATTCTTTTTACATTTCACCAATACAGATATGCCCAAAATAGTGATCCCAAATTTGTTGAAAGTGGTCAAAATGTGTAACAAATGCGTAATAGTGGTCAGACTAATATGAACTTAGAAATAGGCTAATACGTATTATGTAATAGATATATGTCAAACTCAAGGCCGGGGGCCCAAATCAGGCCCGTGAATGAATTATCTTTGGCCCGCGAGATGATATTTAATTAGTATTAGAACTAGCCCTCTGGTATATTGCACGGACCACCATAATACTACAAGTCCCACAATGCACTGCGAGTGCATTGGTGCGTATCGAGGGCCCGCAAGCGCAAGTCTGCGTCTTCTCTTCACTATTGATCAGCAGTGAAAGTAGATCGCCTGTGGTCAACTTTCAGCTACTCCTCTCCCCAAAACTGGCTAAAAGAAAGGTGGACTCTGAAAACAGGGGTTTTCAAGCCAGGTGGGAGGCAGAGGGCAAACCTCTGTGTGCATGGAGACAGTGTGGCTGTAATGAAAGAATATTACCTAAGAAGATGATAAGAAATTAATGCAACTGATTTGATTTACTTTCTCATTTTACTATGAAAGCAGTGCTTTGTGAGGATCATAGAACAGGAAACTGAGCTTAATAATAATGCATTTTCAGTTTTTAATGCATTTACTTTTTTGCTGTATGCCTGGGACATCCTCATGACCGGTGCCCGTGTGTGTTGAAACCCAGTCCGACCCTCGACTTGTACCACTATACCAATTGTTTTATTTTGGCCCACTGTGTATTTGATTTTGACATCCCTGGTGTAATACGTATCACAGTGATTCTCAACATGTGGGTCAGGAGTCAGGACCCCCAAAATAGCTGATCTACAATCTCTGTGAGTTATTTGTCTGTGGAACCGAGTCAAACTACATTGAATCTTGAATGCCTCAACTCCTACATTCCAATAAGTGCTGTCAGGGTGGGGGGGGGTCCAAATTCAAATAATATTATTATCATTTTGGGGGGTCACAGCCTGAAAAGATTGAGATTGAGAACCACTGCGCTAGCACTAGCAAATTATGTCCATACTGAAACTTGAAAGCCATATTTTAATTGTACTTGTACATTATTTATGACGATTAGACATAGTTTTGCTAGTTTTTAAAGGAATAATACATTTTACTGTTCAGTGCACACACAGCATAGATCTTTAGAGGTCACTGGTGTGGTATAGGGAATCAAAATTCAAAGACATGTTTTCAATAAACCTTGTGTGACTACACATCAGTTGTTCGAGTTTCAATGTCCTACACATGCCTAGCCCCTCTCGGGAGTCGGGACCCCTCGGTTGAGCTCTTTTCATCATTCACCCATAGGGTCCCTTTACATTTATTCCACTGTCTATGATACACAGCTGTACATACATACGCTCCGTTCAGGCCGTGCTGCACTCCGCTTAAGTGGTCGTAAGATGTTTCAAAGATGCATAACACTGCTATAGGAGACAACGGAAACATGGAAGAATTTTCATTTGGTGCAGATGCCGTTAAGTATTTTCTTTACTTCCCATTGTACCGCCTCCCGCACCGACACTGGCTAGCTGCCCCAGCTACTTTCCTGCCTCTGATCTGCTCTGTCGCAGCTAGCCAGTGTCGGTGCGGGAGGCGGTGCAATGGGAAGTCAATAAGGAAGGAAGAGAGAATTTCAGAGCAGCCAAAACGGGAAAAAAAGGCATCTGCGCCAAATGAAAATCTTCCACGTTTCCGTTGTCTCCTATAGCAGTGTTATGCATCTTTGAAACATCTCACGACCACTTAAGCGGAGCGCAGCACGGCCTGAACGGAGCGTATGTACAGCTGTGTACCATAGAATAGACCGTGGAATAAATGCAAAGGGACCCTACGGGTGAACGATGAAAAGAGCTCAACCGAGGGGCTAACACATGCCATACTGGGGGACCTACACAGGTTTATACATTAGTTTTATGCCAACAAGACAACACGTGTTTCAATTCTGAATCAAATTCTGCTGGAAATATATTGTATTTTGATGTGGTGTCATAATTAAACTTATTGTTGGCAAACTTGACATAACATAAAAAATTAAAACATGGCACACATGGTTGCAGACCCCTATAGAGCACCGAAGTCCTGACGTAACTCGCTCATCCCGACGATTCCCCTGGTTCGCGGAAGTAATTTCTCTATGGAGAATAACATGGGGTGATCTTAATATCGTCTACTATAAGCGTTGTGGTCCAAAAATAAACAAGCTGTCTCTGCGTTATTGTCAGGGAGGTGTCTCTGTATCGTTTGCAACAGTCAGTCACTCATATATGATACAGTCTGCTTCTAGCGAAAATCTAACTAATTCAGCAGCAGTAACATTAGCGTTTTCTCTCAGTCAGTTGATTCTTCATATCCATATGAGTGAAGCGGCCGGGGTGACATGTTTATTTTTCAAACACAGTTGTTATATGAGGCGATCTAAAATCGCCTCAATGGGGATTTCAATGCAACTAAACAAATACATGAACCTGGGGACTGACGCCCTCTACTGAAAGTGACGTCAGACTTCGGTGCTCTATAGTCTAGTCTTTTCTCTTCTATACTGTCATACTGCAGCAAAACAACAATTACGATACCACCATGTTCTTTTGAAAGTCGACACAATTATAACCACAATATCTGTTACATTGTTTGTTTGTTTTTTGTAAACATGCCGTTGAACCAAGCGCTGCCCCTGCTACTAATGTAAGTCACATCACATCCAACTTTACAAAAACACGACAGATTAATATGCTTTCTTTACACCTGTAAACCTGTGATGTGAGTGACAATTGCTGACGCTATGATGACCTACTACACAAGGTTGTTGTACAGTGAAAACAGATCGAGCTACATGTACATGCTATGCAATACATGGCAGGTTAATATAACAGAATGCTGCATGCGTTCAACTCTTACCTTTAGAAATTATTTATTTGTTGTTATCGCTGCTGGAAGGCAGTCTCATGTCGATCCGCTCGTGTCCCGTGCACTCTCTTGTTTACACGGAAGAGCGCCGGCAATAATGTAGTTCTTCCCATAAACAAAGGACTACAACTTTGCGTCCGTCAGGCTGATAGGCTGACCGGTCAATGACGTTTTAATGTTTTATTTATATATTTTGTAGAGTACTACTACGCAGCAGCAGCAGCAGGTTCTCACAGTTCTTCTATCTATAATCTATAGCGTGAGAAGTTGTGAACTTTTGTGAAGCCATTTGTATTTAAAAGTAAACTAAAGTCGCATATGAATTTAGTGCATAGGCTAATGTAGCTCTGGTCCATAGCTCGACCAGTCCTTGGGCTAATGGAAAAATAATGGCATGTCCTACAAAACAGGAACCGTAATTTACAGAATAATAAACATTGATTGATTGATTGATTGATTGATTGATTGATTGATTGATTGATTGATTGATTGATTGATTGATTGATTAACAGATTGGAGAATTACAGTACATTTCCAAGCACAACTCAATACAAAACAGTTAACTGCACGACACCATAAAGCATTACACTTGTTTACAATAGGGTCCACCATGTTCAATTGTTGGTTCAATTTATCATAACATTTAGTTAGAGACGGACAAATATACACTTCCATATATATTATAATATTAGAGAACTTGTACCCAACACATGGCAAGAAACCCAAAGCCACAACAGCTACGTAGCTATTGCAACACCCACAACACCATCTTACACACTACACCCACACACACTCACACGGTAGTGACGTCACACACTTACCTTCGCAGTGTTGCAACGCTATCTCCTCCTATCGCGCCGAACGCCAAAACTCGACACCACCCGCCAAACACTGGCACTGGCAGTCTGGCACTGCCACCAAAAATGCCTCCCGTCCACACTCACGCCGCCAATGCATTTGTTTACTACAAACATTATCGCCCGAAGCACCCACACCCCCGGAACACTGTTGCCCTTTCACCATGCTAAATTCGCCAGGTCTATGCAAGTGAACACAAATTACATGTGAGAAAATTCATTCACAAGCCCACAAATGAAAAAAACGAGGAAGGAGAGGAATTTTCACCTCACGATTTTGTTTATTCCTTCTAAATCTCTGTATATTAAATATCGATCTCTCAGCGAATCTCTTAGTTACATCAACATTGGTGTTTGACATATTTTGGTTTCTTCCAAACTATTACAATTACACCGTTCGAAATCGCCATTTCGCCTGCCAGCCATACTGCCGAGTAGGCCTACATTTGATTGCGCATGCACACACACACGCACTTGTGGAACGCCACAGGTCACCATCTGTTTACTAAATGACAAGGTGCTACTACAATACTTCCCTTTTAATTTCAGGATGTAGCCTATAGTTGCCTTTTTCTTAACTTTTTTTAAGGCCTGAAAAGTTTTTAAAGGTCTTAAAAGTCCCCCCCTGGGGGTCCCGACCCACAGGTTGAGAACCCTACATTGAGAACATTACACATGTACTCGGGTTAGGGTATGTAGCAACTCATAACTGCTGCTTAATAGGCTACAACTTGTTTGTAGCCTATTGAGTATTTACATTTTCCAATAGGCTTGGCTACATACACATTTCTAGAAAGAAAAAAGGTGGGGAGAAAAAAACCCTTGACAGATCTTGACAAACCTTCTAGGGGTCTCTGGGGGTCCGCAGCCAAATACATGTCAGTTTGGGGGGGGGGGGGGAGGTTCTTGACATGCAATTTTTTGCAAATGTTTTGAGAAGCAGTGCAATGCAAAGCCCCTGCATGGTCTGGGTCTAAATTGCTGTGGGTGCACTTTAAGGTCGTTTGCTAAATGACAGATTACTCACATCTGTGTGAGCCTATGTAATCCGATTCTGCTCCAATTCATTCTAATGTCGTCATACACCGTGTAGCCTATACTGTACAGTGGTGCTGCTCCGCACCAGACATGACTGAGTGATCACAGAATCATCATTCAGCATTTTGCCAGTGCTTGGAAAGGAACAATTTACTGAACAAGTATAGGCAACAACAATACAATGACTTCATTATTATGATTCTACATCATTATTGATCATTAGACAATCCTGACGTTATGAATTTCTGATTGCTATGTTTGAAGAGTCATAAACCTAGGCATATAATAATAATAATAATAATAATAATTATTATTATTATTATTAGTAGTAGTAGTATTATTATTATTGATTATGATTATGATAATGATATGATGATGATGATGAATGATGAAGATGATGATGAAATCTTAAAAAAATGTATTTATATAATCAAGCACATGTGTTTCTCATTTATATTGGCTTAATGGCAAAAAAATATGCATATGCATATGCTTAATTTTCTCGATCGTGTCTGGTGTAAAATAACATTTCTTTTACATTTCTTTAATTCTTTATTTCTTTAAGAAATAACAGATACGACCCAGAAAAACGGGCCCGAGAGACCCAGAATCGGACCGCGACCCCATGTTTGGGGAAACAGCGGATCGACGAGCTCGTCGGTTGACTTGTACACTGTACACCAAACTCGCTCCGCTCTGCTCTCTCTCTTACCCAGTGCAACTTTTGCAGAGTCCAACAGACATGTCGTACATTAGCTGAAGTCAACCTGCAGCCAGGCTCATCATTTGAGCCACAAAACTATTCATTCTAGGAGGATTTCTTTATTTCCTTTTTTAAGCTGCACCTTGAGCATTTTTCAACGGTTTGGATTCTATACTAAATTTAAAAAAAAAAACAAGAGCGGAATATTAAATCCTGGATGATTTTCTTCTCCCTTCACCACACTAAATGAACTGGGCCAGTAATGCAGGAGACCGAAGCAGCGACTCTGACAGTGCTTCAAGATGGCAGATTTTTATTGAGTTTTGAACAGAAATCCAGCTATATTTTGTTGCCATGAATAACAGAAACCCTTGCACCGATGGCCCCTGTATACGAAGGTAAGGCGTTTTCGACGTATGGTTATTTTTAAGTGAAAGTAGTCGGACGTGTATACGTACGAACGGATTCTTCTTGTGGCTGGCACGGGGAGATGCGGTGTTATAACCTCTCCTCTCTTTGTGTCAAAAAAATATACATCAAATATTTACGCTTGCAGTCTCTATAAACACGAACTTAAACAACCGGACCGAATCATTGTTGTGTTGCGCTGTGTGGGTTTTTATAAATGAAGAACATTTGTAATTGTTTAGTCAATCTGTGTCCGTCTGAGCGACGTCCGTCCGTCACAAGACGAATTTACACTGATGTTTGCAATAAAGCTGCAAATGCACTTTAATAAAGTGACGTGCAGGCCTAATCTAACGTACATTACACGGCTACAGCACCGTAGGGAAGAAAGGTGACATTCTGCCTTTTATTTTATTTGTCCTGGTTGAAATTAGACCATGCAAAGTGCATCTGTTTGAAGAATGAAAGACATGGGCGACTGAGATTAAATCAGCCGAGCTATACATCAATATTCCCATTTTCATTGCTGTGTAACGATCATGTTGCAAATGACCAGGCCTGTTATGTTTTAGTGCTTCGCTGTGCACATTCACATGTTTATTTATATAATACAAAACCAAAGGCGAGCTTATGCAGGCTATTATTCGCTGTTGCTGCATTATGGCTGTGTGACTAATCCAATTGGTGAGAATGCAACCCAGCATGTTTTGGCTCAATGTTTTTTTTTGCCGTGATGATGAAGACATTAGACTCTAAAGAGACCAAATCCAACCACAAAACAATGTGTTTGTGTTCTAATGTTTTTTTTGTTGCTAAGAGGACAATACGCGGTTTCTTTGAACAGCAGCTACAACAATGCGAGCAATAATTCCGGCCAGTACAGCCGTGACTGCACTGCAAGTGATCAACCGGCAGTTCTGTACAGAATAGGAGTCTAAATGGAAAGTGGTATTATAACCAAAATACTTGTATGAACAGTATGATATGCATTCCTGTAGGCTAAATGCACCCCTGCTCGTTTATGGGCACAGCTCGCTTTTTTGATAATAGGATAGGACATCCTGTAACAGCATTATTGTTTCATGTAATGTATCTATAGGCGCCACAGAGGTTTACATACTAATGTTGACCGATATGTCAAGTGAAGGGTGGACAACAAACGAAACGATGACCCTTCATGTTTGCAACAGTATTGATTATCTTGTGGTTTAACCGTTATAATATTACATTGTTTACTCTATACTCCCTCTGCTGGTATGAAAGCGGAACACCGTATTTTGTAACTGATACATTAGTTATCATTTCAGTCAGAATTTCAGTATTAATACTGTCTGTATAGTATGTTTTAAACACAAAAGCCACGATATAAAGTGTGAATTCTACTATTGAAGCAGTATAAACAAATACTTAAAAAAACCTAAAACATACAACTTCCATGCAGTATTCACCATGCACACTATACATTCAGCTTAATTGCCTACTCAAAATAAAACTTTTAAATGATTGACCTATAAGCTGTAAAACACGTCAGCCTCCATCACGTTATTAGCCCCACTCAGAATTTTTTTTTTCCCTCTGTGCTAAAGCCACTAAGCACTTGAACATTAAAGGAAAAGTTGGAATGAGACGCCTATCGGAGAGGTAATTAGTGTAAATTACATTCCTTGCCTTTCCTTTCACCATGGAGAGGCGTAGGAGCGAAGAGAAAGAGACGGCGGGGGGAATTAATTACCTTTCCCTGTTGTCCTCTGACTGCAGAGGGGGTTGCTATTAGAGAGCGCTCATGGAAATGACCAGAGAGAGCCTTCCCCTGCTTCGGTGGAAAATACACCCAGGAGGGGCCCTTCATGTATGTATGTAGGATGTTACTATAGCACAGCATGCCCACAGCCAATACTTCAGTGTTCACACTGAGAGTGTACAAAATGTTGTACGCTCTCTGGGTTAACAGCGTGTCTCAGGTTCGTTGCATAACTTCATTAGGCTTTAGATAGATATGCGTTGACATATATTCAATAGGCACACCACACCACTCGAGGTGACCAGCAGTGTCCTCCATTGTGACAGTCCGTTGTTATTTCTAGCGATGATAATAATGTACGAGGATGTGTGTCTGTCAGCGTGTCCCTGCTGCCGGTTACAGGAGGACTACTGCTGCATTGTGTTGTTGCTGTGTGGGTTTTGTTTCGTTGTGTTCAGTCTTTTCAGTCCTTCACTCTTGGCTGACACTGAAGGCCGCCAGGCAGGCAGGCCTGGACTGGCTTAGCTGGGCTGGCTGGCTGGCTGGCTGGCTGGCTGGCTGGCTGGCAGAGAGGCTGGCCAGGGCAGTGGTCATATCACCCTGGTTGGGGGAGTCTGCCGACTCTCCCATAACACAAAGTGACACTGTACACCAGCCTTGATGGATGTGCTATGAAGGGAACTGGTCCAGGATCCCCTCCTGCCCACCCCCAGCTGTGGGAAAAGCTAATATTCAGACGACAGCAAAACCCGATCTCCTACATATACCTACTACCGGTCAATTTCTCCTTGGAACATACTGTAGCCTATATGCATTCATGCAGGCAGGCCTACTGTACAGTATGTGTGCAGATGTACTGTAGCAGAGTTTAGCTCTAGTTGAAGCCCCAAAAGGCTTATATTTCCTCTGGCCAGGGGAGGATTCCCTCTTGGCGTACTAAAGAGGTAGAGTTTGAGCTTTTACCCTAGCCCCACACAGGAACTCTGAGGTTCGAATCCCGGGTGTTACATTGGTGCCGTGACCTGGATCGGGTTTCCTGGTGTGGGGGTCAAAGTGGGGTGAATGTAGCTGAGAAGTTCACCATGAATCCCCAAAGTCTCCCCTGGCTAAGGTGGATTAATGGTAGATGTGAACCCGGGTTCACTGTACACATGCAGGCAGACGTGTGTGTGCGTGTGTACTGTATGTCTACACTTCACACACGTGTAGCCCACCATTGTAGGTTTTGTTTTCGGAAGGATGGTCGTTTGAGAGAAATGGACGTCTTAGTTTGTGGTCTGTCTGTCGTACTGTAGGTCAGGTGATTTTGCAGAGAGTGTCCATTCAGCATGTGCCTGCAGAAATCATCATGACGATGATGATTATAACCAGTTTATTGGTCTGGCCATACATCTGCCTTTATTTGGCATCAGCAATTATGTAACCAATAACCATACACATTTTTTAACCTGGCTTTTCGATCCATGTCATATAGGCTATCGTTGCTGTTGGGCAGAAACCTCTAATTTCCATATTCTAACTTTTTCCATAAAGTAATGCCCCACTTCATCATACTACAGTGTCATGCAAAAGTAGCAGATCTACAAGCTGAAAATAGTGGGGCGAAGAGACAAGTTTTGAGCTTGTAGAGCTCTGCCATGTTTGAATTTTAATCCATATATCCACCTCTACAACATTGCTTTTAAGTGATCTTTTATTTTTTATTATTCATGTTAATGTTCTTATCTTTGTACCACTGCCTTCTCCTGATTTGACACTGCGCTATTGTCCTATTGTTTTAACTGCATGCCTGTTTTAATGCTGTTTTGTTTTGCTTTTGTTTTTATTATCTTTTCTGCTCTGTAAAGCACTTTGAGCTACATTTATGTATGAAAGGTGCTATATAAATAAAGTTTATTATTATTATATACACATATGAGGTTTCCCCCGACAGAGACGACAGGCAAAACCTTTCAGATTTTTTCCCCTACAAGTTCAAGCTTTGCAATGCATTATGAGTTTTACTTTTTTTTTTTTCTTTTAAGAGAATCGGCATCGGACAGACCCACAAATCTGCATGGCATCAGTCGGGCTGTAATGAGGATGATGATGATGATGATGATGATGATGGTAATGACAGGGACATGGTGACAGGGACTGCAGTGACTCTGGCAGATTGATGTCACATCCATGCACTCCGTGTTAATGTGGATTTGAATGGGTTTGTGGTTTTCTCGGGGAGGTTGCCGAGGGTATATGCTCGCTGCGCCCCTCGCCTGCAGCTTCTCAGGGAAGAGAGGAAGATAGAGAAAGACATCACTGACTCTCTCTCCCTCTTCCTCTCTCTATCTCTCTCTCTCTCTCTCTCTCTCTCTCTCTCTCTCCCTCTCTCTCTCATAAGCTTGTTTTGGAGCCCAGTTGAGTGATATCTTCCTCGCTGGCGGCAGCCATGGTTTGGGGGTCCAAGGTCGTTGGGTTTCAACTTGATTAGAATTGCAGGAAGAAGCGAAGGGTTTCTCCGGGGTCAGGGTGGGGTCGACCCCGCGGCAAAAAGGCTTAGGGAGGAACGTAGAGGCCCCTTTTTCTCCAGGAGCAGGGGTGGTCTGTTTAGATCTGCACCGTACCATACACAATAGATAAAAATAGAGACTGTGTGGTGTGTGTGTGTGTGGTGTGTGTGTGTGTGTGTGTGTGTGTGTGTGTGTGTGTGTGTGTGTGTGTGTGTGTGTGTGTGTGTGTGTGTGTGTGTGTGTGTGTGTGAGAGAGAGTTGTCCATTGCTTTGTTTAGAGTCGACAGAAAACATTGCCACCCTCTCAGTCCTGTGTCGTTTCATCACGTCTTTTCTCTCTGCAGTTATTTTATTTTTGTATCTTTTTCCATCAGTTATTCATTTGTTGACATAAAAAGAATCACCTTGAGGCCTGCTTGGACGGAGTCATGGAAACACATCAGCTGTCTGTCTCTCTACTCTCTACAAGCATTCTCTTTATGGTGTTAGTCTAAATATCCCATCTGGAACAGGAAACATAGTCCAGTACCTGCCTGGTGGTGATGCTTTATGTGTTATTGAATCGTTAAAGCATGTAGTAGTAGAAGATGTTGAGACAAGGGTGCGCGTGTGTGTGTGTGTGTGTGTGTGTGTGTGTGTGTGTGTGTGTGTGTGTGTGTGTGTGTGTGTGTGTGTGCGTGTGTGTGTGCGTGCGTGCGTGCGTGCGTGCGTGCGTGCGTGCGTGCGTGCGTGTGTGTTTGTCTGAGGGAGAATCTAAAGAGAGGGAGAGAGAGAGAGTTCTCTGTCTGACAGAGGGATATGTGAGCTCTCTGATCTTCTGGAATAGTTCACAGGTGTGATCTGAAGGTTTTCTTCGGAGGGAGTGGGGTGGGCGGTGAGGGGGGGGCCTTTAGTCTGAACTGAAATGACAGGTAATAGAGGAGGCCATTCTTTCTGACGCACAACGGCTCAACCTTGAATTTGGATGGAATGATACTGGTTAATGTTATTCTAAGTTCTGTTTTTTCACACGCTTATACAAACTCACACACACACACACACACACACACACACACACACACACACACACACACACACACACACACACACACACACACACACACACACACACACACACACACACACACACACACATACAGCCAGCCTATCGGTTTTCCATTTTCCCAAATATCAATAACAGTCCCCAGGATTCAAAACATCCCTCATTTCTCTCATTCTGACTTCTGAAAGGACGTTCAGCTGAAAGGCAGGAAAAGGATTTTGTAATTCAAATGTTCTCCTCGGCCGGTAAGCCGGTCAGCCCGTTTTTTGTTAGGGATGGGTCCGATTAATCGATTATCGTTGATAGGACCCGAAATCGATTATGAAAATTAATAATCGATAATCGTTTTTTTTATTTTTTTAATGAAAATCTGTTGGAAAGGCAATATTGTCATCCAAACAGGACAGGGCTATAGGCCTACCAAAGTGTGCCTGGGATGTGTCTGTGTAGCTGCATGACTGAGTGGAAATTGATTCCAATCAAGATACAGGTTTGGAGGATTTAGCAGGTGTTGGGAATTTACCTAATCAGGCCTAGGCTGGGGTTGCTATGGTGATCAATTGGATCAACAGTGGTCCAGGGACCACCAGTGGTCCTCATTTAAAAGATGGAGTTAGTAACCAAATGGACCCTTATTAACTCTCAAGAGTTACAATTATTGTTAATCAACTACATCAGGGGTTCCCAAACTTTTTTGACTTAGGTACCCCTTGGGGGGAAGATTTTTTTGATTTGTAGGGTTCATAAAATAATAAAAAAACGATTAATCGATTAATCGTTAATATTGAATTATACAAATCGATTTTCATTTTGGACACATTTACACATCCCTATTTTTTGTGTGCCTCTTTCTATACCATATATGCCTGCCATGGTTTCTCTCTCTCTCTCTCTCTCTCTCTCAGTAGATTCAGCTCTGAAAAGCTGCACTGTGCACAGTCCTTGAAGTCTGATGCGCTCTCTACGTTTCTGACATTATTTAGTTTTCATTGAAGGGGAACAGAGAGCTTGGCTTGCGGTTTAGGGTGTGTGTTTGGTGGGGGGGGGGGGGGTATAAAACATGGCGGAAAATAGCAGATATACAAGTTCACATCGCTTTGCACTGCGACACATTTTAAGCATGCTCGATCAGCTATTTTTGTGCAACAATATCACACGACCAAGATGTGGGGTGGGGTGTGAATGCATTGCAAAGGGGTTTTTCTCCTGCACTGTTTGTTTCACACGGTGTGTTTTGTGTCAGCTTGTGCTGACCAGCTGTCTCCGGCTCTGGAGTAGCAGCACACAGAGATATGGGCTCCAAAGACCGTTAGCCAGTGAAGACAGTGCAGTGAACTTAAAGTCACTGCACTGCATCTGGCCTGTAATACAAAAAAAACATTTAAACACAACCACTTGATCTTCTGTTCCAAAAAAACAAGACAGTTTGGTAAGAAAGTGACTTGTGTTTATATTGAATGATAATCTCGGAAACTGTATATGTTTGGCAAACAGGGAGCCCATTATCTCAAAAGGATCCTCATTTTTATGGACATACAGTTAAGTATGTATTTAGTAAAGCATGGATTAAAGTTATTAGTCGCTATGTCATTTCAGTCATTTGGATTCCTTTCACACTGTTTCACAAATCACACACATTAGGTCTTGGGCATACCATTTCTTTTCTTCAGTTATGACGTTTTGTTTGGCTTTAACGAGTAAACGGATGAGGGTGTAAAAAATATATATATTTGAAAAAAAGAAATAGACCACAGTGGACAAAACCCCCACTCTGGAAGTGTGACACAGTAACATACACAGCAGCGCTTGAGCATGACAATAGTGTCCATTAAAAAGTAAGATGCTGAAACTCACTGTACCTTCCATTTACATTATTTGATCTGCTGTGGGAGCGGCGGTTCACGCCAAGGTTTACGTCTTCACCACGGTACAGGGAGTCAGTGAATAACAGCTTTGTTAACTTGAAGACTGTTAAGCTACAATTACACATCATTTCTGGAGCATAAAGGGCACATTTTATATGTGGAGCCAGGCGGGAGAGTTATTTCTTTTTATAATGCGAGTGATATTTCAGCAGTGTGAGTCCTTGGATGTGCATTTTCCACACATGCCTTCTCTCTCAGTCTCATCATCTGCCTGCCCGTGACTAGGGGTGGACAGTAACATGTACGGACTTGAATGCTGTACTTAAGTAAGTTTGAGTCATTTTTTTTTTTTTTTTTTTAACTACCTTTCAAAGACAAATATTGTACTTTTGACTGTTGTTGTTACTTAATTACTTTGGGTTGCTTTTGGCTAAGCATAGCTTTGAAGTCGGATACTGTGACCTAGCCTTCTACTGCAGTGAGGGTGTAGATCACAGAATCTGATGGGAAACCAAAAGTGTCGTAGCAGTGTGTCCACAAAGAACAACCACAACACATTTTGGAGTGTCCTCTGCCACAACCTATATACTGTACATTCTACTGTACTGATTTGACGGATCAACTTGACCTTTGCTCAGTCAAGCAACGGTCAAATATTACTCACTCGAGTCATAGTTGAGTTATATTACTTTGACTGAACTGAAGTACCGGGGTTGAGTACTTTGCCCGCGACTATCCTGCTGCCAAGTTGTGCCAACCAGCGGCCTACATCTCCCCGCACCGTCCATGCAGCAGTGTCTTTATCTGTCATTCTATCCCCATGGTTTTTGTTGACGAGCCAAAGCCAGCAGTCCGTGCACATGCACGGCACTCGTGATCCAGGAGAAAGAGACATCGCCCCATTTGTTCGTGTGCATACAGTACAGTATGTGCACGTGTGAGTTTATGGCGCGCAAGTCGATGAGCTTGGTTCCTGAGGGGATCCTGCCATTATAAGTTTTAACCTCTATAAGCCCTATTTTAAAATATCTACTACTGTAACTCACATGCTTATACAGTATGCATGCTCTAGAAATGTCTTGCCTGAAAGTGGACATGAACTCTCTATATACTCTCTATTATATATATTTTTCTCCCCTCCACACCATTTCTCTCTCTTATAGCCAAAAATAGCCGATCTACAAGCTCACAACATTGGCTATCTTGGATAGGAAAAGGGATGCTGTTTGGGGGGATGCTATTCTGGGGGAATAGCCTCCCTATTCTCAAGTGGTTAAACAAACCTAAAGCCCCATCACCCCTTGCGGTCACTGGCTACCCCCCCCCCCCCCCCCCCACCCACACACACACACACACTCACCCCACCCCTGTCTTTGCCTTGCCCGAGCACCAACCCCCCGTACCTCACCAACCGTAGCCTGTTGTTTGGTGCACATTGTCTGCAGCCTTAATCCTATTGTTAGTGATAATGTCCCTCCATACCGGTGCATTTGACACGGTACTCTCTGGAAGAGAACAGCGGCGCTGGCCGGCTGTATTTACCACCGGGCTGGTTTGGCCTTTCAGCCTGACAGGTCACATCACTCCCAGTCTCCCACACAAACACAGCGCCACAAAAAAGGGGGGGCGCACGCGAAGCCTCCGATGTCGAGCAGAGGCAGGGGATGATGTAAGGTATATGAATGTGGCGGAAGGGGTTACCGTTTTAACTAGCCCAGAAAGTTCGCTCATGCTGGGGCCTTGTTCATTTAAAAAAAACTCCCCCGCATTCTACGCAGCCTTTCAGAGTGAAGAATGGATCTTCAGTTATTTTTAATCAAGCCGTTCATATCCTCATATTCTGTACTTCTTCAGGCAGAGGAGAAGGTTAGAGAGAGGGGGAGTGGGAGGAGCGAGAGAGAGCGCAGCAGTGTTTACAGACAGGTGATACTGAAATGAACAGATAATGAAATTAACCCTGCAAGAGTGAGTATAGGAAAAGACAGTTGAAAGGATTGTCGGCTCGCTTGGGGGTCTAAACTCAAAATTCATCGCTGCAGGCAGGTGGGGAGCGCCCCGCCTTGTCCTGTCATCCCCCCAATCCCCCCCACCCCACCCCTCCACAGCATCAGAACCTCGCTGGCTTCCATTCTGTCACGGAAGGGAAGCAGAGCATCGAGGCTGGCCCCCTGGTGGCCCCACTTTCACAGATGGCTGCAGGTACAAGCGCTATGCTTGGCTGATAACCAGAAGAACTTCAAAGGCACTGGAGGAGGAGTGTTTTCAGGCCCAGGTCCTTGTTGTGTCCAGATCCAGGAGCCTTCAGGCACACAGAGCGCCGGGCGGGCGGGCAGGCGAGCGGCAGCCAGGAAGGAGACAGACAGGGACCGGTGCATTCAGAAGGATCAACAGGCGTGGAAATTAGCCGCTTTTTTTTTTTCTTGCCCTTTTGCTGCTCCGTCTGCCTGCCTCGGCAGCATGGCACCCTTTCTTTTCGTCGTTTGACGAAGTATAAAATTATCCTCTCTACTGTTCTCTCCTTTTCCCTTCCAGTTTATTTTATGATTCTTCCTTTTCTCATTAATGTATTAATGTTTAAGTTTAGATTCATTCCTCATAAATTATTGCCCTTCTTCATCACACTAGACAAAAAAATAGCAGATCTACAAGCTCAAAATGCATCCCAATGCAATACATTTTGAACTTGCAGACTGGCAATTTTTTATTTTTATTTGAATCCTGAAAAGCAACAGTTTTGGACATATGGGGTTTCCAGCCAACAGCAACTGAATATGAAATGTGACTTGCTACTACATACTGTACATAGTGCTATAGAGATTCCCTCTCTGGTGCGCTTTAATCTGGTGTGCTTTTTAGGGGGTCTCTTGGGAGTTCTTCAGATTCCCCTGAGAGGGATCTTTTCCAGTAGAAGACCGATAAAGTACACATCAAAGGTGTTGGGAGATGTGATGAAATAGGCTGACGGAGAGCAGATCAGAGTGGGGCTATAAAATGCGGCACGGTGAAATGCATCACAGTTTACTTCACAATTGTAGGTTTGGAGACAAAAATCTTGCACAGGAAGCGGCGTAAAGTAACTAAGTACATTTACTCAAGCACTGCACTTAAAAGGATCCCTGGCTAATAAGACAAATATGCCTTAAAACATTATACTTGCCCTCTACAAATAAAAACACCTTCAATATTTTATTTATTTTATAAATAAAGAATCTTTCACTCAATAGGAACTGCTCCTGTCGCAAGTTGATGATGTCATATGTCCATGCGTCCGAGCATAGACATGGTAACGCCCCGCCTGCCTCTGATTGGCCTACCGACACTTACTTAAGTAACACATGAGATTATTTTACTTCTTCCAGCCGTGCCGTGATGTCAAACCGAGCGGACGCGGTGAGCCAGGTTGCAACGGAGGCTGAACTATGGTCTTTCACCGCCTCTGTATACACTAGATTACCAAGACACCCACACCCCCTTATAGCCTTTACTGCTGAACGCTGAAAAGTTATTAGCTTTTATGATGAGGGACTCCGTTGAAAGGGAGAGATGATAAGAAATCATTGATTCACCGACACTTCCCCCTGGCTCTCTCACTTCCTCTCTAGTCCTGACATGTGAGGGCCCTGGGACTGAATGTTCTCAAAGACTAAACACATCTCCAAATGAGTGCAATACCATGCAGTGTCTGCATGAGAACCCAATTGCATGACATAACATTGCTGAAGAAACCTGTGCAGTTTCTATGTACAGTATAAGGCAGCATTTCTCAAACATTGTCGTGTGATGCTACATCAACCTTTACTTGGGACCCCCTGGAACCCCCCCAAGGACCCCTGGGGGTCCCCGGACCCCACTTAAAGAAATCAATGCAGTTATAAGGGAAGGCTTTATTATAATTCGTATTATTAATTTATTTTGTCAAGCCTTATAACAGAAGAGACTCGGAAATGTTAAGTTTTTTTCAGAGAGCTCTTCCTTTTGCATATGAACTCAGAAGATTAATACATTATTTTTTTAATATTTCTAAAATACAACCATAATATTCTTTCACAGACATTGTGCTCTTTCAACCATTTCATATTCAGTAGTTTAACTTTATAGTTCAGTGCAACAGAAGTGGTCGTGCAACTTTAAAATTCCAGGTTCCCTCTCTCTATGAACGGTTCCTGTTAACACTCCACCCATTCTGGGCGGGAACCCCTATTGGTATCTTACCCCCTCAGGCCGGGAACCCATATTTGGGTTCTGTACAGTATGTACAGTATTCAAAAATGTAATTTTTTTGATGCTGCTATATAAATATTTGAAGTTTTTCAGAAACCTTAGGTCAGGATTTAGAGGCGTTTTTAGAAT